>NC_134111.1:15902500-16242500 GCF_040939455.1 Microcebus murinus
AGAACTTGTTGACGTGCTTGAGTGTGAGGAAGAGAGGTGAATGAAGGCTGACCCTCCCCATCTTAGGGCGCCTGGCGGGCCTGGTCATGGAGAGGATGAAAGGCTGGCAGAGGACGGGTGGCTTCCCACTCACTGGATGTTTGTTAGATGAGTGAATGAACCGATTAATTAATGATGCTCCAAACTTGAGGTGACAGGGATGAGAAATCGTTTACTTCTTCACTATTAGGAGACAATAAGAATAGATAACAATCTGGAGTCATTCTAGAGCATTCTAGAGTTTCAGTGGTTAATGGTATAGCAACCTTTGAAGAAATATAGAGTACTTAGGAGTGCCATAACAGGCGGGCAAAAAAACCCCCACAAACACATAGTCTAAGAGAATTAACACCAGACTGGAGGTCAACATATTTTCAGAGCTTGAGGTGAGGGATAGAAAAAACAGAATTAGGCATTTTCCCCTCAGGGCCCCCGACTTTTGCCTTGGCCACGTGCCTCCATTGATCTACCCACTTTAGAGGTTCAAGGGGGCATGGGCAAGACAACTTCCTTTTTTCTTGACAGTGAGAGAATAATCAATTGGACACTGACCCTTCAACTAGAACAGGGAGCTAGAAAACCTCTCCATCCAAGTTTTACAGGCTGTCATCCAAATGCAGCTTTGGCATATGTTGCCTAATAAGAAAAGCATAATTTCCTCAGTTGGCTTAATTCCATCTCACACATGAACCTTGCTGGGGCTATATAAGTACATCGTGTTTGTAGTAGAGGGCAAAGGTATAATTTCCATTCCAGGAAATTTTCACTCTTGTTTGCTGTATGCATTCAAGCAACTACCAAGCCTAAGTTATTTTTCCTAACAACATTACAGGTGTGTGTGTGTGTGTGTGTGTGTATAATACATTTTTTATTTTGAAAAATTTAAAGAATTGCATAGTACAATGAACTCTCACACACTCTTCCTCCAGATTCTCACTCTGCCATATTTGCCTTAGCGCCATCCCTTTCTATATACATATAAATATATATACATACATACATATTATTATTAATACTATTAGTGCTATTGAACTATTGAAGAAGAGGTTGCAGATACCATAACCTTTTCCTCTTTCCTGATGTATCTCCTATGAACAAGGATATTCTCCTGTTCTACTCTTATTCTACAAGGTGAGACACAGCTCTGTCGCCACCCTGACAGCAGCGTGTCACCCCCCTGCCTCTACCCCAAGTAAAATCCACCCGTTATCCTGGCCAGGGGTCCATATTCCAACCTGCCCTCTCCTAACTCCCCCCTGCCGTCCCTCTCACCTGAGTCCCAGCAGCCCTCGGGCCATCCACGTTCAGCATGTTGAGTGACATGGCTCTTTTCATTCTGCGAAAGAGGGTGGCACGAGGGGAACGAATCAATCCCAGGAAGGTCTGGCTCCCACTCTGGGAAGGACCTTCCAGTGCCAGGTCTGATCTGTACATGTGAAGAGAGCCATGGAAGGTTCTTGAATGGTGGGTGGGCTCTGGTATCTGTCAGGGTCCTTTGATCCGACACTCACCCGGCTGTGCCCGCCACCCCTTCGCCTCAGAGGTGGGAGACCAGCTTCTCACTTCCACGCCGGATGGACTCGAGGAGCTTGGAGAAGGAGCTGCTACGACGAAGGGTCTGGGGAGGGGCCGGGGACACTGGTCAGTGCCCCTGAGGCCTGTCCAGTCCCCACCCCGGGAGCTGAAGCCAAGCCCAGCGTCACCTGCTGTTCTGCATTACCGGCTCTGTTGGAGGCTCCTAGAACAACAAATGGGGGACAGTGAGGTGGGGACATTCAGAAGCTACCTAGGGGAGGGCCAGGCAGGGGCTCACCAAGAGGGGCGGGCAGGTCCTCCCTGCTGAGGATTTCTTTGTACAGCTCTTCCGCCTGCTGGTACTTGTTCTGTTTCAGGTAGGTTGAGGCCTGCGGGGAGGGCACATCTTGGGTGATCTTGGCCCTCCTCTGGGAACTTCTTGGGACCCTGAGTTCCCTCAGTCCCTTTCTAAGGTGCAGGTCCCTTCCCTGTGTGACACCTTACCCTGGAGCAGAGTAGGTTTGGAGCCCGGCCCCACTTTTGCTTGGGGTCGAGGGCAGCTGACTTCCTGGCCCCAAGCCTCTTTCCTGTTCTACCTTGGGCCAGTGACACAACCTCCCTGTGCCTCAGTTTCCTCTTGTGCAAAATGGGGCGAGACAGTAGCTACCTCACAGGGTCATTGTAAGAACTAGGTGATCCAGGGCAAGGCTAAGGGGGCCTTGCCTGTCGTGAGCTAAATAAATAGCTGACGCTACCCAAAACAAAACAAAACAAAAAAATTCTCTTAATAACCACAGAACACTGGCCGAATTCAGTAAATTTAAATTGGATACTATACTACCATCTAATGCAAAGTCCATATTCAGATTTCAGCATTGATCCTATAATGTTTTTTCCAAAAACAGATTTTATTAAATTAAAAAGCATTTTATTTATTTTAATTGACAAACAGACAATTACATCTATCATGTACCTGTATACATTGTAGAAGGGCTAAATTGAGCTAATTAACATATGCATTACTTCAAGACCTTATTTTTTGTGGTGAGAACACTTAAAATCTACTCTCTTAGCAATTCTCAAGAATATAATACATTGTTATTAACTATAGTCACCATGTTGTACAATAGACCTCATGAACTTATTCCTAACTGAAATTTTGTAGCCTTTGAACATCTCCTTAGTCCTCCCACCCCCAGGCCTCGGTGACCACCATTCTACTCTCTACTTCTATGGGTTCAAGTCTTTCAGGTTCTACACATAAGTGGGATCAGGTAGTATTTGTCTTTCTGTGACTGTCTTATTTCACTTAGTATAATGTCCTCCAAGTTCAACCACATTGTAAATGACAGGATTTCCTCCTTTTTTTTAAAGCTGAATAGTATTCCATTGTATATATTTACCACATTTTCTTTAACCCTTCATCTGCTGATGGACACTTAGGTTAATTCTCTATCTTGGCTACTGTGAACAGTGCCACAGTAACATGGGAGTGCAGATATCTCTTCAACTTACAGTAGGCCCTCCGTACCCACGGGTTCCACATCCGTGGGTTCAACCAACTATGAATCAAAAATATTAAAAAAAAAAAAAAAAAAAGCTAGTGTGGTGTAATCCCAGCACTCTGGGAGGCTGAGGAGGGAGGATCGCTTAAGGCCAGGAGTCTAGGACCAGCCTACATAACATAACTAGGCCCCATCTCTATAAAAAATATTAATAGAAAAATTAGGCAGTCGTGGTGGCTCAGGCCCAGCTAGTCAGGAGGCTGAGGTGGGAAGAGTACTTGAGTCAAGTAGTTCAAGGCTGCAGTGAGCTATGATGACGCCACTGCACACTACTCAGGGTGACAGAGTGAGACTCTGTCTAAAATAAAATCAAATAAAATCACTTGAAATTAGGTAGAGTGATATCTCCACCACTGTTCTTTTTATTCAAGATTGCTTTGACTATTTGGGTCTTTTGTGGTGCCACACAAATTTTAGAATTTATTTTTTCTATTTCTGTGAAGAATGTTGTTAGAATTTTCATAGGGATTACATTAAATCTGTAGACCACATTAAGTAGCATGGACATTTAACATTATTAATTCTTCCAATCCACAAATAGGATGTCTTTCCATCTATTTGTATCTTCTTCAATTTCTTTCATCAGTGTTTTATAGTTTTCAGTGCACAGGTCTTTTACCTCCTTGGTTAAATTTATTCCCAAGTATTTTCTTTCTTTCTTGTAGGTGTTATAAATGGGATTGTTTTTTTTTTTAAATTTATTTTTTGGGTAGTTTGTTGTTAGTGTATAGAAACACTACTATTTTGAATGTTGATTTTGTATCCTACAGCTTTACTGAATTTGTTTATTATTTCTAACAGATTTTTGGTGAAGCATATTATATTGTAGCATTTTTCTTCCTTTTTTTTTTCTTTTTTTTTGAGACAGAGTCTCATTCTGTTGTCTAGGCTAGAGTGCCATGGCGTCAGCTTGGCTCACAGCAACCTCAGACTCACGGCTAAAGCAATCCTTCTGCCTCAGCCTCCCAAGTAGCTTGTACTGCATGCATGTGCCACCATGCTCGGCTAATTTTTTCTATGCATTTTTAGTTGGCCAATTAATTTTTTTCTATTTTTAGTAGGGACGGGCATCTCGCTCTTGCTCAGGGTGGTTTTGAATTCCTGACCTTGAGTGATCCTTCCGCCTCGGCCTCCCAGAGTGCTAGGATTACAGGCGCCAGCCACCGGGCCTGGCTAAAAACAATCTTTTATACTTGTCAGACAAGAGAGACATGGACAAATTTCTTGTGTGCAAAATCACCACATTAAAATACTATCTTAATCGGGTGCGGGATGACGCTAGTGGGGGAGGTTGTGCATGTGCGGGGGAGGGGATATATGGGGACTCTGTGTATTCCACCCAAATTTGCTGTGAACTTAAAACTGCTTTAAAAAATAAAATCTATTGGTCGGGCGCGGTGGCTCATGCCTGTAATCCTAGCACTCTGGGAGGCCGCGGTGGGTGGATTGCCCAAGGTCAGGAGTTTGAAACCAGCCTGAGCAAGAGTAAGACCCCCGTTTCTACTATAAATAGAAATAAATTAATTGGCCAACTAATATATATAGAAAAAATTAGCCGGGCATGGTAGGGCATGCCTGTAGTCCCAGCTACTAGGGAGGCTGAGGCAGCAGGATTGCTTGAGCCCAGGAGTTTGAGGTTGCTGTGAGCTAGGCTGATGCCACGGCACTCTAGCCTGGGCAACAAAGTGAGACCCTGTCTCAAAAAAAAAAAAATGTACTGAGAAAAATTATGTTAACATTTGCTAAGATGTTAATGCTAGGCTTATTTGACTCTAATAACCAAATTTTCCTATTTTGTACTTAATTTCCTTCTCTTATACTTAATGACCTCAAAAGTCATACTGGCTCCGTGATAACAGCTGCTCCAAAGAGACATTAATGAGGCAAACTCCTGCAGGCGGAGACCTGAAGTTAAGGTTGTTCTAAGGTGAGGATTTTCTGGGGGCTTTCGCTGCCTGGGCTTCTTACCACCTACATATTCCTCATTTTGAAAGTACCTGTTTTATATCTTAATTGAACAGCAGTTCAAATCTCTTGAAAGCACAATAAAGGGGACTTTGGAAGGTGAAGCAGCACTCTAGGTATTTTAGATTGTGCAAGATTACCTTTTAAAATGTAGCTTAATAATACCTACATACCCAATAGCCTGCTGCTTAAACCAATGAGACCCAGAGATATAAATGTACCTTTTAGGGGGCAACTTAAGGACATTTTAAACAAGATTTATACTGCCCTATCTTCTGCAAAGCAGTTCTGGATCGGAACACTGTCATTGGTTGGCTCTTGATTCATCCCATTTCCCAGCTTGCAGCAGCTCTCTGCTCCACTTTGCCATCCATTAGTGTTATTCTATGTCTCACCTGCCCCTAACCTAGGAGAGTTGACCACTAATTTTATCTATGATATTCTCCAGTGCCTATTGTAGATAACACAGAGAATAGAATTTGACAACACTGCTCTATATTTATTGTTCCATTCCTACATTTCCACATCCTTAACCAGATTTAGTCATTCAACCAGTATGTACATGTTCCGCGTCTCTTTGGCACTAATGATAGACAGATTATCTGGGATGATATTTAATACTCTTCAAGTCAATCCCACATCCAATTCATCCGCAAGTTCTATTTTAAAAATCTATCTCAAATCTGTCCATTTCTCTATATTTCCATGACTCTATTATAAGGTCCAAGACACCCTCATTTCTCCCTAGACTCCCACAATAACCTTCTGATTTCTGTACTCCTCTTTATGCACTCTTATTCATTCTCCAAATGGCAGCCAGAGTAATTTTTTATTTTCAATCACCAAGGATATTGTCACTTTCTTGCCTAAAACGTATCAGTGTTCTCCCATTGCACTAAGAATGCAGTTCAGACTTTTTACCAAGATCCCCAGGAATGTGCTTATCACCCACTGCCCACCTCTCCAGACCCATCCCTCCCCTGCCCAAGGCTTTCGCCACACCCAGTTTTCTTTCTGCAACCCACCTGTTTTCTCCACTGGGATTGCTCCCCTCAGAGCTGTCAGCCTTACTAGTTCAGTATCAGTCTTCAGAACAAAAGACACCTCCTTAGAGAAGCCTTCCCAAGAGATCCATTCAAAACTGGCCTCTCCTAGTTACTCTTATATCTTCATGTTTCTTTTAAAGCATTTATTACAGTCTGTATTTACTGACTTATATGCTTGTTTGCTTATTTATTATCTACCTCTCCCCTCTAGAAAGTAAGCTCCAGAAAGTCAAGGCCTCGTGTGTTTTGTTTATTGCTGTATCTTAAATGCCTTGAAGTTAAGATCATTCTAAGATAAACCAGTGCCTTGAATAGATCATGACACATAGTAGGCACTCAGTAAATACTTGTAGAGCCAATGAATATATCCTTCACACTGTCTAGCACAGTGCTTGCTAATCATACAAGACAGCACCAATAAATATGTTTTGATCACTTGCCATGGCTGAATAATAGTCTGTCATACATATATGTCACAATTTGCTAATCCATTCACCCATTGATGGATATTTGGTTTGCTTCCACATTTTGGCAATTGTGAACAATGCTGCTATGAACAGTGTGCGTATGTACCCAAGCCTGCTCTTGCTGAGTGAAGCCACTATATTCTGGGGCACCACAGCTTCCACCTCTCAGCATTGTTGTTGCCCTACTGGGCACTCCCACTGATGACCTTGATGGCATCAAGTTTGTGTGGTTCGCCTTTTGTGTTGTTCTTCAGAATGCTGCCTGTTCCTCAATTTCTTACAAAATTTTCAAAGGAAGCAGCCCTTTCTTTGTTACCTTCCTCCCTCCACTAGTCTTCAGTGAGCCCAACAAGGTAAGGCACGAGACTAATACAATGTTTTACTTAGAACTGCTCCTCCTTTCTAAGGCCAAGACATTTTTTCTCTTTTTATAAGAGACAGGGTCTAGCTCTGTCACCCAGGCTAGAGTACAGTGGTGTGATCCCAGCCCGCTGCAGCCTGGAACTAGCCTCAAGTAATCATTCTACCTTAGCCTCCCAAGTAGATGGCACTACAGGTGCATACTGCCATGCCTGGCCAAAGGACCAAGACTCTCTTACAGACCAGTCTGCTCCCTTATTCTTTCAGAGGATGAGTCATTTTCCAGAAAAATCTCAGTCTTCATATACTACCAGAAGTCAGTTTGCCAACCATTCCCATTTATTATAATTCTTAGCCTCAAGCTAGAACTCTAACTACATAGAGATAAAAAGGTTCACAATTAAGTCTTCAGTGAATTCACCAATGGTACACCTTGATTTGAGATTATTTGACTGTAGCTAATACGTGTGTATTTATTTATTCAGGAATGTTTATTCATTGTGGTGATTTTAAAATATGTACAGAAATTTGAGATTTTTCTCTACAAAAGGTAGAGCTTCATTTCCCTTCTGTTGTATATGGGCTAGACTTAGTGACTTGTTTCTGATGAATAGTATACGATGCAAATGATAGTGTGACTTCTGAGCTAAGTCATAAAAGACACTGTGGCTTCTTTCTAGCTCTCCCTCTTATACTTCTTGCTCTAGGGGAAACCAGTAAGCCACTATGCCCTGAAGAAGCCTGCAGAGAGGCCCATATGGGGAGGAACTGAGGCCTCATGCCAACAATCAGCAAGGAACCAAGGCCTTCGGCTGACGGCCACGTGAGTGAGCCATCTCAGAATCTATCCTCTAGCCTCAGTCTTGACGCCTTTGGATGGTGGCAGCCCAGCCAACATCGTGACTGCAACCTCACCCTGAGCTAGGACCACCGAGCTAAGCCCTGAATTCCTGACCCACACCAATTGTCAAATAATTTCTTAAGCTGCTAACAAATCAGAGTGATGTGTTCCACAGAAATATATAATTATTATATTTTTTGTTTCTTCAGGTGGTTTTGTTTAGTGAGTGAGCTGGACTTTGTAGGGCACATACATAACACTATTCTTTCTCACCTTTTCCCCTGTAACTTGTTTGCTCTATTTGTTCTTTGTTATCCTGGGATGAAGTAGTAGGCATGTTGCTTAGTTTTTTTCCGAATATTCTTAGATATGACAAAGTCCATTTTAATCTAAAAGTCTTATAATTTCTATCATTAATTTAAGCTTCACCCCTCTGCCAGGTTAGATCTATTTTAGGCCAGGAAGCCTGTGGTTGGAAGGAAGTTGGCACACCTATTTGTTCTCCATCTCACTTTATTCTCTTTCCCCCAGTCACTAGCCTACGTCTGATACTTCCATGGGTAGAGGGTAGAGGAAGGAGGCCTTGAAACAAGTGGGAAAGGTCTTACTTGACTGGTTTAGTTGTAACCTGGCATTTGTGCCTTCTGGGAATGGTACAATGGTATACTAGAATTTGCTTGTACTGACTCACAGCTGATAGTTAAATTATTAGGAATTTTGCAAGGTGGTTGTTAAATCTAGCCATCGTTAAATTATACATAAACTTATAATTAAATAAATTAAGCACAAAGGTAATAAATATGCATTACCTCCTAATTATTTAACTACATTTTACTATTATCTATGTTCTTGTCTTGAGTTTATGTATATTAACATCTATTATACCTTCATAGTGTAAATATCCCATAATGGTGTCCTACTGTACATATTTTTCAACTCCATGTCCAGTGACATCACATTGGTAGCTTGAAGGTGGCCGTAGTGGGAGTCAGGAAACATGGAATCATACCATGGAAGTCAGAAACACTACAAATCTGGGATCTTTTCCTGGATATCTGGTTGTTAAATGTTTACCAGTACACCAAATGCAGATTTATATTCTCATGCAATGCTTCTCCAGGGAAATATGTTTCCTGTAGTTCCCTTGCCACGGGTCCTGCCTTGTTTACCCAGCCACTTACAAATTCTCTGTTAGGGCTAAGGCATTCCTCTAGGTAGCCCTAGTATATAGAATGCCTTATAAGAAACCCAATATAGCTCCTTCCAATGGGATCCACTTCTGGCCCATGAGAAATTCATCTTCATTTGCCCCGATGGGAAGTATAGGCTATTCCCAAATTCCCCTTTCCTTATCTGGCTGTCAGAGCAGCAAGTCTCCTGCTCCTGCTGTATGCTCTCACCCCCACCCCTGGTACCAGCCTTGGTGTTTCTTAAATATGCCAAGATTTTTGATGCTCTCTCAAAGTGCCCACCTTCTCCCTTGTTTGCCTTGAGAAGAGAAGTACACCATCCAAATGAGTGGAGTGCTGATGGCAAAACCAGTTAGGGATACTCTCTTTGTAAGTCCCACACAGTCAACTACCTCACCTTATACCATGACTGTCTTTGCTCCCTATTGTTTGTTCGGTACTTTGGGGGCCTCTGCTCAAAGCAGGAAACAACAGGAAGAGTACCATCTAACAACCTATTACACATATCATGGCCTCAGTCTATTTTTTCAAATTTTTTATCTTGGGGCTTAAGGCAGCCCAGGATATTCACGGGCCACATGGGCTGGGGAAGTGTTGTGTGTCCAGGGAATATGAGGCTGAGGCTGGGTTGTTCACTTAGTGGCTAAAAGCAGATATGAGCTCAGGTTTTGGTGCAAATGATTAAGAAAGAGCCACGGTCATACTGGGTGAGTGTTATCAGTTATCAGGAGCAAAGGACAAGACAAACATGGGAGATGAGTAAACCCGTTAGAAGCTGAGGAGGTCAAGATCACATTGGGAAGGGGGTGTGGCAGTCATGAGCTTCTCATTACTACGCTCTAGTCTGCTGGCATTGGCCACTCAGCAGACAGGGGGCATGGTAAGCTGTTTGAAAGCACAAGGTGGGCATGGACAGTGCCATTTTAAATTGCTCAGGAGCCAATAAGATGAGCCTTTTACTTTTTAAATCAAATTCCCTACTAATTGTACCTCCAACAATAAAAAAGGAAGTGACACTCAAGTGAGATCATTTTCAAAATAAGCACCAATTTGGTGTCCAGCATGGGACAGAGAGAGTGCTAAGAGGATACCAGAGAAGTGCAATTAGATTTGGTATCTCTAGTTTAACAAATACCTGCCCTAATTAGATAACCAGTTTTGTCTATAACATGATTTCCTTGAGGGCAGGCTCCATACCTTTTGCAGTACTCCCACAATACCTCCACACTGGTAGATACCAAGTGGATACTCAATGATATCTGATTTACTAAAAGCTTTTTTTTTCTTATTTAAAACCTTTATGATTGCATCACATACAAATTAAAAATACAAACTCTCTTGCCTAGTTTCCAAAGCACACTTTAATCTCACCAGAACTCACCTGACCTGTCCTATTTCCCACTGCTTCTCTACATATGTGCTGTGCTCTGCCAAACCAGTTTTATACTTACTTCTGAACACACCTTTTTCTCTTGGTCATAACATTTGCATTCAGAAAAAAATTTCCCTCCCTTATCGAAATCCTACCCATCATTAAAATCAAGCTCAGATTCCACCTCTTTTAAAATCTTCTTTGTCAGTATCTACCTGAAGAGATCATTCCCTCACACTTTGGTCTATGCTCTCAAAGACATGGCAATGAGTGACCATCAAACACTGCCTAGGGAATGCCTATTCCATGGATGTTTGAAACTTGTATTCAAATTTCTGCAAATATCCTACTCCTGTAAGTTGCCAGTAAACCCCTTGAAATCTAGGACTTGATTGTACATAACAACCCTTGATACCTTAGATATCTCAGAAGCTCCCAAAGTTTATGACTTCCATGATAGCATATGATTTATCACATAAAATGTAGTAAAGTTCAAATTCAAAAGAGGTTTCTTATATACAATAATTTTTTTTAATTGTGAGCTTCAATCCATTTAACCACATCTTAGAAGCAAATCAAATCAACAAACATTTATCAAGCTGACCATGTGCCCAGTATTCTGGTAAGTACTGCAGAGAATATGATATACAGTAAACTCTTGTGAGAGTCTGAGTATACTAATGAACAATGGCCAGAGCATATATAAAAACAGAACTCTGATCTACAACCTCTGCACCTACTAGTATCAACCTCAAATGGTCATGATTTGGTCAATACACTGCTTAGTTTTTATCCCATTTCCAACTTAGGATCAACCAAAGAAAGCCAAATATGTACCCCAAACCAACCACATAGGATACCTTGCTTCCAGCAAACCTGCCTCCAGCTTCTCTCCAGGTCAACAACATGAAATCAGCACACACCTGAAGTCTTTTCTCCTTTCCACTATAAAGAATTTATATTCCCCTGCCTGCTGTTGAGTATCCACAAGTGATGGTGGCTGACTGCCTTGCTATAATAAGCTTTGAATAATCTTTGCTTGTTCTCATGTGGGTGTTCTTCACTTATTTCCACTCTTGGAATTTACATTATTATTATAGGTGGTTTCAATTACTAATTTAGAGACTCCAAAGACTTATGATATTGCCATTTGTCATTTTACTAGGGCTTGAATTTGAAATGTAGTCTTTGAGACCAGCATCTGGGAGAGTTAGCTAGTGACTGCCCTATACAACACACAAGTTTGCTTTCACATCCATACTGTGGCATATGTACTTTACCGGGAAATTATATTCTCTAGAGTACATTTCGGGAGAATCTTTTGAAGATGTCAGACTTAATACCTGATGAATGTTAAGGATCTATTATGGAAAGATTTCAAAAGAATGACTGACTTTGAAGAGTAAAAAAGAAAATTAGTAACATTAAAAGATCAAGTCTATGAGACTAAAAAAATAGTGCTACAAACTGACAGAAATGGAAACTCAAGAAAGGAATTAGGTATAAGGAAAAGATCAAGAGAGAAAGCAGGATGTTCAAGTTCATTCAGCAAATACTGATTGCCAAATCTGTGCTAGGCACTATTCTATTAATAGATGTTGGGAATAATAGTGAAGAACAAAACAGACCAAAATCCCTGCTCTTATAGAACTTATATTTTGAAAATGTACAGTTGAGATTTGATGAGGAGAGAAAGGTAATACATGTTTATAAGACTTATGCATATTGAAATAAGAAAGACTTTGAAGTTACTGAAGATTCAGCCTTGGGCAAGATATATACACAGGGACACAAAAAAAGGAATGTCTGACATGGTCAGGATGGTACCACACACAGAAAACCCACCAAGGGCTATTGTTACAGAGCAGTCTGGCGGAATTTCCCTCAAAGAGACCAGAGGAAAAATGCTAATGGAAGATTTAAACTGTTTTGACACTACTTGAAACAGTTTCCTCAGAATTACTTTATCTATCACAAGAATATCTGCAGCATTATCCGTTAGCAGATGGTCTGGAAACAGGTGGTAATAATGGTAACTAACATTTACACACATTTACAAAGTGCTATCATTGCATTATTTTTATTGAGAAACCCATATTTATATTATTATGGGCACAGCAGAGATTAGAATAATCCTTAAGACTACATGACAAATTATAGTCAATAAGAATTAGAACCCAGATTTGCTGACTCTTAGATCTTGAGAGATTTATAATGCTATTATTTTTTCAGACTATGTATCATATATGTACCACAAAAAATTCTTAAGCATATTATTAGCCTGACACCCTAAAGAATGTTGATAAAAGAATAAACTGGTAATGGAATAATTTGATTAATGTCTCAACCAAATTTCCCCCAAGTAGCAACACCAAGTAGATGGTTAGGATTTTTCTACTCTGCGCAATAGGTTTCTGAATGATTTGTTAGCGGTGCTTGACGTCGATAGTTTATTAGACACTGATTTGATCAATTAAAAAATGTTCCTTGGTATTATTTTACTAGTCATTAAAGGGCTACATCGTGACTATAGGAGTAAGAAAATGTAATTTCTTCACACCGTCTAAAGTGATAAACATGCACTTTTGGTAGACAACTCCAGTAAAATTACAGAACCCTTTAGTTTCGTTTTTATTTTCTAAATACAAATCAGGATGACAAGCCTTCTTTCTAATGGAATATTCAAGATATTTAAGGAAAATACCTATAGTTTAATAATTGACAACCCATTTTTAGAGTTCTGACTACATGCCATAAATTGATCTAAGCCCTTCACATATGTAAGCTTATGTAATCTTGGCATACACACAAAAAACCAGAAGAGGCAGGTACTATCTTATCATCTCCTTTTCTAGATAAGGAAACTCAATACGTATTAGGTGAGGGTCAGGGAAGTGAAGTACTCTGCCTAGGACACAGCTTGTAACCCCAAGAGCAGGGATCTAGTTTATTTATTTATGTTTTTGATACAAAGTCTTACTCTGTTGTCCAGGCTGGAGTGCCCTCCCGTCAGACTAGCTCACAGCAACCTCACACTCCTGGGCTCAAGCAATCCTCCAGTCTCAGTCTCCCGAGTAGCTGGGATTACAGGCACACGCAACCACGCCCGGCTAATATTTTCTATATTTAGTTGCCCGGCTCATTTTTTTCTATTTTTTAGTAGAGACGGGGTCTTGCTCTTGCTCAGTCTGGTCTGGAGGTCCTGACCTCAAGCGATTCTCCACCTGTCTCTCAGAGTGCTAGGATTACAGGCGTGCGCGACCACGCCCCGCCTGGGATCTAGTTTATTTACAAAATGCTCCCAGAGTCAAAAGTGCCCAAACTACTTTGCCTTCGGTCCTCTCCTCGAGAAAGAATATCGAAAGTTTCCTCTCCGAACTTTGTAAGAAACGGAGCTGCTAGCTTTCGTTCCAGGCAGTCCATCTGGGAGGTTTGGCTACCTCTTGTCCTTCGCTCTGCCCCAAACACCCCGCTCACTTCCCTCTTCTCCCTCCACCTCGTGCTGCTTCCCTCCCTCCTATCTCCACTGCTCTTTCGCATTACCGCGTTATCTGCTTGCTCGGTGCCCAGCGTTTCGCGCTAGTCCACTCCGCCAGGCCAAAGCACGCCGGAGACGCGCCCAGGCACAGTACCCCGTCGCGTCGCCGTGACGTAATCCGCGCGCCGCCGCCGCCTACGGGTCGGAGGGCGGGACGGCAGGGCTGGCCGGCCGGGGGCGGGGCCGGGGCCAGGGCCGAGCTCCGGGCCTCCGCGGCCATCGCTGTCTGAGCGGTGCCTTCCCCTCGTCCGCTCCCCGCCCCCCTGGGCCGAGTGGAGTTGGGTGGTGTCGGTGGCCTCACCCTGTGGGGCACGGCAGCTTCAGGAGCTGGGCTTCCAGCGCGGCGCGATGGCTCCGTGAGGCCGAGGCCGCGGCCGTGGCGCTGGGCGGCTGCGGGGCCTGGCCGGTTCTGCTCATGGTGCCGCCACGACGCCATCGCGGGGCAGGAAGGCCAGGTAGGCTGGCACGGAAGGGCCCCGAAATCACCCGGAGCCCGGACCGGGACAGAGTGCCCACCAGCAGCCCCACCGCCAGCCCTTGGTGGCAGTCGAAGTTCCCGGACCGAGACGGGGACGGTCTCAAGGGGCGGAGTGAGCGGGAGGCTGACAGAGGCGTCGGAGCCCGGTGCAGACTCGGGCAATTGAGGAAGCTGCCCGTGCGCCGTCGCTTCGGCTTTATCTCCCTGGCGAGGCGTCACTGACTTCAGCTTTTTTTCCTCCCTCTAAAAAAGGAGGCGGATGCCTTTTAACAGCTGTGTGTTCACTCCCCTTGTGAATTACTCTTTCGATCTAAAATAACTCGATGCAGTGACAGGGTCGGGTGGGGGAGAGTGGAGGATTCTTTTCCTTTACCACGTGAGCAGATTGGAAAGGTGCCCTCAAGACCCACAACAAATCGCTGCCTCTCAAATAACAAAATTCCACTCGAGGAGATCAGGGACAGAAAAGACACTTTTAGAAACAGGCGTGTGTCTAGACACTGTCCCTGGGGTGGATACCTCTGGAGGGAGAGGAGAATGGAGTTCTGTATTTGTGAAACCCGGAGAAGCTGTTTTCCAGTAATTAACTATTATTAAATATGCCGTATGTTGAATATAGTTTCCCCCCCACCCCCTGTACTGTGTCCCTCTCTGAGTATTAATCTGAAGTGCGCAATGGATAACATGAAAGTCTCGAGAAAGGTGTCAATTATATTTAACACATTCTGATATTTTCTTTCATTTACTTTCAGTTTGAAGGTGAAGAGTGAAAAAATGTAATGAATCTTACCTCGAGTTGTTGATGTTTTCAGAAGCATCATTTTGTGGTTGTTTTTAGGTGTGCTGAGTTCCTCACCTCCTTTTAGACTGGGATCTGCCAAGTTTTCAGGCATTGCTCTTGAAGATCTCAGAAAGGCCCTTAACACAAGGTAAATTCCACACTTTTATATACTGTGTAACTTTCATACTGAACGTTAGCTAACAAATGTCAGATGTTTCTCTTACACTTCTTTTCTCATTTTTATATGGTTATCTTTTTAAAAAGATTCTCTAATGTGATCTGTATTTTCTAAAAAACAGACTGCAAATGGTGTGTGTATTTATCATGAACCGAATGAATTCCCAGAACAGTGGTTTCACTCAGCGCAGGCGAATGACTCTTGGGATTGTTATTCTCCTACTTGTTGATGTGATATGGGTTGCCTCCTCAGAACTTACTTCGGTATGTACCTCTTATCCACGAATGATATTGTACTATAGTACTAGTATTACTGTTAACCTGTAGTATGTCTAGCCATTACTAACTGATGCTTACTAAAAGCAGTACTTTAAATATTGTTAAATTATGTTTTGTTTGGTTTTGTCTTTCAATTCTTTTTTATTTTATTTCAAGAAAATATGAAAGTATGAACATTTTGGTTACATTTTATATCCTTGCCTCTCTCTAGCTAGGGCTGGAGGTATGCCCTTCACCTCCACAATGCTCACCATATTCATCTGATGTGGGTCTACCCCCCCAACCCGGGAATCCCTGGTGAACACCACCACCCTTTGAGCACCATGGTGTTAATCAGTCAGTACCATGATTTTGAATTAGTGTCACTTTAAGTTAAAACTGAAAGGATGCTCTTTGTTGTCATTGTATAGTTTTCTTGTATCTTTTTAGGGAGGATTACTTAGACTATGTACATGTTTTCTTAATATTTGAAAGTGTTTTGGCTTTTTTTCTAAATTCAGTTTCTTTCTGTAAATATTATTTTGTAGTGAAACAACTATCTAGAATGGGCAAAACAATCTGTCATCATTTAGTAGAAAGTAAGAGTGCATTTAGACAAATGAGTAATAGTAATAAGAGTTTTCATGTACTGGTCATTATGATGTCCATTTCTGGATACAGGCACATTTGTATGTGTGCCGACTCAACCTTTATTATGAAGTGCATGGTATACAATGATAATCTTCAGTTAAATTTTGTCTATTGATGACCTATTGATAATAATGTGATATTTTGATTCACAAGCTAGTTTTTCTTTCCACTTGTATACTTTATTCTGTTTGGTCAGTGATCCCTGTTAAAAGACAGAAATGACTGCCTTTCAGCTTATATGTTGCAATCTTAAGGCAAATGTACAGAAGGAAACTAGCACTTATAAAATGAATTTAAATGTCAAAAGAAGTAGTTTGATACTGCAGGTCTTCTCATATTATAGCTAAGTAAATAGTTGACACTGACATTGTATCCTATGAATAAATAGTTCTTTAGCCTTTCCAAAATTAGGCTCTGGAATACAATAGGTCATTTATTAAATTCTTTGGTATATTCTTTTAGATTAACATTTTGTAGTTTTACCTCAAAGAAATCTCTTTGATTTTGACATGGAACTAAACCTGTATTTTAAATTTTCTTTTCTTTTTTATTTTTCTTTTTGAGACGGAGTGTCACTCTGTCACCTGGGTTAGAGTACAGTGGCATCATCATAGCTCACTACAACCTCAAACTCCTAGGCTCAAATGATCCTCCTGCATCAGCCTCCCAAGTAACTGCGACTATAGGTGTGTGCCACTGTGCCAGGCTGATTTTTCAATTTTTGTAGAGATGGGGTCTCACTCTTGCTCAGGCTGGTGTTGAGCTCTTGAGCTCAAGTAATTCTCCAGCTTTGGCCTCCGAGAGTGCTAGGATTATAGGCATGAGCCACCACACCTGGCCTTATTTTAGTTTTAAATAAATAGATTGTTTTTTTTATTTATCAAGTAATAAAATTTAGGACATTAGCTGTTCCACACAGTGTATTCATATTTCAAAACTATAGGTTGTTCACCATATACATATATACACACACACACAATTTTATTTGTCAATTAAAAATAAATTTTAAAATTCTCATCTTCCATATTAGATAGAAAGTTTATAGATAATGCTTAAAAAATTTATGAATAAAAGAAATAGCATTTTAAGGATATCATTTAGAAATATGAAGGCAAATACTCAAGGAAATATTAAAAGAGTAAAAGCTGGGGATAGGAACGGGGAGGGTGAGAAAGGACAGGGCAAGGTACAGTGTTTTTCATTGTAAGTCTTATAGTATTATTTGATTTCTTAAACCATATGAATGTATTACATTGATGAAAATAAAAATTACTTTAAGACAAATAAGGTTTAGGATAAAAGAGCACCCAATTACATTATAATTTAGCAATCCATATCTAAGCAAGGTAAAAAGAAAACCAACTTGTTATTTGTGGTAATCATTTCACAGTATATACATATATTAATCACCACATTGTACATGGTAAATATACTCAGTTTTTGTCAGTTATACTTCACTATAGCTGGGGAAAAACAACTTGTCTTTATTTTTAAAAAGTAAAATATTTTAATTAGCCAGGAGTGGTGGTGTGCGTTTGTAGTCCCAGCAGCAATTTGGGAGGCTGAGGTAGGAAGATTACTTGAGCCCAGGAGTTTGAGGTTGCTGTGAACTAGGCTGATGTCACAGCACTCTAGCCCAGGTGACAGAGCAAGACTCTGTCTCAAAAAGAAAAAAAAAGTAAAATCTTTAATGAGAGGGTATATTATAATTTCATTATCCAAGAGCATATATAATGTGTCTGGTTCTTCAGCCAGATATGCTCATCAGACTTTTGATGTATTATGTATTTCAAAAAGAAAATCAATCTTTTTATTAGGGAAATTTTCTAATATATACAAAGTGAAGAGAATGGTGTAATGAATCTCCGTGTATCTGTTACTTACCTTTAACAATTATCAAATTTTGCTGATCTTGTCAACCCCTCCCCTAAACTTTTTTTTCCTGGAGTATTTTAAAGCTATGTCATATGTCATTTCACTCATAATTTCTTTCCTATTCACTTTGAACTGAAAACAACTTTTAATTTTTAAACATAATCCTTATGCCATTATTATATCTAACAAAATTAACTGTAATTCTAAGATCATCTGTTATCCAGTCTGTATTGAAATTTCCCCAGGTGTATCAAGGACATCTGGTTTTTTTTAAAAAGATTTGTTAGGATCTATTGCATTTGTTATATCTTTTAAGCCACTGTTATTCCTTAACTGTATTCCTTCTTTTTTTTTTTTTTCTTTTCATGTCATTGTTTTGTTGGAGAAACTTAGTCACACATTCTAGATTTACCTGATGGCTTCCTTGGGATATCATTTAACTTGTTCTTCTTTCTTTCTTATTTCTTGTAAATGGTAATTTGGTGTAAAGTCTTGATTTAGGTTTAGTTTTCAGGAAATACCCTGGTAGTACTGAGTACTTCCTATGTCATCTCAATATGAGGCATGTACTGGCTGCAAGTCTCACTTTGGGTGAAGCCAATTTAAGTACTATAAAGTTCTTCATCAACCTTTAGATAATGTTGAATATCCATGTGATTACTACCCTGATAGTGTATTCATTAGGGGTTAAAAAATGTTGATTTTTCTAAGGGTCATTCCTTCTGTGTTTATTAGCTGAAATTCTTTAAGGAGAACTTTTCTATAACTACTGTTTGGTCATCCTGAAGCATGGTTCATGTAAAGGTTGGCTAAAATTTGGATTTTCTTTTTCTTTATTTATTTTAGAATGGAGTTGCCTAGCAACTTCTGGTAGTAACCACTGAGAGAACATTTTTGAATATCATAATAAATTCATGAATTTTTATATATTTGATATATTTCAAACCATTGCAGTTATTATTCCTTGTAATGCTTAAACTCTTCTGTCATTGACTAGTGAGAGGCCCTTCAAATGGGCTCTAGGGTCCTTTTACTGTGACCTCATTAATCTTTAACATCTTATTTGCTTTCCAGCACAAGATGTCCCAGGCTCATCTTGTATATTATATTTCCTTCCCCATAACTGGATTTGGCCATTTTCTTCTAGGAGCCATTGTTTCTTTTAGTGTAAAATGGTATAGACTTTTCCCTTCCAAGTGAACTTTTAAAGAGTTAAAAATCCTGTAGTAGCTTTATTTTGGAGGTAAGTAGTAAGATTTAAGGTCATCTCATACTTGTCTATGTAACTTTTTCCTCTACAGTATGTTTTTACTCAGTACAACAAACCATTCTTCAGCACCTTTGCAAAAACATCTATGTTCGTTCTGTACCTTTTGGGTTTTATTATTTGGAAGCCATGGAGGCAACAGTGCACAAGAGGATTTCGAGGAAAGCATGCTGCTTTTGTAAGTTTTTAATTTTAAGTGTTTGTTGGGAAGAGGGTATATTTTTTCAGAGTTTAAAGATGTATTAATTTCTTTAAGGACAGTCAAGTTTGAAGTTGTTCAGTTAAGGGAATGAAGATGATATAAGAAAAACATTTTGTCCAAAATTTTAAATTTATTCTTCTGATCAACTTGGTATCAAAATATTTTGTGAGAATTCAAAAGCACATAATCACTTTCTTTGCCTTACCCTGTGACATCCTCTGAGTTGTTAAGAATTTTTGAATTAGCCCAAATCAAATAATGTAGAGAAGGAGATGAAAGTAAGGAATAGAAAGAATATCTAGAGTCTTTGTCATTTGCAGATTGGATAAGTATCATCAAATTAGTTGCTAAGTTGATTGTAGAAACAAAATAATTCAAAGTTTTATATGAAAATGAAAGCATATTTCAGGACATGTTTCAGATGCTTGGCTAATCAAATTATATTTTTTCATTGATGTATTAGGTTATTAAGTATGAAATGTCTGATTTCCTTAAGCATTAAGTTTGACAGTTGATATTTCTGACATTTCGTTTTGACACTTTTTATTGTGAAGATACATCCTCAGTCTTTCAAATACACAGTTTGGCTTTTGATTATCTTTCAAATTCATTTTTAGAGCAATTTTTGTGAAACCACTGGTAAGTCCAAAAAATTCATGTTATTTTCAAATATGAGTTCCATCATGAAACCAGTGCAGTGTAGGTATCAACAAAGTGTTTGGGAAGGATGTGGCTAATGAACGCACAGTACATTAATGGTTTGAGAAGTTCTGTTTTGGTGATTTTAATCCGAAAATAAGCCACTTGGGTGACCTGAGACCAAGGTGAATAATGATGAACTGAAAGCAATAGTGGAAGCGAATCTATCTCAAGCTACATGTGAATTAGCAGCAAGATTTGACATTACTATTTTAATAATATTCGACCATTTGAAACAAATCAGCAAGGTAAAGAAGTTGGATAGATGGGTACTGCGTGAATTAAATGAGCGTCAGAAGAGAAATCATCTCGAAGCTTGCTGTTCTTTGCTGTCAAGACATAAAGGTGAACTATTTCGATACCCCTCCTTGTTACATGTGATGAAAAATGGATTCTTTTTGACAATCACAAGCATTCAGTACAATGGCTGGATAAAGATGAAGTGCTGAAACACTGTTTAAAACCGAATATTCATCAACAAAAGCTAATGGTGTCAGTTTGGTGGTCTAGCACTGGTATTATCCACTACAGCTTCATGAAACCTGGCCAGTCAATTAGATAGTCCCCAACCTTTTTGGCACCAGGGACCGGTTTCATGGAAGACAATTTTTCCCAGATCCAGCATGGTGGGGTAGGGTATTGTGGGTGGCGGGGAGGTGGTGTGGAGCTCAGGTGGTGATACTCAGCCCATTTCCTAACAGGCCCCAAACTGGTACTGGACCGTGGATTGGGTGTTGAGAATTGTAGAATTACAGTAGATGTCTACTGCAACCAGTTGGATGAAATGATAAGGATGTTTGCAATTAAGTAGCTGAGATTGGTCAATAGAGACAGGCCAGTCCTTTTGCAAGATATTATGAATATCTTTCCATGTGAATAAATAAAATTATCATCATATTTGTCCTATTTTATTTAACTAACCCTTGATAGATTGTTTCTACTTTTAATTTTTATATAAGTAAATAGGAATATCGTTATACTCATCTGTAGTTATTTACTTAAATTCTGAAAAGCATGATATTATATAAAAGAGTAATTTTTTTAAAGTTTTTGATTATTACTGCTAAATTACCATCTGCAATGGTTACACTAATTCGTATCTCTGTTAGCAATATGATTAAACACTTATTAAACAATAAATGTTATGATTAAATCCTTACCCAAATCCCAACATTTGGCAAGTTGATAGGTATTTAATTTGCATTTCTTAAATTACTTTTTCATATATTCATTGGATAATAGAATTCTTTTGTATATTGTCTATGTCTTGTCCATTTTTCTACATTGACTCCCTCTTTTTGTTATTGATATATAAAGGTTCTTTCATAGCATGGGCTCTACTATTTGAATCTTGTTCTATCTCTTGCCAATTTTGTGATCTTGGACAAGTTATTTAAACTCTTCAGATTTTCAGCAGAGGTAATGTGATAGGCTAGCTGTTGGTATGAAATGAAATCATACTTATGTAGCATTAGCACAGTGGTTCTCAAAGTGTGGTTTAGGCCCTGAGATCCATTCAGAAGGTTCTTGAGATCAAAACTATTTTCAGGATAATACTGAGATGTTACTTGCCTTTTTAAGTAACTCACTTACCCATTCTTTCCTTACTTATCTGAAATGTTACAATAGTGTTGTAAAAAGGGCATATGCTTTGACATTAGACTAATTTGGGTTTTAATCCCAGCTCTCAGGATTAAGAAATCTCTTAGCCTCTATTTCCTCATCAATAAAATAAAGATAATAATACCTACTTTACATTGTTGAATACTTTGCATTAGCTGCTGCTATTGTTATAAATAATAGTTATATTCTTATAGATTGACTCTGGAGTTTTGGTTTTATTCTTTTGAGTTACATCTGACTAGTCTTATGAGTTTAATTTAATTTTATGTTCCATTATCTGTATTTAGTTTGCAGATGCTGAAGGCTACTTTGCTGCTTGCACAACAGATACAACTATGAATAGTTCTTTGGTAAGTGCTTCTTTTCTTGTCAGGAATGGAGCAGGTGGAGTTGAGCCATGGCAGAAAGAACTGAAACATCTTTGATGACCCCACAACTGTATGATGATACAGATATAGCTCAATATTGGTTGCCGACTATGAGAATTGTAATTTGGTACTTTCTTCTTTTGGATACCTGGGGCCTAGTGGTAACCAATTTAGCTACCTCTGAGAAAAGAGGGAGGGGAAAACTGGTTAAGGAGAGAAAATAGTAAAGGACAATCCTTTGTTTCTTAACAACTCTTTCACTTCAGACACATTATTATTATCATTAAAAAACAAATGTTTTTGTTTGGCACTGAGAATATATAAGCAAATTGTTCTTTTCTTTCCACAGATTTTTTAGAGTACCTAATATGTGTTAAGCACTTGTAGGCTCTAGAAATACAGTTATGTTCTAGTATACTGTGTGTGTGTGTGTGTGTGTGTGTGTGTGTGTGTGTGTGTGTTTGAGAGGGGGCAGGTAATAAGCAAACAAATAATTAACATATTCACTTATTTTAAGTATTTATAATCTAGTTGGAGAGATGATATCTAGAAATCTGTCATTTTTAGACATCACTAAGCCATCTCTTTAAAATGTAATTTTAATGACAATTCTTTTCCTTCCTTCCTTCCACGTTATCTTAGAAAAATTTTAAACTTACTGTAAAATTTAATATCAACTGTGAAGCATTCACTTGTGACCTTATTGACAGTACAGTTTTTTGTTTGTCTGGTTTTTAGGACTACGATTGCATGTAGGGTAGGCTACTAGGTACTACAGTTTCTTTTCTCTGGGATCTTAAGCATTGACAAGATAGTTTAATGTTATTTATTATTTGTCTCTGTCAGTGTGGAAGGCATAGTTGAGATGGCAGCTTACTCTTCTGACTATTCTTCTACTAATTGTTGCTATTATCTATAAGATGGATATGTCAAATTGCTATAGGCCAGATGCTGTAATGAAAAGTTCAATATAACAGAGAGACTATGTATATTTCTGGACTTATTGTCTGTTCATTTACTGAATATTTATTATTGGAAGAATTCTATACTAGGAGTTAAAACACTAATCAAAGAAATAAAACAATTTTTTTCTCTTACTTTTAAAGAAACAGCCTAGTTGGAGATTTGTGCCTTAAATATAGATCATCTGAAAACATTTGCAAAAGCAGTTGAGGAATTTAGCACTACCTAAAAATAAGGACTTTTGGAGAATGGTTAGACAAACCTGGCTTTGATTCTTTTATCTACCACTTGGTTATTTTATGTCTCAACTTCTAGAAAAGTTCTTTAAAATAGCTATTTTATAAAGTTACTGTGAGGACTAATGAAAAATGTATGTTTAACTGCTCTGAACTTGGTACCTAGTACATAGTAAGAACTGATATGTGGCAGCTATTTTTGTTGTTGTTGTTATTATCTATTAATCGTGCAAACGTTTTCAAGAATTTTAGTTTTTTGTTGAATATTCTATGACAAGAGGTAACAATTCAGTAAATATAAATACATGTTATATACCATCTGTTCATCATCTACCTTCCCCGTTAAATTATGTGATCATTGAGGGAGAGACTTTGACTTTATTCACCCTTTTATCCCTAGGACCTAGAACAGTGCTTGACATAGTAGGAGCTTATTATGTATTTGTAAAAAGAATGAATGAAAAGAAATGGGAGATAATCTATTAGCTGAGAGACAATCTGTTAGCTAAGAGAGAGATCTGTTTTTATTATATTTAAATATTAGATATCATAATGTGCCAATGCTATTATATTATATTTCTAAACTTTAAACTGATTCTTTTCTATTATTGTGCCTGTGTAGATCAGTAGAGTTTCCTTTTTAAGTCTTGAAAATGCTTTTGGGAATCTTAATGTTGTTTACATATGGTGTTCAACAACTGTGTTTTTCAGAATATCTGTGTCTACATACTAACTATTTAAATGTTAGCCAGTACATTAGCTTTTATACTTCCTGTTTATATTTATTTCTATTACATTCCAGAGTGAACCTCTGTATGTTCCTGTGAAATTTCATGATCTTCCAAGTGAAAAACCTGAGGGCACAAACATCGATACTGAAAAAAGTGAGCAAAACTTAAAATTCCATAACTTAAAAATGGCTGGAAAATAATTTAGCTTTATTCAAGCTATCTCAAAACTTAGTGATTATGTGGGTTGACTGGAATCATATGATAGTTTTTCTGTTCCATGAGGTGTTGGCTCGGCCTGTAGTCTTCTGGAAATTTGATGGTATTGTGAATCTGATATAATTATTTTTATATTAATTCAACTGGAAATAATTTCCAAATTCCAGAAATCTCTATGGTATAAAATATATATATATAATATATGTAAGATGTATATTTTATATATATATAATCTCTATGGTATGAAATATGTATATATACAATATATATGTATTTTTACAACATCTTCTTAACAATATCCTCTTAAACATGCCCTCAAAGACCCTAATAGCAGTTACAGAAGTTTTGCTGGTTCTGTGAATTTAGTGAAGAATGCCAACTTCAACATTATTTATTTATTTATTCATAGTATTTATTCATACTTTCTCTTGCAAAGAATTGACCTGTAGAGGAATGTTCTGCATGCTTGCCCAGGAAAATAATTCTAATAAATTGTGTATCCATGAGGAAAAATCCAAATAAAGTTTAATTAGAAATACTAAAATAATAATTATACCAAAATCCTGAACTAGGCAGTTGTGTATATGCAGTACACAATTGTAGAAGCCTTGTTTGAATATTGGTCTCATTTTAAACCCTTTAAAACATTTTTTTCCTGTTAACTCTTGAGTGAGCAAAGCTGCCCCAGGTAATAATATAACTCTGGTTTTCTTTGACTGCCTTACTCTGATCATAAATGAATTGAATAATATGCATTTATCAATAAATTAAAACTTGTGACTTTTGTTGGAGGGGACACATTTAATGGTTTTGTACCATGCTTTTCCTTTTAAGCTCCCAAAAAGTCTCGAGTAAGGTTCAGTAATATCATGGAGATTCGACAGCTTCCATCAAGCCATGCGTTGGAAGCGAAGTTGTCCCGTATGTCACATCCTACTGTGAAAGAACAAGAATCCATACTGAAAACTGTGGGGAAACTGACAGCAACTCAAGTAGCAAAAATTAGCTTTTTTTTTTGCTTTGTGGTAGGTCTTCTCTTTATAATATGTTTGGAGCTTGAATTTTAAGACAGTAAATATACCAATAATATAGTATCAAAGTGTGAACTGATTAGATTGTTTAATTGTAACTTTAACCTCTGCTATCTGGCATCATTGGGACGTTAGAGTATCAAAGTTAGTAAATGCTTGTCATAACTTAAGGAGTTAGAACTCACTAAGTGCTATAACACTCGATTATTCATATATATATATACAAATATATACCTGCATGCACATAATTTGGGAAGTTCTTAAGAATTTGGCATTGCCTCAGGGTCAGAATTATGAACAGAATTATTTTACTCTGATCCAAGTGCTAGTAAATATCCAAATAAGAGTTTACTATATGCATTGATTTCTCCAAATAGGTGTTTTTGCAGTTTTATATTAAATTCGTGTGAATGAAGTCAAGTATTATTTTAGCAAATACTCATAGTAAATATTTGTACAGAACTTCTTGTAGTGTTGTTGTGGCTTCTTCATTATTTTAATACAGGAACTGAAAAATGTGCTTAAGATTACACATAGAATAATGATAGAGTAAATGAAGTATTGTTATTTTGGGTTAAGCTGGGATTAGAGACTTGTCTGAGTTAGTTTGAACTCTAAAGTGTAGAATTTAAAAAATGAATGTCAATGCTATTTTAGGTATTTGAAGTAGCCTAATCTAAGATTGTTTAATATGGGCCTTTAAGGTTCAGATTTATACCAAGCATCTTAAAACATTATATAATGCAGTGCTAATGTCAGTATTGTTAGCCTGATTATAAGGTTTTTTTACTTCATGATTTTGCCTCTCATATTCATCGAATAGCCCATTCTTCTCCATCTCCTGGTGGAGAACTTTAGTTCTCTCCCCCTTTAGTGATAACTTAATGAATATATTCTGCTATGCACATTGAAAGGAAACCTTTGGGAGTTGTAATATGATAATTACATATGTAATAAAAGTAGTTTAAAGGCTCATATATTTGGATTATGTTATTAGTTGTGACTTCTGTTTGCTTGTTTTAAATGAATGGTAAGGCAGGACTCAAATTTATTAGCTATATGCTACCCAGTTTTCAAAGGAAACGTGTAAGAAAAGCATCTATAGTTGGCCGCTGAACAATTGCGGGGTGGGGCACCAATGCCCATGCAGTCAAAAATCCATGTATAACTTTTGACCCCTCCAAAATAATAATTAAGCTACTACCTTACTGGTGATCAGAAGCCTTACTGATAACATAAACAGTTGATTAACACATATTTTGTATTTATATGTATTATATACTGTATTCTTATAATAAAGTAAGCTAGATAAAATGTTATTAAGAAAATCATAAGGAAAAGAAAATATATTTACTGTTCATTAAGTGGAAGTGATCATAAAGGTCTTCATCATCATCTTCACTTTAAGTAGGCTGAGGAAGAAGAGGGGTTGGTCTTGCTGTCTCAGGGTGGTAGAGGTAGAAGAATATTTATGTATAAGTGGTTCCACGCATTTCAAACTCATGTTGTTCGATGACCAACTGTATATGGTAAAAGTTAAAAGAAGGGTGAAAAGATAAGAGCCAGATGAAATAGGTAATGGGGTGGGAGCTGGCCATGGCATGTGATCATTATATCAGGAACTTAAGTTTAAAAGAAGAAAGCTACTTCAGGTGAGCACACAACTCATCTGTAGGCAAAATGGCAGGAGGGCAAAAAGGAGAACCTAGGTGACATAGCTTATTGTCTGTGAAAAGGAAGTAACTCCTTTCTTTGGATAAAGCAAACTTCTTCCTAACTTAAAACTCTGAGAGAGAGCCGGGCGCGGTGGCTCACGCCTGTAATCCTAGCACTCTGGGAGGCTGAGGCGGGCGGATTGCTCGAGGTCAAGAGTTCGAAACCAGCCTGAGCAAGAGCGAGACCCCGTCTCTACTATAAATAGAAAGAAATTAATTGGCCAACTAATATATATATAAAAATTAGCCGGGCATGGTGGCGCATGCCTGTAGTCCCAGCTACTCGGGAGGCTGAGGCAGCAGGATTGCTTGAGCCCAGGAGTTTGAGGTTACTGTGAGCTAGGCTGACGCCACGGCACTCACTCTAGCCTGTGCAACAAAGCGAGACTCTGTTTCAAAAAAAAAAAAAAAAAAAAACTCTGAGAGAGATGTGTTACATAAGTTCTTATGTAATTAAGCACTATTCTTTATAGCAGGTTTATAAATATGTGCAGATAATAGCCTTTTTAAGATGTATTTTTGAAATTATAATATATTAATACATAACATAAAATTGACTATTTTGACCATTTTTAAGCATACAGTTAGTGGCATGAAGTACATTCACATTGTCATATGACTATCACCCCATCCATCCCCAGAAGTTTTTTCATTTTGCAAAATAGAAACTCTATCTATTAAATAGTAACTCCCTATTCCCCTCTCTCCTAGTGCCTGGCAACCACTGTTCTATTTTCTGTTGCTATGAATTTTACTCTAAGTACCTCATATGAGTGGAATCATACAGTATTTATTCTTTTGAGACGGGCTTATTTCACTTAGCATAATGTCCTCCAAGTTCATCCATGTTATAGCATATGTCAGAATTTCTTTCCTTTTGAAGGCTGAATAATATTTCATTATACGGATATGCCACATTTTGTTTATTCATTCCTCTGTTGTTAGATATTTGGGTTACTTCCACTGTTAATAGCCTTTGAAAAAAGATCAGCCCGAAATACATTGTGAAAGCAGAAAGCTATGTTAGTCTTTGGTAAAGGCTTTTCTATGGCAAGTCAGAGCAGCATAGTCCAGTCAGCCCCCCTGTATCTATGGGTTTCACATCTGTGGATTCAGCCAACTGCAGATTGAAAATATTTTTAAAAAATAAAAAATAACAATACAACAATAAATATGAATTGAAAAACAATACAGCATAACTGCATAGCATTTACATTGTATTAGGTATGGCAAGTAATTTAGAGATGATTTAATGCCTACAGGAGGATGTGCGTAGGTTATATGCAAATACTATGCCATTTATATCCTTATAAAATAAGGATACTTGAGTATCTGTGGATTTTGTTATCCCAGGGATGGTGGGGTCCTGGAATAGTTTTTGTGGATACCAAGGGACAACCAGCTTTTTGGAAACCTGACAAATAGAGTGTTAAACTTAGATAAGGCCAAGAGCAGTGCTGTTCAATAGAAGCATAACATGAGCCTCGAATACAGGCTACACATGTAGTTTTTTTTTTTTTTTTTTTTTTTTTTTTTTTTGAGACAGAGTCTCACTTTGTTGCCCAGGCTAGAGTGAGTGCCGTGGCATCAGCCTAGCTCACAGCAACCTCAAACTCCTGGGCTCAAGCGATCCTCCTGCCTCAGCCTCCCGAGTAGCTGGGACTACAGGCATTCGCCACCATGCCCGGCTGATTTATATATATATATATATTAGTTGACCAATTAATTTCTTTCTATTTTTATGGTAGAGACGGGGTCTCGCTCAGGCTGGTTTTGAACTCCTGACCTTGAGCAATCCGCCCGCCTCGGCCTCCCAGAGTGCTAGGATTACAGGCGTGAGCCACCGCGCCCGGCCTACACATGTAGTTTTAAATTTCCTAGTGAAAATATTTAAAAAGCAAAAATAAACAGGTAATACTATACTTGTATTTAACCTACTATATGCAAAATATCATTTCAGTGTATCATGAAGATAAAAATTATTAATGAAATAGTTTACATTTTTTTAATACTAAAATCTTCTACATCCAGTGTATATTATACTTAAAACACATTTTAATCCAGACTAGCCAATTTTAGTTACTCAGTAGCCACATGTGGCTAGTATCTAATATATTGGACAGTGTAGGTTAAAGGAGTTAATGATTACTATATTTGCCAGTATTCTTTGTATATCTTTTGCCTTATTAGGATTAATGGTGTTTTTTTTTTTTCTGTAAAATATAATTTAGGTGAAAGTGGCTTTATCAAGAATATCTTTTTTGTTGTTGTTGTTGTTTTTGAGACAGCATCTCACTTTGTTACCCAGGCTGGAGTGCAGTGGCCCAGTCATAGCTCACTGTAATTTCAAATTCCTAGGCTTAAGCAATCCTTTTTCCTCAGCCTCCTGAGTAGCTGAGACTACACACACACACACACACACACACACACACACACACATGCCACCATGTTCGACTAATTTTTAAAGTTTTTGTAGAGTTGGAGTCTCACTGTATTGCCCAGGTTGGTTTCAAACTCTTGGCTTCAAGCAATCCTCTTGCCTCAGCCTCCCAAAATGCTAGGATTACAGGTCACTGTGCCCAGCCAAGAATACCTCTTATTATATATACAAAGAAAATGAAATCAGTATCTTGAAGAGTTGTCTGTCCATTTATTGCACAAAATTCACAATAGCCAAGACACTTATGGGAACAACATAAGTGTCAGATGGATAAAGAAAATGTGGTTTATATATACAATGTAATATTAGACATAAAAAGAGAAGAAAATTTTGCCATTTGCAATAACATGGATGAACCTGGAAGATATTATGCTAAGTGAGATAAGCCAGACACAAAAAGACAAATACTCACAAATATGATCTCACTTATAGGTGAATCAAAAAAGTTGAACTCATAGAAACAGAGAACAGAATGGTAGTTGACAGGGCTAGGGGGTGGGGAAATGGAGAGGTGTTGGTCAAAGGGTACAAACTTTCAGTTACAGGATGAATAAGTTCTGGGGACTAATGCATAGCATGGTGACTATACATAATAATACTGTGTTGTTTACTTGAAATTTCATAAGACAGCAGATTTTTAAGTGTCTTCACCCCCTCACACACACACAATGGTAACTGGGGGTGATGATGGATGTACTAAATAATTTGTAGTAATCAGTACATAGCATACACACACACACACATATATATATCTCAAATCATCATGTACACCTGACATATATAATTTTTGTCAATTAAATGTATTTTTAAAAAGAATATCTTTTGTGATAATTTAAAAATGAATTACTACTCATGAAACAATGAAATATTAATTATTTGATATCATTATTAATGTGGTTGTCCTCAACTCTAAAATAATGAAGGGAGATGTATGGATAATTTTTACTGGAGGATAATTGAGATGGGTCTTCTTTTGCGATAAAGGCTTTTTGGAAACAAGCTAGAGAATGGAGTTTGGGGAGAGGTAGTGAATAGGAAGGTCATTTTGGAAAGAGTTCATAGCTAATGAAGAATTCTTAAGGTCTTTGAATGCCTGTTACCTAAGTGATCTATTTTTATTTCTTTACCTTGCATTATTAACAGGGACCAGTGAGATTGTTTGAAAATGACCCCAATATTTAACTATTAAAGTAGTAAGAGAAGTAGGTCAATAAAGCTAACTATTACCCTATTAGTATTATCTGTTTGGAGAAAGTCTTCAAAAGATAATTAAGGGCAGAGTTTGCCTCTTTTCTAGCACTTCAACTACAGGCAGATTGTGGCTGCTATTGCCATATATGTTTGATATTACCCATTTCACCAGTTGTTATCATTTAGATAGGCAAGCAAAGTCATCTAGGAAGTCAGAGGATTGCAAATGGAATCAGAATCATGTTGCCACAGTCTTACTCTGGCTTAGCTTTGAGTATGATATTGGCCGACTGGAGACCACTAGACCCTCAGCTGCCGTCTGCTGCCTTCTGGTAGTGCTCCATGATCATGTGTCCATGCTGCTGCTTTGCAATGTAAATGCTAATAATCATACTATGCACTTAGCTATGAGAGAGATATGAGAGAGATCGAGAGGTGTCCCTCTTAATAGAGACCAGTCATTGTTCAGTGGAATAACTCTTTTAGTCAATCTATGTAAGTAATAGAGATACCAAAAATGATCAGACTAGCAGTTAGTTTACTTTTAATTCACCCAGGAGTCCACTTTTTAGTATATACTTTCGTGACATGTATGTGCATATGCACCAGGTAGCATGTACTAGAATGAGAATGTTCGTAGCAGCATTATTTGAAATAGTAAAAAGTGTTCATCTACAAAAATAATGGATGAATTATCAGTGAAAATAAACGAACTTTGGATACACACATGCCAGCCTTTTCAACAGAAATCTTATTTCTTATTCCCTAAATAAAGTAGGCACACAATTGGAAATATAAGAAAATCCTAACTGGATGAGCAGAAGAGAAGAAGGAAAAAAAAAAGTCCTCATAGCTGGAAAACTTCCTTCACTGTATCCAAAGTTATAAGAACTCACTGGGTTGTGTCTCTAAACTGAGAATCAGAAAAATAATCATAATCAGTAAATTCACAATTTTCATAGGAGATTTCTAAATTTCCAAAGCGATATAGCCTTTTATCTATCAGTCTGGCTAGCTAACTAGTTCCATCCATCACCATGAACATCATCTGATTTAACAGAGTCCTCATTATGCTAGATTCATCTGTATATATTTTAGTGTTTGAGAATCTTCCCAAAGTTAAATTTGATTATAGATAAACTTAAGAGTGTCATCAGTACTTGGATAAAGCAAATTTTACTTGATTTTATATTCATTTTTTAAAAAACCTGAATGCTAATAATTAACCAACTATTGTTAAAATTTTTAAGGGAAATTGAGTAGCAAGATCTTAGGTCTGATTATAAATATTTGTCCTTTTTGGGAGCTTGTGATTTTTTTCAGCTCAAAACAGTTTTTAAAACCTCTTGTGATGATAGTGTTTAGAAGAAAAACAAAAAAGGGGACTATTAATTGTAATGATAGATGTAAACCTGTTTTTCAATAAGGGTTCACTTTGTTTTCTTTCTCTTTAGTGGTTTTTGGCAAATTTGTCATATCAAGAAGCACTTTCAGACACACAAGTTGCTATAGTTAATATTTTGTCTTCAACTTCTGGTAAGACATTTGTCTTCAAAATCTGCATTATATGTCTATCTGTGTATTTCCGCTCTATATGTATGTACATGTACAAACATGTTTATCTTATTATAACTTAGTGTAGTAAGTTACATTAGTTCTAATGTACATTAGCCTATTATAACTGCCTTTTAATCTTTATAAAGTCATGTTCCACATAACGATGTTTTGGTCAATGGTAAACTTCATATACCATGGTGGTCTCATAAGATTATAATATTATATTTTTATTGTAACTTTTCTGTTTAGATACATAAATATTTACTATCACATTATAGTTGCCTACAGTATTCAGTACAGTAACATGCTGTACAGGTTTGTAGCCTAGGAGCAATAGGTCATACCATATAGCTTAGGTGTAGTGTAGGCTATACCATCTGGGTTAGTGAAAGTACACTCTATGATGGCTGCTGCACAAGGGCGACATATCTAACAACACATTTCTCAGAATTTATCCCTGTCGTTAAGCATGACTGTAGTTTCATGTCTTAGCCCATGCTATTTATGTTCCTTCAAATACTTCATAGTATTTTTTATATAATAATATATTAAAGTTTTATAGGCTAGCTCTTTGTATTATAGTTGTCTTTCCCTTCACATATCCTTTCCAAAGATCTTTTTCTAGACCCTTTGGCTAAATGTAATTGCTTATTTCAGAACTGTAATTTGCCCTATGATAGGTGTTTTATATTTAAGATTAAATCACTTTCCAAGTCTGGAAAATAAAAGAAGTATTTTTGAAGCTATAAAAATAACTTTAGTACACAGGCTTTATTATGATGAGGTCAGAATGTTACTCTGAATTCTCGATTTAACTCATTAGTTTAAAATAAACAGGACTATACTTGACTTGTAAATAAATATGGTTTAGTTTAGAAGCTGTTTTTATGAATGAACTTTGAACATTTCAGCCTAGGTAACTACAGTCTTATTCTTAGTTGTTTAAGAATGACAAAGAGTAGTTTAAAGGTTAGGTATATAATTTACTTATTTAACACATTAACTGCCATGTGAGTTGTATTTAACTTATGCTAGTTTTGAACTGGGGTCTCATGAAGCAAAACTTGCAGTTGGTTAATGAAAATCTTACTTGTTGATGTTCTTATTGTTAAAATTAATATTGACAATTTACTTCTAAAAATATGGATTAAATGAATAGAGGTCAATAACAAATTTTTCATTAAATTAGAAAGGATCATTTTGTTTTTAAAGCTTTCATTCTCTTTTCAGAATAAAACACCATAGCCCCAAGGAAAATTTTTTTTTCTAGTGTGGCAGTCAATGTGTTAAACAATGAAGCTGGTAGTAAACAGCGTTGACAGTATTTAATCTCAATTACCCTTTTTTGTCCTTTTCTCCCTATAGGACTTTTTACCTTAATCCTTGCTGCAGTGTTTCCAAGTAACAGTGGAGATAGATTTACCCTTTCTAAACTATTAGCTGTAATTTTAAGGTAAGAATGCAGCATAATAGCTAGTTTACTCTGCTTGAAAATATGATGTTAAATTTCTGGTACTTGTACAGGATAGTTTATATTATAAAAGCAAAGGAAGATGAGGATACAAGAAGGTTTTAAATGGACATTATGCTACTCAACCCTGCAACACATTCTGAACTAGTTTTCTGAACCTTCCTGGATAGGGTAACCAGATGGAAGGAACCCAAGGCAGCTTTGGTTCTTATTCATGTGTCTGTTGACTCCTTAAGTATTGTACTGATGTTCACATTTTATTTAATGTGGCAGCTTAGTCCTCATAATCTCCCAAGTTTTTATTTCCTTTGTCTAAGACAAATTCCCCCTTTTGTTGTGATTTTGATTTCTCCTTCTCCTACTTTTACTAGAAATGTGACATTCAGTCTTCTCTAATTATCTAAGTCTCAGGTGATCTTTCAGTAATTTTTTGCATAATTCATTGGACAGTTTTACACTACTGCATAACATCAGTATTGTTGATAACTATATTTAAATCTTTTATTTTTATTTAACTAGTGTATGTTTGTCCTGTCTTCTCTATTGGATTATAAACACTTAAAGGCCAAAGCCTTATTTTTGATTGGTGTCACCAAAGCCCTAGCTTTGGCTTTGCCCAAAGACAGTACTCAAAAAAGATGTTTGGTTTGATAAAGCTGTTATTTTTGTGAGAGAAAATCGGAGAAAGTAGCAGAATGATTTAATGGAGAGAGTTGTGTTTCTTAACTATCGGAGCTGGGATTGAATAAGAGCTGTGCTATTTTCTCCTAGGTAGTTCATTGCCTTAAACTCTGAGGGTGTTTCCTAGTTGAGTAAATGATAATATGTACTTTGCAGCTCTGTTTTAAAGTTTGGGGGTAATATATATAAAGTGACTGTCATAAAGACTGGTGCTTGGCAATCACATAAAATTGGTGGCCCTTATTATTACATGTTTGTCTTTTTTAACTATACGGGTAAATTAACCATGGTAGTTTCAGTAGATAGTCTGGATGACCCAACTAATTTACCATTTAAACTTTATGGCCACTAGAGATTTATTCTTTTGCACAGTTGGCTAACGTTTTAGCCAAGCAAATTTTTGCATTAGGGAAATATATTTGTACTGGGGAAGTAAACGAGGTTTTACTTAACTTTGTTGAAAATATGTGCTAACTTCTAACCTTTCTTTGTAATATTTTAATAAAGACTTGATAAAGAAGGAAATGGACATAAAATATTGAACTTGCAAGTGTTTTGACAAAGAACATTACTCTTTTTCATTAAAGTAGGTCTAGAATAGAGGTTGGCAAACTAAGGTAGGCCAGCTGCTGGGTTTTGTAAATAAAATTTTATTGGAACACAGCCATTCTCATTTATTTGCAAATTGTTTGTGGCTGTTTTAGCACTACAGAGGCAGAATTGAATTGCAACAGAGACCATATGGCCTACAGGTTTAAAATATTTACTCTCTGTCCCTTCAACAAAAAGTATTACTTAGAAACTTTTTGTATATGTTCTTGAGAATTATATATTAACGTTGTTTAATACTTTGTTTTCAATTGCTTTTACAATGAAATTGAATATCTGAGGACATAAAAAGAATTTGACTTAGCAACAATCTTGAAAGAAATCTCCTAAGAAATCTCATTTCATTAATTGAGAGACAAAAAAGAGTGTGGCCTCAAGCCAAACAACCTAGAATTCAATCCTGCTTGCATCATTACTGGTTTTGAGATCTTGGGCAAGTTTCTTACTTTTCTGTGCCAATTTCCTCATCTGTAAATTGGGGATAATAATAGGATTTGTCTCATAGAAGTGTTAGGAGGATTAAATGAGTACTTCTAAAGTACTTGGAACAATGTCTGTTATACAACAGGTGCTTAATATATTTAGCCATTATTATCATCATCTAAGTGAGAACAAAATCCCTAGTTTCTAGTATGTTGTGGGTACTCAGTGAATAATAGCTGAATCTGAATTTGAACAATGATTAGTGCACAAAATTGTGATGATTCAATTGAAAGGTAGAAATATTTAATATAACGAATTTATTTGACTTGTGATGACATAATTCCATAAGGAGAAAAATATTCTTTTCCATATTCTCCCATTGCCACCCTGATCTTCTGATCAGTAGGGTAGAGTGGTTAGACTGATTTTTTAAAATTAGCAATATTTCTTCTACTTGAAAAAATTTATAGAATTTACAAGGTACATAGAAATAGACAATGTAAGGTCACTGGGAAAAGGACTGTTTTGTCCACTGCTGTAACATAGTGCTGTAACATAGTGTAATCATATTAAATGCTCAGTAAATAATGAGTGAGTGAGTGACCTCTCTGCATCCTTAATTCAGTCTTATTTTTATCTACTAACATCATAGGACTAGTGAAATTATTTAAGTATGTAAAGATAGTTTTACTGTTAATTTAGATTTTGCCAGTAAACAAGAGTAGTGCCATTGCTACGTTTATATAGGTTTAACATATTTATATTTCCAAAAGAAAGATCGGAAGAAGGATGACAAGTTGGTACATTTGTTCCTAACTGAAAGGAAGTAGATAGCAAAGCACATGAGAACACTGGACTCTGGGGCCAGGCTGTGTGCATTTCAGTCACAGCCATGTGATCTTGGTGAAGTTACTTCATGTCTTTGTGCATTGTTAGTTTTTGTATGTAAAAGGGGAATGGCAATAATAATACTTCCTTATAAGGTAATACTGTGTATTTTTTGAGGATTAAATGAGTTAATATAACACTATATTATATTGATAATATTATTAGCTGTTATCAATGAAATCACAAAATTATTTGACTGTTTTACCCAAAGCTGAGATTGGTCTTAATTGTTGGGTTTGGAGCTGAGAGAGAGACACATGAAGCCTCATGTGGAGCAAAATGCTGTTTATTTTGAGCATCTGGGTACAGATAGGTGGAGGCCAAAAGAACGACCACCACCCGGGAGGGGAAAGCCTTGGGTTTTATAGAGGGTATTTTGGGGGGGAGTGAGCGACACCTGCAGAGATGGGGAAGGGTAGTTTCGTCCTTATCAGGGGGGATAGAAATGCTGGCATCGCTGCAGCTCTCTGTGGTCAGAGTTAGATTTATAACCTTCGGACTCTCCAGACTCCTGTGGCTATTATTTCATGGGCTTTATGATCACTAGTTAAGTTTTCCATTAACCTCATTACATCCTATACATACTTTTTGGGTTCCCACCTAGAACAAACCTAACATTGATAACTTGTAAATAATTTTTATCTTTATGATTAGCCTTTTACAGAATTGATTATTTTGCTCAACAGTAATTACTATTATTCTTATAGCATTGGAGGTGTTGTACTGGTAAACCTGTCAGGGTCTGAAAAATCCGCTGGAAGAGATACAATAGGTAAGTACCTGACTCTGCATTCTCTCTTTTAGAGTATACAAGAAATTTTTGTGCGTATTGTTTATATGCGTGTGAGTGGGTGCGCGCACACACACACACACACACACACACACACACACACACACACATCAAGTGGGCACTAACAGCCTTTTTAAAAACTTTTTCTTTGGAAATAATGTAAAAAAAAATTCATAGTTTACAGAATTCTCACATAGTTTTTACCAGATTCTACAAATGTTAACAACTTATATAACTACAATACAGTTATAAAAATCAGGAATTAACATTGATTATAATACTGTAGTCTATAGAGCCTTTTCAAACTTTGGCATGTTTTTTTTAACTAATTTTTTTTTTTGGTCCAGGATAACTCCTTAATTCCCTTTAATCTGGAACTATTCCTCAGTCTTTTTTGTCTTTTATGACCTTGACACTTTTGTAGGATACTGTCCAGTTGTTTTGTAGAATGTTCGTCAATTTGGGTTTGTCTGACATTTCCTTATGGTTAAACTGAGGTGGGGCATTTTTCTTAAACATTTCATGGAAGTGGAAGTGTTTTCTGATTCATGCATCATACCAGAAGGTATATAATACTGATTTGTTCTATTACTAGCTATGTTAATTTAAAGATGGTGTCTGCCAGGTTGCTCCAGTGTGAAGTTACTAATTTTCCCTTTAATACTTTGAGACTATACAAATTTCCTGTTGCTATTAGATTTTAACCCACAAATTTTATCTTTCAATGTTGATTATTGCCTGAAACAGTTACTACTATGGTGAACACTTAGTTTTGATCCATGGCTTAGATTTTACAAAAATAATCAGAACCCAGCTTAATGGTTTTTCTTTGTATGCTTCTTTAAATATTTGAAATTTATTGAATAGAACAATGCTTTCTAAATTATTCCTCATCACTGCCCGGTGAGCTATGCCTTGAACATAGTTTCCCTTTCTCACCCCAAGCAGCTTTGTGTATATGAAACACACACTCTCTCTCTTTTTATGTGTGAGTGTGTGTGTGTGTGTATACATATATTATATATGTATATATATTGTATGTTGAAAGATTTTGTTGATAGGCTTTTGTTATTTTGCTTTTTAAAAAAGCTTGAGGCCAGGCGTGGTGGCTCACTCCTGTAATCCTAGCACTCTGGGAGGCTGAGGCAGATCGCTCAAGGTCAGGAGTTCAAAACCAGCCTGAGCAAGAGCGAGACACCGTCTCTACTAAAAATAGAAAGACATTAATTGGCCAACTAAAAATATATAGAAAAAAAAATTAGCCAGGCATGGTGACGTGTGCCTGTAGTCCCAGCTACTCAGGAGGTTGAGGCAGTAGGATCGCTGGAGCCCAGGAGTGTGAGGTTGCTGTGAGCTAGGTCAATGCCACAGCGCTCTAGCCTGGGCAACAGAGTGAGACTCTGACTCAAAAAAATAAAAATAAAAAAAGCTTGAAAATAATAAAATAGATTTAATCAAACATTGGTCTTTTGAATAATTAATTAAAGTATTTAGTATGATCACTTGGCAGGAGAACATTATGTAGCTGTCTTAAAAGACTTAAATGTTTTTGAGAGTGAGTTCATAAAGAAAATCAGTATTTATTATTCATATACTATGAGCTCTGCATTTTGTTAGATATTTTGGAACCCTAAAAAGTATAACTAATGTGTTTGCAGTTTTCAAGGAGTTCTTGGTGTGAAACAATATGAGATTTACAAAATCAAGCCACTATAGGTTAAAATAATACCATATTTAACCTTAGTATAATTGGCTAAAGCAGATGACAAGTAGGGTGGGAATTCAGCCAAGTAGAAAGGATACTTTGTTAAAGCTGTGGGACTTTAACAGAGCCTTGAAGATAGGGGTGGTATTGGAATATATGTTAAGAATGATAAATGGGGATAAGAAAAACAGTATAAGTAACAGCATAGTAATGAAAGAAGCATTTGTTAAGTTGGACAGTGCCAGGTGTCAAAATTGTTTAGGTAGGGAAAAATACGAAGCATATATTTCAAAATTAAAAGCAGTGTTACTTATGAGTTTTGTTATTGTAACATGTATAGGTTTGGTTAGGGCATTGAGGTGAATGCTTTGCTATTTATTTGTTAACACATTAAACTCCTTTGTATACTCCTGGAAGACATAGATGGGGTTATTATATATCTCATTATATAGCTTTATATCATTATAAAGATTATTTATATCATTGTATATCTTTTTTATTTATTTATTTTTTTTTTGAGGCAGAGTCTTGCTGTGTTGCCCGGGCTAGAGTGCTGTGGTGTCAGCCTAGCTCACAGCAGCCTCAAATTCCTGGGCTCAAGTGAGCCTCAGCCTCAGCCTCCAGAATACCTGAAACTATAGATGTTCATCAGTATGCCCGGCTAATTTTTTCTATTTTTAGTAAAAACTGAGTCTTGCTCTTGCTGAGGCTGGTTTCAAATTCTTGACCTAAAGTGATCTTCCTACCTCGGCCTCCCAGAGTCCTAAGATTACAAGCATGAACCACCACGCCTGGCCTATATCTTTTCATTTTTGTATACTCATTTCTTGCAGTAGTATCTGACACATTATTAGATTTTAAGTGTATATTGAATGAGTTAATGAATGGATGCTTTAACCATGTTGTTTTTTACAGGTTCCATTTGGTCTCTTGTTGGAGCCATGCTCTATGCTGTCTATATCGTTATGATAAAGAGAAAAGTAGACAGAGAAGACAAGTTGGATATTCCAATGTTCTTTGGTAAGAGTATATTTAACTTGTGAGGCTTTTTACTCTAAATGATTAACTTTGGGGTTTGATTTTGTTTTTTGGAGGTAATCAATAGGGAAGCCTTTTTCCTCCTGCATATGATTCTTTAAAACTGTTTAAAGATTATAAAGTCCAGTCTCAATGTTTTTCTCTTACTTTGTCCTGCATTTTTGTGTATCTATGAGGGTATACTCCTAGAAACTTCTCACACCTTTTTCATGTTATTGTCTTCAGCCTGTGAACAGGTATTTTCCTCATTGACATGACAAAGTTATACTATTATAAGCCTGTGAAAGTTTACCTGTTGTATTATACATTTTGCCATTTTTGAATTGTTGGAAGCATAGGTTTGGGGGAACTGCCCCAAAATGATATGTATAATACTGTTCTAGACTATGTCCTTATTTTCATTAAAACTTGTGGACCATTTAAATGCTTTCCATTTGCATTTTATCTTTAAGACTCAGAATCTTTTATAACATAGATTCTCAAATTACCCAATTATAGTTTTTGGCATCAATTCTTAGGTTTTGCTAAATGAAATACCTAATATGATTTATAAATTCTACTTTGCCTAAAAATCAGCTCAGTAAAGAATTTATGGTATCTGTAGGATTACAAAAGAAGTACACATTGATAAGATATCTTCCTAAAGATATCTGATTATAAACAGATAAAGAAGCCTGGTGCTGAGAGTTCAAAGTGCAGGTTACAGGGATTCAGGAGGTTTATCTCATACTTATCTGAAATATGAGGAAATTAGACTAGATGAATGGCTTCCAAACCTTGATTTAGGGAATACAGAGGGTCCTTGGAAGACTGGGAAGAAGTAGAGTTGCATGCATGGGTCTGGTTCATGGACTCCCTTGATGTTTCAGCTGGAACAGCTCTACTTTGTTGGGCTTTTTGCATTATAATTTAATTTGTAGAAAAGGTTTTCCACTAAAAATAGTTTGAATACCCACACCTAAAGATTAACAAAAATAAAATGTTTGAAAAGCCACCAGACTGAGTGATTGCTTCAGTGCCTTTTAAGTATAGAATTTAAGAAATATATGCTTCAACAATGAAGATAATTTTAATGATGCTTATTTTAGAGTCATAGAAAATTCCATTTGCAACATAATGAAGTGCTAATGGATTTTTGAATATTAGAGGTAAATGGTTAGGTCAGTGGCACTTTTCTTTTAGTGGCAAACTAGGAAGAAAAATTGCTTAATTTACTCTTATTAAGAGAGTGCACATAAACATGTAATTTGTTCTGTTCATATGCAATGTGATATGTAAAGCAATATTGATCTACTCTGGGTTTTATATGGGATTTGGAGAAGAAGAAGTTAGGATTGGGATATGGGGGGGTTCTTGAGGCAAGGGAGTATCAGCAGAGGCATAATAAGGAACAGTGAATAGATCTGAATGATTGTGCCAGGATTTCACTTTCGGGAAGAACAGGAAGGTATGTGGTACTAGATTCTGGGGGCTCTGGGGAATAGGTGAAGTCATTTGGACTTTCTGTCTTTAGGTCAAAGCTGGCTAATTAATCTATGTGGAATTTCATAGAATCATCACTACGGGGCCAGAAAATAGATTTAGTTCTTGATAATGCCAAATTTTGTTGTCTTAGTTAGAATAACTTTTTAATGTTATTTAAGCCTTTTAAGTCCTTAGTCCTTTTTGTTTGTGTCCTTTTGGTTTTTTTTATCACTAGATGTCCTAAGTTGGGTTCCCTAAAGCAGGATATGAGATAGGGATTGGTGTGGGTGGTTTATTGGTTCTCTGAAGGAAAAACTTGTAAGGGAGTAAAGGAAGCAGGATGGAGAAGGAGAAAGAAGCAGGTAGCAGACAGAGAACAGGTAATATGTCTAGGCACTCCTCTGAGTTGTCCTGGCCCATTAGGGCTTGAGCCTGGTCCTTGGCCCATTAGGGCTTGAGCCATGAGCGCTGGCCTTATGAATCCTCCATCAGTTAGTTGTGGGCCGCAGAGGGTGTGGGGTGGTGAGGGTGGGAACTTTCTGGAGAAGACAGATTTGTTTGTTCTCCAAACACAGTTCTTCAGAGAAGGGGGTGGGGGCAGCTGTGAGTCTTTAGCAGCAGATGGAGAGTGGGTGCTCCTGCCTTGTTAAGAAGATTTTAACTAGACATCCTAAATATTGGTTTGTTATTTAGGTGACATAGCAAGTATAAAATATATGTCTACTGTAATTTAATGTTTTTAAAGAAAGCTCTATAGTTACCTCATGGATCTCCTAGTAGATTTGTGATGTTAAACTGTATAGAAAGTGCAACAAAAATTACTATGCAACTGTAATCTTTTTTCTTTATAGTCTTTACATTCACATGTACGTAGTCATTTATAAACTTAATTTCTATAATAATAACAGCTAACTTCTATTAAGTGCTTAACTATGTGCCTGCCAGGTAGTATGATACGTTTTATAAGTGTTTTCCTCTAATCATCTGAACGACCTAATTAAATATTATTTTATATTTATAGATTGGAAAACTGAGGCTTAAAAGAGTTTCTGCATCTTCTACATCTTATAAGGTGTACACTACTAGTGCATTGTAGAGCTGGGATTGACCCAGGACAGTCAGACTATAGAGCATACACCTTTTAACCACTACAGGATAGCTTTCCTTTATGAGTAATCAGCCTGTACTTAGTTCATATGTTGAATAACTATTTGTGCATATATGTTATCTTACTAACTAGCTAGAGCTCTTAGAAGGCAGAGAATTTTATTTTCTTTGGAATCTTCCTCCATTATTCCTAGCATAGTATAGGTATTTTGAATATAAATGAGTTGAATCAGAGAGCAAACCATCTCTTTCCTCAAAATAATTTAGGCCAAATATACAAATGCATACATCACAGCTCCTTCTTTAAGTTCTAGGATACTGTATTATTATTAGCTACGGTTAATGACCCTTCTTGCTGAATTTTCTTAAGTGATTTATTCTACAGTAGTTGCTTTTGTATAGTGCAGACAATTGAACCTTGACTCAGTGATCACCAGTTGCTTGATGCAGTTTTTTCTGGCATTGAGCTAAATTCACTGAACTGACTTGAAAACAAACCAATAGAAGTTCTAGTTACAGAAATTTGTAGGAGCCTTTTGTGCAAAATTTAATGTTTTCTAATTATAGAGTTAATAAGGTTGGGAAATTGAAATAAATGACAATTTTAACTTTTGTCTCTTTTATACACATTCAGGTTTTGTAGGTCTGTTTAATCTGCTGCTCCTATGGCCAGGTTTTTTTTTACTTCATTATACTGGATTTGAGGACTTTGAGTTTCCCAATAAAGTAGTATTAATGTGCATTATCATTAATGGCCTTATTGGAACAGTTCTCTCAGAGTTCCTGTGGTTGTGGTATGTATTATTTATTTTCTTATTAGTTATTAGTTTATTATTATTTATTAGTTTATTAGTTATTAGTTTATTAGTTATTGACTTTTGGATGGTTTAAGCATTTATATTTCTTCTGTACACTGATGGCCCCTCCTGTGCACCCTTTACCACACACACCCACACACATAGACTCACTCTCTCTCTCTCACAATTGAACACATTAAAGTATTTTTAGGAAGTAGAGTGTTATGCAAATAAAAGTAGTCATTATCTAATGGACATCCAGACTTAGGAGATGTGTGTGAGAAGTATGAATGCTTGAGTTCTAAGTGAGAATCTAGGGAACTTTGCTTATTTAAAATGCTTTGGACTATCTGGTTGGTTGTTCATAAGCTTTCATAGGTTGTTCATAGGCTCACCCTTTCATGTGGGTGAGACAGCTATGTAAATCATAAACTGATTAATTTGAGTTGTTAACATACTTTGATATGTTATAATGTCAAATATATTGGTATGAGATAATAAGGTTAAAATAATTTAAAAATGGTATCATGTATGGGGTTTGAGAAATCTTTTAAATATAGAGCTTTATATTGAGTCCATCTAATAGAAACTTAAAAAGAAATACAAATTATACTTAAACTCCTAAATGAATTTTATTACATAGTAATTGAGACTATTAACTAGTTTTCCCTTGCAAAAGACTGCAACAGAAATAGACTTTTTCATGAAGTCTTCCTCAGTGCTCTGCCTGTGTTCCTCCCCAACTCCCTGTCCAGTGAAGGAAATATCTCTATTTCTTGATCTTCCATATTTACTCCCTTTGGTGTAGTACTTAAAGATTTACTTTGTATTGTAATAATTTACATACTTATCTAAACTCCTTTGCTGATCTAAATCTCTTTGATATCAATCCACTTATTCATTTTTTCATTACATATATTTTAGATGCTCAATTTTTTTAACCTGAAATATTAACTGATGACAAAAGGAGTCAGCCATCAGCTAACCTGGGAAAAGCTGGATTAAGTCAAACAGGTTTTCTAATTCTACCTCTCAGATTTTTATTATAATACTTTGCATGGTCAATATCTAAGAATATATGCTATATTTGACCCTTGAATCCTCTTTTCACAGAGCAGCTCATGAGCAGTAGGAATCACTAGTATTTGAGTTTCCTTTACCTCATCAGTGAAGACTAATTGTCCAAGCCCCAGTGAATACTTCTGGTGACACTTTATCAAGAGCCCATTTTATTGCAAGACAGCGTTAAGTTCTGACACATATACTGAGCTAGAATTTACTCGCCTATAACTTCACTTCCATGGATCTGTAGTCCTAATATATACATTATGTTTTTTTTTATCTTGGCTGATGATTAATTTTCTTCATATATACCCAAATTATTAGTCTTTGTAAGTGGATTGTCTGTGTTTGGTAGAATATTTTCCTTTAACTAAACAAAATTATATGCAGGTTGATATTTCAAAATTTCATACCAACATTGATAGTTCAAGGTGGAAAGAGAGTGAAGAGCTCAGCTTTTGGTTAGAACAATTGTTTGAAAAGTATAAAACAACAAAGAAATAATTCTTTAAAAATATCTGGTTCCTTCTTTTCTATACTAAGCCAATCAAAAGAATAATACACTATATTCGTTTTTATGAGAGTGAGATGTTTTTGCTTTGGAGGCAAAGTTGCATGTTGGTTTATCACTTTCTTAAAGTCTATGTGTAAGATATTGTCCTATTATTTTAACAATGCTATTTTCTTTGTTAGCTAAGTATCATTATAAAACAATAAGAACTCTATTGAACAGTTTCTTTAAAAAAAATAATGAAATGGACATTATACATCCAAAGTTGAATCCTATTTGTAAACAGATCTTGAAAATAATATAAAATATTTTGAACTTTTAATACCTACATATTTATATTTTAATATTTGAAGATAAACTTTGAGAATTATCTTAATATATTTATTATTTTTTATGTCTTAGTCCATCCTGAGTTCTTATTACTGCTCCTGATCTCTCAAGCCTATATTGTAGTTTCAAAAGTCTATTGTTCAGTATTTTTCTTTGGTTCTTTTATTTTTTTAATACAGAAATGCATATTTTGTCTTTTGTTTTATTTTAGGGGCTGCTTTCTTACCTCATCATTGATAGGCACACTTGCACTAAGCCTTACAATACCTCTTTCCATAATAGCTGACATGTGTATGCAAAAGGTAAGGCAAACTGTTTATTAGACACTTTAGGTATATTGTTAAAATAGAGCAAATGAAAATAAAGGGATATGACTAAATTATAAGGGATACAAACATGAATGATATTTGATGTCTTCTATCTGAAGGTGCTTTACTACCTAGAAATACAAAAAGTACCAAAGCAATGGATAATCTCCATTTTTAGCTTTTCATTTTTTTTCTAAATTTTTAAGTTAAGGGCATTATCTTTATATGTAGTTCTGTAGTTTTTCAGCTGATTTTGTTTCAGATGTTCTTTGGTAAGTCAGTGATATAGAATAGGGGATACATTTTATCATATAAGTAATAGTATTTTGGCTTCTAAGATAAACTCTTATCATCAGAGGTTTCTTAACACTACACTGATACTAGAGAGATGAACACCACATGAATGATGCTGTTTCTCAGTGAACGTTCATCTCTGTCTCAACTCTGCAGAGCAGGTGTCCTTTTTGTCTTCTATGCAGTCCTCCTGATCTGGATGCAGAGATTCTTGTGATGAATATTTGCAATGATAACATCACAAAAAAGAGAATTGAGGTGTCTCTGCCAGCAGCCTAGAAGGGAGGAGCCTCAGTGCTCCTAGAGGTAGCATGGATTTGCCATTGGCCAATGCTAAAAGATGGAGGGGGGTAGCCAATTATCACACCTTTCAGCATTTATAAGCTTTTAACTACAAGTACTAAGTAACACACTTGTGAGCGTGTGTGTGTGTGTGTTTTGGTTTAATATAACTTGAAGAGGGAAATAAATACTCCAAAGCCCGAAGGCTTACAATGTGTACAAATAGTCATATTTTTAAAGTTGTTTTTCTTTAGGTCTTTGCATTTTTTTAAGATGAAGGAAAAATACTCTCAGTGATATGTATTCTCTATAAAACAATTCTGTGCTGATATTTAACTTTGTTTTATAGCTCAGTAAATTCTTACTTATTTGTCATGGTTAAAAATGGAGATCTTCTCCTTAATTGAGAATTAAGTATCTTACATACCATGCATTTTCAAAGAATGTGAATATTATAAAATACACATAATACCAAAGTTACACATCACTAAATTCTTTTATAGATTTAAATAATATCCAGATCCTTCCCTGTCTCTGGGTTGTAATCCTGAACATGAACCAAAATGGTTGTAGTAAAACTGGGGAAGTGCTGCTTATTAGAAGATTTTGGTAGACTGCTGTATAAATCACCTTTACCATACTGGTATTTTAAAAACATAAGCTTTTGTATAGTGAAAAATAAATTGAAGGTCAATTTTAGGAAATTTTCTTTTTTTGAGACAGAGTCTTACTCTGTTGCCCGGACTAGAGTGCCATGGCGTCAGCCTAGCTCACAGCAACCTCAAACTCCTGGGCTCAAGCGATCCTCTTGCCTCAGCCTCCCGAGTAGCTAGGACTACAGGCATGTGCCACCATGCCTGCCTAATTTTTTCTATATATTTTTAGTTGGCCAATTAATTTCTTTCTATTTTTAGTAGAGGCGAGTTCTTACTCTTGTTCAGGCTGGCTTCGAACTCCTGACCTTGAGCGATCTTCCCACTTTGGCCTACCAGAGTGCTAGGATTACAGGCGTGAGCCACCATGCCTGGCAAATTTTAGGAGATTTTTAAGAGAACTGTCACAGGGGACCTTACTTTGTTAAATGATAATATAATTTGTTTAATGAACTATTTTAAGATGAAGGGGAATGTATGTACATGTAGCTAATTAGAAAAACATAACCAAATAGTCTTTTCTTGACTGTCTTCACATGTAGAACTGGACAATGAGGTAAATGAGTAGGCTGGGCTTTGGTGAGTGTTGAGCATAAGGAGATTCCTTCTGGAAAAAGTAGCAGGGTGTGCCCAGAACTGAAACATGATAGGATAAATCTTCCACTTTCATGGGTTTTCTTGGTTCTATTAGCCAACCATATTTATGGATAGCTTCCGAAATTTTAGCCATTGTTAACATTGTGCTTGAAACAAATTGGCTATTTTAATCTATTTATAATTGTTTTACATAATAGGAAGCTTCTGTGATCAAATTCAGATTTATATTCATTTGTATTCAAGAATTAGAAAAAAAAATTTTTGTTTATGTAGGCAATTTTCTTTGTTTTAATAAATGTCTTTATTTCTTTTATTTGCATAGTTTGTTGGAAATCAAATTAGAAGTTTTTTTATTACAAGGCAATACGTAAATATCTACATTGTTGAAAATGAATTTTGCCTTTAAAAGTCTTCTAAGATTCTATCTACTTTTATAAAGTTTACTTTTATTCATTTATGAAATAAGATTTTTAGTTGAATGAAATCATTCTATCAACTATATCTACATTTTTAATTCTCATGCATAATTTTTTAATATGTCTTCTGATTTGGGTGATTTAAATGCATCATGATTTTTCTAGATTATTAAATATTCTGGTAAATATTCCAAGAATATGTTAAAAATATCTCCATAATTTGATTAATTAAATGAAGGCTTTTTTTGTTTTGTTTTTCTTAATGACTGCTCTTTCCTGGCTGTTCTTAGGCTGACTCTGCCACTGTGTGTGTGTGTACCATACAAATAGGGCATGTATGTTAAAAATCATCAGTTATTATTCTTGTGTTGTGTGTTTTGAATTTCCTCTTAAAAGATATCATTCTTACAAAACCCCTTTACTCTGACTAATGGTGCTATGAAATGGAATAGTATATGTTTTCCACCAGAGGGAGTCTTGCCTATGATTCCAAACCTCTTTTATTTATTTATTTTTTAAACTCTCAGAATAAACATGGTTCTCCTCCCCTATTTTAAAGGTAGGAGTTACTATTTTCATCATTATTTTAAAAGCAGACCTCCAGGGTGTTGCACCTAAGTCTCAATAGTTGATCAGTGCAGTCTTCTTTGACAATTGTTTTTGATCTTTAGTTGAATCTAGATTGTAAAGGTAAATGGAAAGGGAAGAATTATTTTTGTTAATGGTAACTTAATGGTATCTCCTTATTTTTTATTTTCTTGACGACTCTAATAAATGACAGATTGGAGGATCAGACTTGGTGACATTGGAGGGCTCGGCACTGTTGAGGCTTGTCTTGTTGCATGTCTTCTCTGGCTAACACTCCTTAGTAAAAGTATTCCTATATATTTTCTTTGTTTTAAAGATCATTAATTCATTTCAAACTTTTTTCATTTGTTACTAAATAATAAGCTAGTTTTGAATGTCATGGTTAGCATTTGTTGCAATTGTTAATAAAAGGTTTGCAAAAGTTGCACTTAAGGATTTCATTTGTTTTTAGTACTGTCTTAACTCTAACATAATACATCATAGCACACGTATAATTTATTTTTTTAAGTGTGCATTTTCAAAGATGACTTCAGTAACTGAGGGAAAGGGATGCACTTGAGAAAAGGCAGTAAACAGTAAAGAAGAAACGGGCAACTTGGTGTGCAATGTGGTATTCATAGTGGGTATTTCTGCATGGTGTACTATGCCTAATAAAAGGGGGGCATTCCTTCTTGGCTTTCCTAAGGCTGTTTTCCAAGCAAGAAGTATTGTTGTTGGTAATTTTGGTAAGTGGAATTGTAAGTTGAAGTCCTAAATCCAAATTTAAAAATAATCTACTTAATAATACATTATCCATGGTTACTGTTGTATTTTTAGTGTTTTAACTTATTCCTGCTAGTTTTCACAAATGGAAAATTTATGTTAAAGGGGAAAATTGCCTTAATAATTGTGGGTTTCTTCTTCCCCTATCTTTTATTTTTAGGTGCAGTTTTCTTGGTTATTTTTTGCAGGCGCTATCCCGGTATTTTTTTCATTTTTTATTGCAACTCTCTTATGCCATTATAATAATTGGGATCCTGTGATGGTGGGAATCAGAAGAATTTTTGCCTTTATATGCAGAAAACATCGAATTCAGAGGTAAGTTTAATTCCAATACAGATATCAAAAAAATAATGTTTGTTAAATAAAGAAAGAATCATATCATGCTGGCCTAGTTTTTAGAGATTTTATGAGTAATTATTGAAAGAATATAATTTATCTATATGTTATGCCAGATAAAAATAAAATAATTTGTTCAGATCCTTTAGGTAATAAGATAGTTTCTTCCTCAGTACTTTTTAGAAAAAATGTTTTGATTCACAGGTAAAACCAAAATGCTTACTATTTTGCCATAATGAATTTTTTTTTTTTTGAGATAGAGTCTCACTTGTTGCTCAGGCTAGAGTGCCGTGGCATCAGCCTAGCTCACAGCAACCTCAATCTTCTGGGCTCAAGCGATCCTCTTGCCTCAGCCTCCCGAGTAGCTGGAACTACAGGCATGCACCACCATGTCCGGCTAATTTTTTGTGTATATATTTTTAGTTGGTCAATTAATTTCTTTCTATTTTTAGTAGAGACGGGGTCTCGCTCAGGCTGGTTTTGAACTCCTGACCTCGAGCAATCCGCCCGCCTCGGCCTCTCAGAGTTTATGAGAGGTGGCTCACACCTAGAATTATAGGCGTGAGCCACCACGCCCGGCCTATTTTGCCATAATGAATTTAAATGAAGATTTTTATTGGTTTGAACATAATTCATAATAGAATATGATAGCACTGCCTAAAATTTTGTTTTGATTTTTTTCTTTCTTTCTTTTTTTTTTGAATCAGAGTCTCGCTCTATTGTCCGAGCTAGATTGCCATGGCATCATCCTAACTCAAAGCAACCTCAAACTCCTGGACTTAAGCAATCCTTCTGCCTTAGCCTCCCAAGTAGCTGGGACTACACACATGCACCACCATGCCCCGCTAATTTTTTCTATGTATTTTTAGTTGTCCAGATAATTTCTTTCTATTTTTAATAGAGACGGGGTCTTGCTCTTTTTTAGGCTAGTCTCGAACTCCTGACCTCCAGCGATCTTCCCACCTTGGCCCCCAAGAGTCCTAGGATTACAGGCGTAAGGCACCGGGCCTGGCCTGATTTCTTTCTTTTTAAGAAAAAATTCTATTTTACTCTAAAAAGAATTTGGGACAAGTTCTTGGGAAATTTTATCCTAGTCTTGGTTCTGCCTCTAACTCGTATTCTGACCTCACATCTTGAGCCAGTGGAGTTGATAATGTTTAAGGTTCCCTTTTAGCTGTAAAACTTTAACTGTTGTTTTTCTTTCTTAAGAGTTCCAGAAGACAGCGAACAGTGTGAGAGTCTCATTCCTATGCACGGTGTTTCTCAGGAGGATGGAGCTAGTTAGCTGTTGTCTGTAGCCCAGGTGTGTATGTGAGTTGGCATTAATATTGAATGTGGTTCTTATTCTTGTAATATTCAAACGTGGGATTGATTTTCCATAATTAGTTGTTTGAGAGGCAGTGCAGCCTACAGGTTAAGGGAATAGCCTCTGGAGGCAAACTGGGCTCCAATTCCAGCTTCTTCATGTACTAGCTGTGTGACCTTATGTAGGGTTCTTAACTTTTTTATGCTTCAGTTTTCTTATTTGTGAAATGGGATTGCAGTAGAACCTCCCTCATAAGGTTATTACAAATATTAAATACTTGGCAAGTTTAAGTATATACAGTGGTGCCTGACTCAAATTAAATTAGATCAGTAAGTTTTAACTCTTATTTTTATTCATGCTAAGGGTCATCATTTTATTTAATGAGATACTTTAGAAAAATATTTTTTCTCTGATTATAAAAGTAAGAGTAAATGTAATATTTTGGTGTATATCTGGTTCTTTTCTGTGTGTGTGTTTTACATAAGTGACACAATGTATATCCTGATTCTCTGACTGCTTTGTCACTTAGCAATGTTTCAGGAACATTTTTTCATCTTTTAGGTTTTAAGAAATACTGTCTTTTATATTTCTTAGATGACAGAAAGAGTGCATGATATTTAATGTTTTACTGAAAGAGTACTTGAAATAAATCCAGTGCATATCTTTGGCATATAGAAAAATGATTGTTTATTTTGAATGAGAGATTACTATAAATTACTAGAATTCTGGAGATTCAGGTCCCTTTCTTCTGAGATATCTTTGGGCAATTTATGTTGAAATGTTTCCTAATCAAAACTAGGTTTCCCTTCCTCAAGTAGAACATTGTACAACTCCTGTCAACTCCTAACACTCATTGGTTTTGAAGCTTAAGTGTCATTATCTTCTTGGTAAATTTGCCTCTAACCTAAGGCTAATTGTCTTAGTTTTTGTGTTTTTCTTTGGTGGGTTGTTTTTTAATCTAGTTTTACTATTTTGATGGTTATACATGCCCACGGTTTGAATTCTAGTTCTCAAGACTTCTTGTTCAACCCAGTTATCCCACCCCACGCTGCCCGCACTGCATCCTGCTGTCATTCTTTTCCCACTCTGAGGAAATCACTTTAAACTCTTAGCTGATTCTTTTGATACTTACCTTCCTGTCTTTAAGTATCATGTTTATGACTTTTGTTTCTTGAGTTTTCAGTTGTAGGTATCTACAATTGACTTTTCTACTGAGGTTGATGAAGATAGATTATTTTCAAGTTTATTTTTCCTCTGTTCCCATCCCACATGCCTGCCCCCCAGGCCCCTATCAATCCTACATCTTCCTCCTCCCTGTGTAGTTATTGCATAATTTTGAGTATATGGAAATGAGATGGAGAAGAGGCACTTGACCAACTGTGAAAAGTAAAGGGAAGACATCTGAGTATCTAGCTGCTTCTATAGACTTTGTACCAGTCTTCCTGTCTTTCTTCATCCCTCCTTACAAAGATAAATATGGTCCTATTTCTCCATTGCTAGCTAAGAGTTGGCTGCCATTTTCTGTCTCACAGCTCGTCTCTTTGTCCATTGGTTTATTTTTTTTAAGGAAAAATCCCTTGATTGTCTTTTTAGTGAGGAGGGGAAGCAGTGGAACTATATAGGTGTTTATTTGCCATTTTTAAATTTAAAAAAAAACATAAACATAATTATAGTAAGTCCTTAATGTCATTGATAGGTTCTTAGGAACTGCAGCTTTAGGCAAAATGCTATACAACAGTTCCTCAAATAATTTTTTTTTTCTTTTTGAGACAGAGTCTCACTCTGTTGTGCAGGCTAGAGTGCTGTGGCGTCAGCCTTGCTCACAGCAACCTCCAACTCCTGGGCTGAAGCAATCTTCCTGCCTCAACCTCCTGAGTAGCTGGGACTACAGGCATGTGCCACCATGCCTAGCTAATTTTTTATGTATAGTTTTAGTTGTCCAGCTAATTTCTTTCTATTTTTTTAGTAGAGAGGGGATCTTGCTCTTGCTCAGGGTGGTCTTGAACTCCTGACCTTGAGCGATCATCCTGCCTTGGCCTCCCAGAGTGCTAGGATTACAGGTATGAGCCACCACGCCTGGCCTCAAATAATTTTTTTTTTGTTATAACATTGATGAGGACAAAAGGTGGTTTTCTTGTCAATTTGCTTAAAGTTGTAGTTTCCAAGAACTATTGACAATGTTAAGTAAAGACTTATTATATTCTGTAAAGATTTTTTTTTTTTGAGACAGAGTCTCGCTTGTTACCCAGACTAGAGTGAGTGCTGTGGCGTCAGCCTAGGTCACAGCAACCTCAAACTCCTGGGCTCAAGTGATCCTGCTGCCTCAGCCTCCTGTGTAGCTGGGACTACAGGCATGTGCCACCATGCCCGGCTAATTTTTCTATATATATTAATTGGCCAATTAATTTCTTTCTATTTATAGTAGAGATGGGGTCTTGCTCTTGCTCAGGCTGGTTTCGAACTCCTGACCTCAAGCAATCCACCCGCCTAGGCCTCCCAGAGTGCTAGGATCACAGGCATGAGCCACCGCGCCTGGCCATATTCTGTAAAGATTTTAAATGCTGTAAATGCTTTTATAAAAATGCTTTATACATTATTTTTCCTTGGTATGCTGTGCATGAATTCCATACTTACACTAAAGCCCACCCGACCCAGGCAAGGTTACAATATTTTTGGAAGTGAGAGCTGGATAAAGGGGAGACAATGAAGACTAAAGAAGATGCATCACAACAGAGCAGTGTAGAGTAGAACAGGTTGAGCAGGAGTCTTTGTCTCTGCAGGAGTGATGGTGGATGATACCAGGAGTAAAACTAACCGCTCATACATAATCTGTAAGTTGTACTGGATGTCAGCCTTTGACATTGCTATAGAAGTCACTTTCATGAGTTCTTAGTACCGACTTGAGTATCCAGTTATTAAGTGCATATACAGTGTATGACAGATATTTCAACATTAAGATAATTTGCTTTTTAAAATCTGAACTGTAGGAAATTATAATCTAATCATGTTTTTATATTTTTTTGTTTTATTTTTAGCTTGATAATGGAACATTATACAGCGAAGAGACAATCTCTGGCAAGTTTTTGTAGAAAAATGTTTCAGTGCCTAGTCTGAAAAATAACAGTTTCAGTTCTTTGAAACTCTAAAATGTATTTTTCTCATATCTGTTTTCTTCATTTTCATAATGAAGTACTTTGCTATGTAGCTGTGTACATATCACTACAATTATAGGAAGTTCCAGTCCATAGTCCATCTAAAGGACCAATCTGCCTTATCATATCTCAAGGAATTCAGCTGATGAAATCATTTGAACTAATCAAGGAATGAATCCTAATGTTCTGGAGACTTTATTTTCACATATTTGTTAAATGCTGGACTATATTATGAAAATATTTTTAAGAAATCATGTAAGTATTCATAGACCAGTATTTCTGACAGGTAAAATGCTAAAATAAGCTGCCTGTAATAGGTACGGATTATATTTTTGAGTTTTGTAGAATGTTGCAAATTAACCACCTAGAAAAATGTTTAATTTATGCAACAAGTATGTTCATGCAAATTTGGTAGGACTTTAAAAAGAATAAATATTTGAGAAACGATCTGGTTCACTTACACTACATATACTGTATTGTCCTTTCATAGCATTAGGTGCCTTGTATTTTAAATCTGTGACAAACCATGATAAATTTTTAAAGAAGTATTATTATAAAATGAAGAATTGTGTATTTCTAAAGGCTATATTGCTGTAAATTTAATTGATAAAGCTCTGTTTAGAGTTTTGAAGAAATATTGTCTCTTCAATTAAGAAATTTTCATAATGGAATGATTTAAATTGAAGTGATAATGAGTATTATTAAAATAAAATTTTTATATGTGTATCTGTGTTATAGATATATCAAGTAATTTCTAATTTTTTTCACATATAAATGTGCCAGATTACCCTAGAACTAGATGCTGCTGCTTTAAATAACTTTAGTTTTTCTAAATAAATTTTTGATAGTTAAAATAACAAAGAAGAAAGGTAATAAGGAATTCTACTTAAAAAATTACATTTGAAAAAAAATTACATTTGAATTTTTCCTCTACCAAGATTAAATTAAATGTAAAATACTCCTAATTGCAACTCCTAAACATAGGCCTTACAGGTACTTATTATGCAACTGCTCCTGGACTCTATTTGCTATAAACGTCAGTGAACATATGTCCCAGGATTCACTGGCTTCTGACTAAGCAGAATCCATTCCCTTTTCAAGTTTTGTGAGAGTAGTTTAGTTCTGTTTAAAATCACTTAACAAATCTGATTTTTAAAAATTCCTTTGCAGTGTTCAGCTTCATTTTGTCCTATTCACGTTCTTAAAATTGCTTTGGTGTTATCATGAGTCTAAAATGAAGTTTACCATCTTTCTGCTTAGTCATGAGAACTTCTATATTAATTTAAAAAATTATGATATTAAATTTAAAAAATAGCTGTCTTCTCATTTGTTATCACCAATAATTCTTAAGCTAAAAATGTTGATTTTATTATACTTTTTGACCTTTTTTGCTTCATAGGGTGGGCTCAAGAATGTGGATTTCTAAGGAATTATCTTTTAAAACAAACTTAATGAAGTAACACTTGAATTACTCAAGGACTAATTTTGGTTAAAGTTTATTATCTAGATACTCTACTTTCTATTTTTGCTGCTTGACAGTTCACAAAAACCTTCAGCAATTTACAGGGTAAAATAGTTGAAGCAGTGGAAGTGAAACTTAAATTTTAAATTACTCTGTAAATATGGTAGGAAAAGAGGTTGAACTCGGAACTTTTTTGTTGTTCGTGTGTTCTTTGCTTATATCAATACACATCACACGTGGTCACTCAGGATTCTCAAAATAGTAAGCCTTGGTTGTAACATGCTGGGTAGATCTCAGCAGGTCTTCTTCCACTAGCACTAGACTGTTTTTTTTTTTTTTAAATCAAAGAACAACTTCTTTAGAAAGAAGCACCGATAAATTGGTTAGCTGAAAGTATGAGTAACTGCTCCTTTGCTTGCCCACCTCTCTTTTTCTCTCAGGTTATATTATCTGAATAATTGTTGTGTTCAAATACTATAGCCAAGGTGAGTGAGCAATTGAAGACTTCCTTTCTGCATCTTTGTACTTAAGAGTTTATCGTCTCAAAAAATTAAAGTTTTGCCGGGTTGCTTCAATTCAGTGGATTACTCAGAAACTAGGTAACAAGTCCCTGGGATCCTGGAGACCGCACTGCAGGCCTTTGCAAATGCTGGGGAGAGGTTCCATTCAAGTGACTGCCAGTGTCCTTCCTCTGCATTGAAACATTGTTGGCCAGTAATTATATTTTTCTGAATCTGAAAACACAAATAGGGACTTCTCATATCTTGTGTTCAGTCTTCTACTTTTCTTCCCATATATAATTTAAATCCCATTATTGTATAATGTTTCAAATTATGACCTTGATTGAAGGAGGTCTATTTTGTCAGAAAGTCTTTTTATTAGATGAACATCAGAATCTCAGTCACAACAAAGCTGAAAAATGAGGCAATCTTAAAAGCTTAAAAATGAGGCAATCTTGAATGCTTTTGAGATGAATGCTTTTTGGAGCTTAGAAAAGCCATTAGTTGTGTGCAATGCACCTATACTTACTCCTTTAAATAAATTTTGATTTTTTTATTGAGATATTGGCTTCTGTCAGCCTGACTTAATTAATTCCTTACATTAAACTGATTATCCCCTAGCAGCTGACGAATAAAGTTCATTGTTTCTGTAGAAGTGAGCTCACAAGGTTAAATGTGAATGTTCTGAAAGGTATACAACATTGTTTCAGGAAGAATGCTAATGCCCACTTTAAAATCAATCATGCAGAGCCACTTTGGGGTTGCAAGGTATGACTCCTCTGCTTTAAAGCCAAGTTTTTTCATCAGGCACAATGGTAAGGCCTGCAACGCTAATTTTCAGTGTGCTGGTTGAAGAAATAAAATGTATTTAAAGAAAGATAAAGGAAGAATTAATTAGAAAATAATATTTTTTTCACAATTGTATTAGCAAATGTTATTTTCATTTTAAGTAGTTGTTGTTAGAATCCTGCTTTGTTTCTCCCTACTCTCCTTTTGAAATATTCTCTTTTACTAAATAATATTTTAGGAGGAATTCACAGAAATAAGAGATGACTATTATCTGTGACATCCGCAGATTTAACTTTATAGCTTCTACATTGTGCACTGATTTTTTAATGGTGATATAGCATTTATTAGATGTTCAATTTACAGAATTTGAAGTCAGAGTTCTACTTTAATATATCTGCCTTGTCCCAAAAATCCCATTGAGATCAATTGAGATCCATTTTTTACATAGACTTGCAATTTTTAGACACAGTATTACTTTTTTTATGGTACCAGCATCATTTGCCTGTATGAGACTTAATTATACAGTGTTTCATAGGTGCACCAGATGTACACAGGAAATTTTCCTTTAAATATTAAGAGCCTTTAATAAACTGGGGTCAGAAGGGGAGTTCATTATAAATTACAAGCAAGTAATGGCCATAGGCAACTTGCTGTTATTTTAATATGAAACTTTTTATTTTGCCATCAGGAATAAACATTGTATGATTATTGAAATCTTTATAATGTTAACTCTTATTAAATTATTTTCATTCTGATTTTTTGCTTGTCTAAAAAAAATTGTGGTTTGTATGTCTTAAAAACTAAGTATCACTTGAATGTTTACATTTAAAAAACGACGCTTTCCAATTCAATTTCCTACATTCAATCCACATTAACTATTAGAATGTTAAACAATGAAATTATTGACATATAAAAAGTAATTGGTACTCTCTGGTTAGGCATATTTGCTGAAATGTTAATCTGAAATGGCAACATCTCCAATGACCCCATTTTGAATTTGTGGTGACACAAATGTGATTATATATATGTATATATTTTTGGCATTATCAGATAATGGAAACTATGCATGTCCAGCAAGTCCACTCCCAGTATATATCCTAGAAAAATTGGTGCACATGTGCCCTCAGAAATGTATACAAGAATGTTCATAGCAGCCATGTTTGGAACACTAAAACAAGTGCAAACTGGAATATAGTGCGATGTAAATGAGGTTAGAGTACTATAAAGCAACAACCTAGTGGAATCTTATAAACTGAAATAAAAATTGTCCAAATTTGAGCTGAGATAACTTTTTTGTATGATGTAATTCACAATCTTCTATTGGAAAAAAGAATGCTTCATCAATTATATGATAAAATGTAATAGGATTAAGACCTGTTCTGGAAAACCATACATTTATCCATATGATCATATTCACCCAGAGGATCATTTTAGTTAAAATCATTTTTAGTTAAGATGATTGGTTAGTGACTTTTAACTATTCATTTACTGTGTATCTAGTCCAACAATAACTATGTAATTAGTATTTTTTCCTATAAAATGTCCTAACCAAAAAATGAATTATTGAATTGGTCTCCTAGAGGTCTTTTCCCTTGCAGTAAATTGAAATAAAACATTGACACATGTTCTTTTCTGTACTTCTCAACAAGTTGCTTTAAACAAAACAGAATGTTTTTTTTTTTTTTTAATTATTTTTTTATTTTGGCATATTATGGGGGTACAGATTTTAAGGTTTCAATAAATGCCCATTTCCCCCCCTCCCCCCAAAAGTCTGAGTCTCCATCATGACCATCCCCCAGATGGTGCACATCTCACTCACTATGTATGTATATACCCGCCCCCCTCCCCCCTCCCACCTCCCCAATACCCTATTACTGTAGCACCTATGTGTCCACTTAGGTGCTACTCAGTTAATACCAGTTTGCTGGAGAATATATCTGGTGTTTGTTTTTCCAATCTTGGTATACTTCACTTAGTAGTATGGGTTCCAGCTCTAACCAGGAAAATATAAGGTGTGCTATATCACCATTGTTTCTTAGAGCTGAATAGTACTCCATGGTATACATATACCACATTTTATTAATCCATTCTTGGATTGATGGGCACTTGGGCTGTTTCCACAGCCTTGCAATTATGAATTGTGCTGCTATAAACATTCGAGTGCAGGTGTCTTTTTTGTAGAGTGTCACTGGATCATTTGGGTAGATGCCCAGCAATGGGATTGCTGGATCAAATGGTAGATTCAGTTGTATCGCTTTAAGGTATCTCCATATTGCTTTCCACAGAGGTTGAACTAGTTTGCAGTCCCACCAGCAGTGTAGGAGTGTTCCTCTCTCTCCGCAACCACGCCAGCATTTATTGTTTGGAGATTTTTTGATAAAGGCCATTCTCACAGGGGTTAAGTGATATCTCATTGTGGTTTTGATTTGCATTTCCCTGATGATTAGAGATGTTGAGCATTTCTTCATATGTTTGTTGGCCATTCTTCTGTCTTCTTTAGAAAAATTTCTGTTCAAGTCCTTTGCCCACTTTTTAATGGGGTTATTTGATTTTTTCTTCCTAATTTTCGTGAGTTCTAAGTCCCATCAACATTCTTCACAGATATAGAAAAAATAATTTTACGCTTCGTATGGAACCAAAGAAGACCCCGAATATCAAGAGCAATTCTAGGCAACAAAAACAAAATGGGAGGCATTAATATGCCAGATATCAAACTATACTACAAAGCTGTAGTAATTAAAACAATATGGTATTGGCACAAAAACAGGAATATAGACCAGTGGAACCGATGTGAGAATCCTGATATAAAACCATCCTCATATAGCCATCTCATCTTTGACAAAGCAGACAAAAACATACGCTGGGGAAAAGAATCCCTTTTCAATAAATGGTGCTGGGAAAACTGGATAGCCACCTGTAGAAGGCTAAAACAGGACCCACACCTTTCACCTCTCACAAAAACCAACTCACGCTGGATAACAGACTTAAACCTAAGATATGAAACTATTAGAACTCTAGAGGAAAAAGTTGGAAACACTCTCCTAGACATCGGCCTGGGCAAAGAGTTTATGAAGAAGTCCCCAAAGGCAATCACAGCAGCAACAAAAATAAATAAATGGGACATGATCAAACTACAAAGCTTCTGCACAGCCAAAGAAATAGTCATGAAAGTAAATAGACAACCTACAGAATGGGAGAAAATTTTTGCATCCTATGCATCCGATAAGGGACTGAAAACAGAATGTTGAGTGAAAAAAGCAGGAACAGAAAAACAGAGTATGACTGCATTTTTGCCAATGAGAGAAATTAGATTTGTTCGTTTAGGAATCCAACATAAAGAGAAAAGGAAAGTGAGAAAATGATTACCACCAAAGTCAGGTTAGTGTCTGGCCCTAATTGGCCAGAGAAGGCATTGCAGCCAGGAAGGGGCAGCAATGTGTGTGCTGACAACGTCCTAGAGTCTGGTTACCCACAAGGCCTTTGGTAAGGGCACTGCATATTCAGAACCTTTTAGCTGCAAAAAAGTTAAAAACTTTCCCCAAAATAAATAGCATAAAAGCTAAATAAAGATTCATACAAAGTGAAGAAAATAAACTGGAACAGAGCAGTGACTCCAACAAATAATGCCTCTTAGAAAGGAAAGAGCTGATAAGAAAAATCCATTGTTTCTTATTATTTTTTATTTATTTATTTTTTCAACATATTATGGGGGTACGAATGTTAAGGTTATGTATATTGCCCTTGTCTCCCCCGCCTCGAGTCAGAGCTTCAAGCGTGTCCATCCCCTAGTTGGTGCGCATTGCATTCATTATATATGTATATACCCATGCCCCCCCACCTGCCCAACACCCGATAAATATTATTCCTATATGTCCACTTAGGTGTTGATCAGTTAATACCAATTTTCTGGTGAGTATATGTGGTGCTTATTTTTCCATTCTTGGGATACTTCACTTAATAGAATGGGTTCCAGCTCTATCCAGGAAAATACAAGATGTGCCATATCACCATTGTTTCTTATAGCTGAATAGTACTCCATGGTATACATATACCACATTTTATTAATCCACTCATGTATTGATGGGCACTTCAGTTGTTTCCACATCTTTGCAATTGTGAATTGTGCTGCTCATTGTTTCTTATTAAATAAGGACTTAGCTGGGTGTGGTGGCAAGCGCTTGTAGTCCCATCCCAGCTACTCGGGAGGCTGAGGCAGGAGGTCACTTGAGCCCAGGAATTGAAGGCTGCAGTGAGCTATGATCACACCAATGCACTCCAGACTGGGCCACAGAACATGACCCCATCTCTAAATAAAAAGACAAGGCCAGGCGTGGTGGCTCATGCCTGTAATCCTAGCACTCTGGGAGGCTGAGGTGTGAGGATCGCTCTTGGTCAGGAGTTCAAGACCAGCCTGAGCAAGAGCAAGACCGTGTCTCTACTAAAAATAGAAAGGAATTAGCTGGACTACTGAAAGTATATATAAAAAATTAGCCGGGCGTGGTGGCTCATGCCTGTAGTCCCAGCTACTCGGGAAGCTGAGGCAGGAGGATTGCTTGAGCCCAAGAGTTTTGAGTTGCTGTGAGCTAGGCTGACGCCATGGCACTCTAGCCCTGGCAACAGAGTGAGACTCTTGTCTCAAAAAAAAAAAAAAAAACAAAAAGTGATATTTTTGAGTTAGGGATTTGGGGTAGAGAAGCACCCAGATGAAGGTCTTTCATGATATTTTAAATGTGGAGAAGTAAAATTTCCAAACTAGAACTTTGAACAAGTTACTTCATGAAATTTTTAGTTTTTAATTTAATTTTACATGTGATTTCTTTCTTAAGAGCTACTTTTATTAACTTCCACTCAGATCCTTGTATGCTAAGCATTCAGTATTTCTCTACTTGATTTTCCTATACCTAGTTTTAATTATGTTAGTTATAGTAAAAGCAGTCATGTGAGAGTATCCATTAATTTCAATGGGTCCTTACTAGGCAGGCAGAAGACTTCTTTCTAAGACTCTTATTTTTGACACTAGGTGAAAACAATTCTTTAGATTCTTATTGCTAGTATTTGATTACTTGGAATAGTTTTCACATTTATTTTTCTCATGAAAAAATCCAGTGTCAATCAGACCATGTAACATCCAAAGCAAAATTTTGTTGAAGGCTTCTTTGTCTTAATTATTCTAGAATATAATACACTAAGTTCCTTTGACCTTTATAGTAGCATAGTGTAAATTATATATTTTTTTAAATATGCATGCTCCCAAGTAAAGTCAAAGTTTAACATGCATCTGTATCACCTGGAGGGCTTGTTAAAAAATAGATTACTGGGCCTCCCCCTAGAATTTCTGATTCTGTAGGTCTGGGGTGGGGGGAGGCGGGGAATTGACATTTCTAACAAATGTGTCAGGACCACACTTTGCTAATTATTACTCTAGGAAGAACATTAACTTTGAAGTTGGATGCCTTCTGTTCCCCGTTAGTTAATTTATTTGGGAGAAATTATTTAATCCTATAGATCTATGTTTCTTTAGCTGTGAAACAGAGGTTAATGCAACCTGCCTGGGACTGTGAGAAATACGAAAATATAGTTAAAGTACCCTACGTAAAGTCCCAGCATGCCTGGGTGCTTGAAAAATACCGATTTCCTGGGTCTGGCCTCCCCTCACTGTTCTCAGCTGTGAATTGAGAAACTAACCTCAGTATCTTCTAAGATTCCTCTGTGCTGTAAAATTTTGGGACTCTAGAAGTTCTCTAGTTCAAGAGACAATGCCAAAGACCTTACGTGCATTTAGTGCTTTATAAAGAGCGGTAATAACAGTGATGCCGCATCTGCTTATAGTGTAGTTTGGCTTTTTTTAGGGTGTAGCATCTGGACTCTTTGATAAGTTTTCAGTCAGATTTATAAAGCGGCATTTAAGAAGTTATATTCAAGTACAACTTGAATCCATGGCAGTTTTATGGAGGCTGAGTACATCAGGTAAACAGGGTAACTTAATTAAGTTACTGGCTTTTTTAATGTCTCCACTTCATTGCCTCCTAGTGACCTAATGCATGTTCAAAATACATAGTTTTCATTACCTGTTTGATGTTCAGGCAGCATCAAACAGCTGTGAAACAAATGCAAACTAAAATTATAAGCATATGATTTAATATATTAATATCATAAACATATAATTATCCAGTATTTAAAAATTGTCACCAGGGTATTCACTATTGTGGATTTATAATCTCAAAAATTGAGGATGCTAAAAGTAACAGACTAAAATACTAGTAGATTTTCTCATCTTTTAATTCCATTTTGTTAGAAAAAGAAAATAATCACAACTAGGGTTCTTTTGTCTTTCCCCAGCCATCTAGACTGCTCCACTATAATGTGGGGAAGAGTACATACAATGAAGAGTCTACATAACTGGTTGATTGGGGCTTGGAGAAATGTGGAACTTAAGTAAAAGCACTTTCATCCATCCAGAATGGTCTCTTTAAGCCACCGACTGCAGGTACCTGCAGGATGAGCACGGGTGGCATGGGACAAAGGACTTTTCCCATATGTTGGATACTGCAGTCGAATTTGAAATACCTATTTTCCAAAACCTGAGCAGAGAGAGGCTAGAAAGAATGCAGACAGGACATTGGAAATGCTAATTCCATTTATTAGCATAACTTGAAATATCTGATAATGGTTTAAAAAGTCAATTAAATGCCAGGATACATTGTAGGGTAAAAGTTCAAGGTTCAACTAGTATAATCTAAAGTGGGTCATAATATTCAAATTAGTTAGACAACAGTACTTGTGTGGGACCAGGTTTATTTAGTTCGCCTTTGTAGTCATCCTAGTAAATCCTTGTAAAGCTTTGTTTTATATGCAATTTTATAGTATATTCTTAATCTCCTTTGGCTAGTAAATTAAAGCTAAAGTCTTCAAATGCAGCATACTGGGATTTGTGTACTTATATAAGACAAGAGTGCATCATTCTGATCAAGTTGCAGCATTTTAATTTTATCTAATAGGTCTGTATTTGAGTAATCAGCTATGTGCAAATATTAAGTCAACTTAATTACCAGACCCAAAAGGCCAGAGGTAATCAAAGAGTACTTGAAGATGAAATGTTTATGATGAATTATGTGAACAGTGTTTTAGAAATATTTTTCTTGGTGTGAGTAATTTCCTACAGATTTTTATCTCAATTTTGTTATAAAACTTTATACTTTTATCCTTCCATCTATTTAATATAATGGATATTTTCAGATTCTGGATATTTAAAATGTAAACACAATTATAATATCATTTATAATTACTATAATACTTATGTTACTAGTTATGATTTAGGGCCCAAACTATTCTGGCTTTGGATACAATTTGAAACATTGCTTATTTTATACTATATAATTTGGAAAACCTTATTTTATGTATTATGGATAACCCAATGTAAGATATGTAAATTATTTTAATGCACTATTTGTATAAAATCATTTCTATATTCTATTTATAATATATATTTTTTAGTTCAGTAAAAGTACATAAAAATTTCAGATCTATCCTTATGCAAACAAGTATTTGATCTCTGAAGTTTTCTTTTATTAAGACATATTCACTTATTCTTTTATTTATTAATTTATTCTCAATCTTGGAGATGTGTCTCAGGTATTAGATAAAGCAGATCTTCCTGTGGAAGACAGCACTCAGCTTTGGGAGACCAAATATTATGAGTTGCATCTTGTGCAGGTTAAGGTCTAAAGCCAGCATAAAAGATGAAATTTTCGAATAATCAAGTTACTCTTGGGAAGGGTCCATGTAGGAGATCTACATTCCATCTCATGATAAGGTTCTTCCAGTGAGTGTTTCTTTCTGAGTTGGAATAGCTCATGATCTTGAATTTTACAGCAATCAGGTTTCCATCAAGAAAACAAAAACTACCCAGATTTTAAACAGGAAATTTAAAACCAAAGTGATTGCTCAGGTATTGAAAGAGCTGAGAGGACAAGCAAAAAGACTGAGGCAACCGAGAAATTAGGAAGAAGAGAAAGCCGGTGCTACCCCCAGGCTGGTGGGGCAGGGGGAGGGGTGAGCACAGGGCTCAAGGCCAGGGTCATCCAGAGGAAGCAGAAAGGTCACAAGGGAGCTCAGGAGCCAGTAGGATGCTGCTGCTGGAGGCAGAGAAGGAGGGAAGAAATGTTCTGGCTGTGCTTTTCTTTCTGCCGCTGACTCCCGCTGGCAGGAGCTCACTGGAAGGCAGCAGGCACGGGAGCCTCCGGGTAGCAACTCCCCTGACTCGCAGCAGAGCAGTGGAAAATGTCAGGTCAAGCAGGCCCAGAACTGCACAGGCACTAAGTAACTGGCTTGCTTTGGGGGACTATAGTGTATGGACAACACTTGCCTTTAAACAACAAAGTCACAGCATGTGATGATGCCAGAGTACAAGAAATACTCTAGAGCCAAGATCAGTTTTATCCATCTCAAGTCCATTCCAGAAAGTGGAATTTGGGGAAGTCACCTGCCCTGGACTTGTATTTCTCGCTCCTGTCCCTAATACTGTTCCATTTACTCCCCACCTTCCTCCTTTCCTTTTCCTCCTCCCCACAGACTGCGCTAAAGGGAAGTGAGAAAGAGTATTGCCTCTTTAAAACCAAACAAATGTAAAACATGAAATATGTTTTTTAGCGAGTAAAAACATAAGAACTAAAGCATTCAGGGTAGTGTATTCACAGAAGTGTTGGGAAAGAGAAAGTAAGAACGGTAATGTCTTAATTTCTTTCTTAAATGACTCATGAAAGACTGAATAGAACCTTAAGGAGATAACGTTCTTCAAGCCTTGCCCTGACCACTTGAAATTTCTTTTTCCATGCATTAATTATTTTGAAAAGCCACGTAGTCATTTGTCAATCTTAACCTTTGGAGATAAAAATTCAAAACCAGTCTTCTTATCATAGCATCAGTTTTATATTATTTTACAAGGGTCCCTAGAGAGTAGTAGTAGAACTAGGGTGACCAAGTGTCCAGATTTGCTAAAGCAGTCCCAGTTTACATCTGTTGTCCTGGTATAATCATTAATAATGCCCCTTTCACTTTCAAAAGTGGCACAGTTTAGACAATAAATTATCTGAGACTCTAATATATGCCTTGCTTCCTGACAACTAGGCTGCTGATAAAACCATTTTCTGACTCCGTATCCGGTCTTCTTTACCCTAGACTTGAGTGCTTCCTTCAAGGAAGCAGTGTTGCCCAACAGTTAATATTGGGTCTTTTGATTAGAATGTTAGAGTCATACCTTGAAACCATTCTCCTCCTGGATTGGAATTTACACAGGTGCTAGGGTACATCATGGAGGAAATGAAGAACTGGGTTAATCTGGCTTGCCTTATTGGCCCAAATTTTCCTTCCAAAGGCCACAGACCAGTTATTAGTATCAGGAAACAAAAGTTCACAAACAAATATTTAGTTTTAAATTGGCATTAAGGAGAACCATCTAGAATCAAATCTAGCCACATAAACGCAAATCACCCAGAAAGTTATAGGGGACCTAAGATATACAATGGGTGCTGCTTTCATAAAGATTAAGGAAAAGCCTTGACAGGTAAGTTGCTGTGCTTTCAAACAAACAAAAAAATAGCAGGCTACCATGCTGTTGTTAAAACAGATGACCAATTGTTATACCATCTCTAAGCATTTTGCATCATTCTGGAATCAAGAAGACAAGTCCTAAAAAAAAAAAAAAATGATGTGACTTTAGTGGGTGAATTTTCAAATTTCTTTAACGAGTGAGCAGTTGTCACTTGTTGCTAAAATATTCTGGAAACATTTCTGGTGTATGCTCCAAAAGAATCCAAATAGTTGGGCCTAAGGAGGGAATGATAAATTACATAGCACCGGCAAAGAGCCTCACAAGTTATATACTCACTGAACATCGTGGAGAATGTGACCAGTGCTTTAAAAACCATCAATTATTGAAGTTCTAGAAATGTGATGGAAAGAAAAAGAAGACTGGCCTTGTCCAACAGCATCAGTCTGGGCTGCACTAAACCCAATCTGAAAAAATCAAGAAGTTCAATCAAGACTGCATTGAAACACTTCAACGATCAAAATGAGACGATATTAATGAGGCATTTTCTATTGAGTACATTCAATTCAGAACTAGTTAATCCTATATTCTTGAATAATATTTGCAAACCAAACTCTCATTGGGAAACATCAGGCCTCCTCCCTGTAGCACTGTGTACTTCTGTGTTCTATAACCTGAGTCTTCAACTCATAATTTTTGTCTTGACACTCATTTTTTAATAAATTATTCATGTCATCAAAGTACACATCTTTTTAAGTACACATCTTTTTAATATTCAGTGTGATCATACGGACAGCACTTTTTATGTTCAGTATGATGATATGCACAAAGCACTGAAGTATGATGGTTATATTCGAAGCACCTATGTGATTTTTTGAGCTAAAAGCTGAACTACCTGCCCTTTTCATGGAACACCACTTTTACGTGAAAAAAAAAAAAAAATGCCCGACAAGCTGTGGTTATGCACACTTACATTCCTGGTAGACATTTTCTCAAAAAGAAGCAAAGTGGGCCTGTCAATTCAAGGGGAAAAAACTGACCATTTTCCTTGCCAGTGATAAAATTTGAGCATTTCAAAGAAAACTAGAATTTTGTAAAACTTCTATTTGTTTGTGAGCTTAACAACTTCTCAATGCTTAAAGACTTTTCTGGTGAGATCAATGGTGATTTTTTAAAAAATTTTTATTTCAAAATATTAAGGGGGTACAAATGTTTTTGTTACTAGGCTTGAGTCGGGATTATACAAGTGCCCATCACCCAAATAGTGTTTATTGTACCCGTAAGGTGGGTTCTTCCCCCTTCCCTCCTCCCCCATACCCCCTTCATTGGAAGTCATTAATTGCCAATGACTTTTACTTCCCTCTGTTGACACTCATTTTAGATGGGTGATCTAAGCATACCTTCCTACCTACATGAAACTATTTCTCAATTCAAGTCCTGCTCAATACTGGTGTCCCACAAGAGTAACTTAATGGATATTCCAAAACCAAAATAAAACATAGAAACAAAAGCTGATTCCATGATTGAATGAATTGGGAAACATCAGGCCTCCTCCCTGTAGCACTGTGTGAAATATTTAATATTCTATATAAACAAAGGGGATTTTAAAGAGGATGAGGAGGATTAAAGGGGGACAAGGTCTGATTTGCATTCTTCTTCAAATTTATTTGATCACTGATCCCCCGCCCTACCCTCCATAAGCCTTTGCTCTTTCTTTTGGCTAAACATCTTTCCATAGACGTAGAGACACTTCCATTCCATAGAACATGGTTCAGAAAATGCTGACAAAATGGCTGCCAAAAGGTCAGGAATCTTTACGTATTTTTGCATCATTTTTGAGGTTTTGGTGGAAGAAATGTTTCCCTTCCTGAGATAATGAAGAGGTTGAATAGAGACTGCGTTTTCCTAGGCACACATGGGAGATTCGAAGTGCCCTGGCAAGCAACTTTGTGTCCCTAATATGTACAAAGTACTTTTACCTTCAAGCTTGTAGTAAAATATCACCCAGCATAAGATTGATAAGCAGTTCAAAAATAATGTCTCCTATCCTTTTAAAATTGGATTCAGAAAAACCTGAAGAAGCTTTGCAATTACTGCCAAAATGTCTCCACCGGCACTAGGTTAATAAAGGCAGGAGAGGGTGGAGAGAGGCAGTGCTGGTCACTGAGAAGGACTCTATCTGCTCTGAGGTTTGCAAGGGCAGCTCTTTGCTATTGGGGTTTGGTGAGTGCATTTGTTTTAAAATTAGAATTATATTTTGTTGAATTTTAATCAGAAACATGGAAATACATTTTTCTAAGTGTAAGAATACATGGTATGTTAGCCAATTTGAGCCATAATTGGAAAAATCATTGCCCTCAGCACATGGACTGTAACAGTAGAAGTAATAACTTAAGAGACATATGATGCATTGTTTTTCCTTGGTGAAGTTTTGCCTTAAGACCTGTTGGGTATATTAAGGGAGAGAAAGTGATGAAGGTCAAGACACGCTTATTTTTGCAGATGATGGGGTCAGGGGATAGGAGATTCATTAAACTTTGAATGATATTTCATTCAGTAGGAATCTTTGCTATTTGCTATTAGAAATGACTCTACTTGCATCTTAATTTTGCTTACTCAATGAGAATGTTAAATGTTCTTTAAAATCCACCTTTAAAAACATCATAAATTTAAACAGCAGTTCTCTAATTGAGAGTGCTAATTTAATTCAACAAATATTTGAGTGGAGACCTACTATTTGCAAAGGTTCAGAGAATACAACTGTGGGTAAGATAGTCTTTCATCTCAAGGAGTTTAGGATCTTTCCTTGGGAGGGTGATAAGAAAAATACATGAAAACAATAAAAATGAATTACAGTAATTGCCAAGCAGGGGGTGTTCACAGCCAATAGAAGGGATGAAGAAAGGCTTCACTCAGAAAGTGGTATTTGAGATGGACTTTGAACGTCGAGGTCAAATTTTGAAAAGCAGTGTTGGTAGGCAAGAGAAAGCAAACAACTGCATCGAGTTGGAGAAATTGTGAGTATTTGGGAGAAAGCAAGTAGGCCAGTTTGGCAGGAGTCAGACTAAGTGTTAGGGAGTAAGAGAAAACAGAGTTAGAAAAGCAAACTGAGAAGCACTATGTATCAGCCAGCGTATGCAGCTAAACTGCAGTAACAAAGAACTCTCCAGGCCGGGCGCGGTGGCTCACGCCTGTAATCCTAGCACTCTGGGAGGCCAAGGCGGGCGGATCCTTTGAGCTCAGGAGTTCAAGACTAGCCTGAGCAAGAGAGAGACCCTGTCTCTACTAAAAATAGAAGCAAATTGGCTGGGCATGGTGGCGCATGCCTGTAGTCCCAGCTTCTCGGGAGGTTGAGGCTGGAGGATTGCTTGAGCCCAGGAGTTTGAGGTTGCTGTGAGCTAGGCTGACGTCACGGCACTCTACTCAGGGCAACAGAGTGAGACTCTGTCTCAAAAAAAAAAAAAAAAAAAAAAAAAAAGCCTCTCCAAATCACAGCAACACTGCAAGCTTCTTTCTCCCTTACATGGGCATCCCTGGTGGGTAGCCAGTAGCTCTGCTCCAGGGCATCTTTGTTGCGGACCCAGGCTGAAGAGGTGCTGGGGTCTCATCAGTTCTGGCTGAAGGAAAAGAGAAAACAGCAGAACTGTGCCACAGCTCTGACGGTCGGTGTCCTCTGGAAGGTGTTGCTGTGGCTCACATGTCATTGGCCAAAGCAAGTCACCTGGCCAAGCCTGCCATCGATGGGGAAGGGGAATTGGATCCTCTTACAGGAAAGGACAGAAAATATTTTGAACAATTTACCAAAAGACTTGAATGCCAGCATGAATCTTTTGCACTTAATTCTTTAGAAGCTTAGAAGCCATGGCATGATGGCATGTTCCTGGACAAGCTCATGTGGTTTGGTTAATATATATATATATATATATGTAGGTGATTTTTATATCGTGTGTGTGCACACACACACAATTCTCTAGGGTATTTGCTATAAATGTAGGTTCTAGAATTCCAGAAAGTCTCATTCTGGGGTCCCAGGGATCTGCATTTTTAGCAAGCAGCTGGGTGGAGAGTACATAGATTGTCCACAGACTTCGTTTCCAGGAAGCCTGGATGGAGGAGTGAATGGGGAGAAAGCCAGTGCAGGCGGTGTGGGGCGGCGAGTGAGATGGGAGAAGGGCAGGTTGGTTGTGAATGCACAAGCCCGGGTACAGTAGGTGGCCAGGCCTGAGGCAGAAACACGGAGAGAGGGCAGATAGGACCAGAACTACCAAGAAAAGGAGACTATGGCACAAACAGCCAGGAGACAGGGCAGTGAAAGGAGCAAATCAAACCTCAAGAGTTGAGATTAAGAATACCAGGGGATCTTGATGTTCTCTGAGAAGCAGGAGGCAAGCCTATCAGGTGTAAAACCGATAGATATGAGAGCATGGGGAGAGCAGAGGCAATAAACAGGAAGCAGCAAGAAACGCAATGGTTATTATAAGCAGCTCCTGAAAAAAGCCTCGGTTAAAAATGAGCACATACACCTGTTTTGCATTCGGCCAGCAGGGGGCGCCAGGGTAGCACGTATGCTGAGGGCTGGGCTCAGCCTCCCAGACTGAGCCATGTCTGCTCTGGCGCAGCGGGATTATTAACCCGACCCACGGTGCAGTATTTTGGGCGCTTCATTTATTACTTTTATAGCCCTGAACCTTCATAGAAGGAACTTTTAAGGCTTATTTTTAATTATTAAGGCATCTAGGTTTTTTTTCGAACTGCCAATTCCTATAGTCAAAAAGAAATTAATTCCACAGAGTTTAAGGGAATTATTACCCACTTATTGACTCCACTTGAGGCATAGAGTGGCGATTAGGACAGAGAGAAGGAAAAAAACTCACAGAAGACAAAAGTGCATTTGTAGCATGCTTTCTAGAAGTGAAATTGCTGAGTTCCAGGGAATGGGCGCTGTGCGTTTTGTTAGATGCTGTCCAGAGAGATTGGGCCCATTTTCTTTTGCACTAATAATGCATGAGGGTCTTATTTTTTTTAACAGCTCTTAAAACCCACCATATAAGTAAGCTTTTTAAATATTTGCCATTCTGATAGGGGAAATGTGGAATTTCGGGGTAGTTTTAAGTTGCCAAAGAGGATGGGCACTTTTTCATATTTAAACCCTATTTTCACGTTTTTTTTCTCCTTGAACTGTATGTGCATGTCCTTTGCCAATGGGTCTTTTACTTATTGATTTGTAGGATCTCTTCTTATGAGGGAGATGAAAAGATTCAGTTAATAGAATAGATAAACTGTGCTTTTCAATAGATGTTTAAAATGATGAACGGCCTTCAGAAACCTCCTCCCGTCTCTGATTATTTGATCCACTGATCACATAACTTGTGGACACACGTCTCAAAGTACTGTCTTAAATCACCTTTGGGTAGTTTGCAGTGCAGAAGCGTTTGCCTCAAGAGTGCCAAATTTCTTTTACTTTATACTTCATTTTAATATGGAGAAAAGCCAAAAGTTACATGGTGATGATCAGGTGACTATGGTGGTTGGAACGTTTTTACTGGTCCAAAATTACCAAATGGCAAGTGTTGTGCTCAGATTCCCAGTGCTGACAGTGGAGCACTTTTTTTTTTCCCCAGTGTGTAATCTTTTAAAGCATTTTATGTTTTTTATTGAGGTAAAATATACATATAAAGTTTGCCATCTTTACCTTTTTTTAAGTGTACAGTTCAGTGGTAATAAACACATTTATATATCTTTTTCTTCATCCCTCCCTCCTCCCTCCCCTTCCTGGCTCCTGATAATACTATTCTATTCCCTATCTTTGTGAGATTTGCTTTTTTTTTTTTTTTTAGCTCTCACATGTGAAAACATGCAGTATTTGGTTGCCTGTGCTTGGTTTATTTCATTTAATATAATGGCCTCCAGTTCCATCTGTGTTGCTGTGAATGACAGCATTTCGTTCTTTTTTATGGCTGAATGATATTCCATATATACACACCGTAATTTCTTTGTTCATTCACTCATTGATTGACACTTAGGGTGAGTCCATATTTGGCTATTGTGAATAGTGCTGCAATAAACATGGGAATGAAGATATCCCTATGACATATTCATTTCTTTTCTTATGGATATATACCCAGTAGTGGAATTGCTGGATCATATGGTAGTTCTATTTTTTAGTTTTTTGAAGACTCTCCATACCGGCTGTACTGATTTATATTCCCATTAACAGTGTTCGAGAGTTCCCCTTTCTCCACATCCTCACCAGCATCTGTTATTGCCTGTTTTTTTGATACCAGCCATTTTAACTGGGGTGAGGTGATATCTCATTGTGATTTTGATTTGCTTTTCTCTGATGATTAGTGATGTGGAGCATTTTCTTATGTATCTGTCAGCCATTTCTATGTCTTCTTTTGAGAAATGTCTGTTCAGATCTTTTGCCCATTTTTAATTTTTTTTTTTTTGCTATTGAGTTATTTGAGCTCTTTATATATTCTGGTTATTAATCCCTTGCAGATGAATAGTTAGCAAATATTTTCTCCCCTTCTGTGGGTTTTCTCTTCACTTTGTTGATTGTTTCCTTCACTGTGCAAAACTTTTCAGCTTGCTGTGTGATACCAGTTGTCTATTTTTGCTTTTGCCTGTGCTTTTGAGGTCTTACCCCCCAAAAATCTTTGCCCAGACCAATGTTCTGGAGCATTTCCCCAGTGTCCCTGATATTTTCTTCTAGTAGTTTCATGGTTTCGGGTTTTAGATTTAAGCGTTTAATCCATTTTGATTTGATATTTATGTATGGTGAGAGATGGGGGTCTAGTTTCATTCTTCTGCATAGAGTTATCCAGTTTTCCCAGCAAAAATGGAGCATTTTCAGAGAATGCCCCGGACTTACTGAACTGTTATAAGTGGTCAAGATTCAGTGGGCTCTTGAGTGAGCATAATCATGAAAGCTTCGCCATGCATTCCTTAGTGATGAGATTACATTTGTTTTGTAACAGCTTCATTGAGATATGATTCACATCTTACTTAGTTCACCCATTTAAAGTGTATAGTTCAATGGTTTAAGTGTATTCAGAATTATGCAACCATTCCCGGTCAGTTTTAGAACCTTTTCGTCACTCCCAAAGAAACCTTGCACTTCTTTAATGCTACCCCTCAATTCTCTCATCATCCTCAGCCGTAAGTCAACCACAAATCTCTGTCTGTACAGATTTGCCTATTCAGGGTATTTCATGTAAATGGAATCCAACAATTTATGGTCTTTTGTGATTGGCTTCTTTCACTTAGCATAATGTTTTCAAGGTCTACCCACACTGAGTGTGTATCTGTACTTCATTCCTTTTTATGGCCAAATAATATTCCATTGTACAATTATACCACATTTTGTTTATCCATTCACTGGTTGATGAACATTTGGGTTGCCTTAGCTATTATGAATAGTCCTGCTATGAATATTTGTGTACAAGTTTTTGTAGGGACATGTTTTTATTTCTCTTGGGTGTGTACCTGTGAGTAGAATTGCTGAGCCAAATGGTAACTCATTTTTGAGGAACTGTCCAACTGTTTCCTACAGTGGCTGCACCATTTTACATTTCTACCAGCAATGTATGAGTGTTCCCATTTCTCCACATCCTTACCAACATTTGTTATGTTCTGTTTTTTATGTGCATTTTGCTTCCATTATCACCGTCCTGCTATGTTAAACTGGTATTTCATTGTGATTTTTTGTTTTTGTTTTTGCTCTTGTTTTTATGGTCTATGCTTGTGATGGTCAATCTAATATGTCAACCTGACTGGGCGGTGGGATTCCCAAGGAGTTGGCTAGACATTATTTCTGGGTGTCCAGCTTGGAGATGGCTCATCGTGGACTCAACCCCCATAATCGTGGGAGCCAATCAATACCTTACAATAAACAAGCAAACAAGCAAATCCTACTGTATTTGTTTCTCTGGAAAACCCTGACTAATACAATGTTTAAAAAAAAAACTTTTTTTTTTTACCGTGGTAAAATATGCATCACATAAAAGTTACCATTTTAACAGTTTTAAGGGTATAGTTCAGTGGCATTCACTGCATTCACAATGTTAGTCAGCATTGTGGATTGGGTTTGCATTTCCCTGACGACTAATGACATTGAGCACCTTTTTCCTGTGCTTGCTGGGCATTTGTATGTCTTCTGTGGAGAGCTATCTATTCAAGTTCTTTGCTCATTTTTAAATTAGGTTATTTGTCTTTTTGGTATGAATACATGAACCATTCTTTATGTATTCTGGATATTTGTATCAACTGTAACTGCAGCATTTCAATTTATGGAGGTGACCGATAATACAGGGAGACCAATATCATTGAAAGAAGAATTTTATTACCTACCTTTCCCGAAAGGAGGGGACACGCCACAACACAGGGGCCACAGGGAAGCGCCGGGACGGCCAACAGGCAACAGGCAGGAGTGAGGGGAGGCGTGGGCCAGAGCCTTCGGTGTGGTTTCTGCAGGAAAGGCCTGGCCAGGGAGCGCCAGCAGCTTAGGATGGGCTGGTTTGGATAATTCTGGTGAGTTTGGGCTGTAGGGGTAGTCTCTAGTTGCCTGGTAGCTGTCCCTGGGATGATTTAGGGCAGGGAAAATATTGGCTTGGCGTATGAGAGTTAGATGAGAAGGTGGGTGGGGGCACAGCCTTGGGTCAGCCAGTCCACGCATGGAGGGAGAGTTCCAGGCAAGCTGCCTTGCAGGAGAGGCAAACACTTTGGCTGCCAGTTTGGCCCTGTGGTTAATGGATGCCAAATAGACACACAGAGTCTGAGAAAACACAGAATAATGCTAGAACAAATCCTGAACAGATACATGGTTGGCAAATATATCCTCTTGTTCTGTGGGTTATCTTTTCACTCTTTTGATAGTGTTCTTCCATGCACAAAAGTTTTAAATGCTAATGAAGTTCATTTTTTCTATTTTTTTCTCTTGTTTCATTTTTTTCTATTTTTTTTCTCTCTTTTGGTATCCTATCTAGGAACCCATTGACAAGTTTAAGATCATGAAGATTTATCTCTCTGTATTCTTCTAAGAGTTTTATGGTTTGGGTGTTGCTTTTAGGCCTTTGTTTCATTTTGAGTGAATTTTTTATATGGTGTGAGGTAAGGATATTTCTTTGGTTTAAATTCCATGCGATAAAGTAATAAGCCAAAGCCTGTGAAAAGCAATTTACTGATATCTATTACAAATGCCTATCCCATCCAATTCTACTTCTAGCAATTTATCCTATAGATACATGCAAAAGATATATGTATAAAGTCATTCACTGCAGCATTAGTTTTTATAATAGCAAAGATTGCAAACAACCCACATGTCTCTCAATAGGGGCTTTTCAATAAACTGTGGAACAAATGGAATACTATGAGACTGTGAAAAAAGAGTGATGCCCTATCTACGCTGCTTTGGAAAGCTCTCCAAAAAATATTGTTCAGTGAAATAAAAAGTCAAGGTTTACAACAGAATTTTTGTGTGCACAATATTTGGGACAATAAAAATCTATACGCACATTTCTTTAAAGTTTTATTTTAGACTGACAGTAATCGTATATATTTATGGGGTACAATGTGATATTTTAATAGATGATTACATTATAGAATGAGCAAATAAGGCTAATTAGCATGTCTATCACTTCAAATATTTATCATTTCTTTGTGGTGAGAACATTTAAAATCATCTCTCTTTTAGCTATTTTAAAATGTATGATACCTCATCATCATCAACATCATTATTATTATTAACTGCTGTCACTGTGCGGTGCAATAGAGAATTAGAATTTATTCCTCCCTCCAACAGCAACTTTGTACCTGTTTGCCAAAGTCTCCCCTTTCCCATCCACCCCCCTTTCGGCCTCTGGTGATCATCATTCTACTCTCTCCTTCTGTGAGTTCGACTCTTTTGGATTCCACACGTGCGATCATCTGGCTGTATCATCTGGCACTGGCCTCTCTGTACATGCACTTTTCTGATATGCATGTAAAGAAGCTCTGCAAGGACTCACAAGAAACCAAGAACGGTGCATTCCCACGAAGAGACAGGCACCGAGAGCAGCGGGAGGCAAGCCAGAGACAGTTGTTCCAGTCCAAGTTTGATGTACTGTTGCTTCAAACATGGAAATGTGTGACCAAACAATTGGATAAATACATGTTGACATTTACAAAGAAACTTCTGCAGAAAAAACAAAGGGGGCGTGTGTATACGAAAGCCACATGGTCATGGGGGTTGCACATATTTTGTTCCAGTTGAAACACAGTGTTTCCTTACCTGGTTTTCTCGTGACTACTAACATACCAAACGCAGTCACACCAGCGCTGGTTGAGGTTAGCGCTGGGGGCTGTGGCCGTGAGCAGAGCAGCAGACTGGTCCTCAGGGTGCCGAGCTAATGGCCCTGACCTCGTTCACACAGTAATGAGCAAACGTCACAGGGGAAGGTTTCCACAGCAAGGAGTCTAAACAGAAAGGCTGTTCTAGAACCCCTCTCACTTAAAGAACACAAGCCCGAACCAATGCATGGTTTTGTTGTTTTACCAGTAAGGTTCTTGACACTAAATTACTCACATTTCTGTCTCTAGGCAACGGGATGGAAGTGTCCTTGAAAAGAATATCCTTTGTAGCAAATTCATATCTGTCCCCAAGCCTGGAAAGATCAGACAGAGATGAAAATCTGCCCACTAAAGATCCACTCTAACTGGCTAGTTCGGAGAGCTTTCTCTCCGGCTTTAAAAGTTTCCAAAGTTGTCTCTTGGCATTTTTTTCCCTTCAACCCTTATGAAAACAGTTGCAGTGATAGCCTGTCTTTGCTGAGAGAGCACTCTCCTCTTCAATAAAAAATTCTCCACTGAAAAAAAAATTTATTTTCTCTTTCTGACTCCTGTGGTTAGTCCTGCTGCGGTAGCAACACCGGGGCTCTAGACATGCGAACTTGAGGCAGGAAATCTACAAACCCACAGTGGTCACCATACTCACTTTTAACCCTTTCAGTGTGTGCTAGACGAGAAGGCCTGGGGGCACGTGCAGTTCTGATGCATGTTGGCAAAGGAGGTGGCATTCTCAGAACAAATGTACACTTGGAAGATGGAGGTGCACAGTGTGGAGAAGGAGGTGGGCTTAAACTCCTCTGTCTTCCTCCTCCTTCGAGTATGAACCAAAATTATCTACTCCATAAGTGGGAATCCATGAAGAATCACAGTTCTCAGAGAATTGGTTGGGGAAGTAGGAGAGGGAGAGAAAAGAATATCAGGTACAACAAAATCAGACTTGAAAAAGAGAAAAACTGATTTTAGAACTATAATAAAAAGAAATACACTATAAATACAATAAAATGCCACAGAGTCTTTTTCTAACTCTGGAGAAAAATTCACCTTCCAAAAGACAAACTCTAAAACAAAACTGAGACAGCAAAAAAAGCTCTCAACAAATTAATGGCTTCTGTAGAAGACAGAGGACGAGTGAGTCCAGCTGTAACTAGAAGCTGAAATCATCTAAGCTCGAAATGTTGGCTTTTCATGGCAAGACACCGGGCACCCTCATTCCCCACATGTGGACACAAGCAGGACATGCTGAAGCCCTGGCTTGCTGCTGCTGGGAGTCCCTCTTCTTCTCTGGAGCTGTAGAGCTGTGAGGGACAGCAGAGCCGCCGAGAGGCAGGTAGCAGTGGGAAGCTCCACCGTGAACATTGGGGCTGAGCTTTGGATGGACGGGAGACACACAACCCCACTTGGTGGCTCCTGCCTTGTGATTGGCACAAGACACCGCAGGAATCATTTCCACTTCAACTGGAAGTAGAATCAGACCTTCTAATTTATTGTTTTAAAAATGTCCATTTGTTAAACTTTCCCATTAGATCTTTCCTCATCTCCGTTTCTAGTCTTATACTTTCCTGGTGGTTCCTTATCTGGCAAGCTTTACACTGCCTTCTCCAAAATCATAAATTCTTCACAGCCTTAAAGATTCACCTTTCTTGGACAGGCACAGTGGCTCACACCTGTAATCCCAGTATTTCAGAGAGACCAAGATGGGGGCATCATTTGAGGCCAGAAGTTCAAGGCCAGCCTGGGCAACATAGCAAGATCCCATCTCTACAATATTTTTTAAAAAATAGCTAGGTGTGGTGGCACATATAGTCCTAGTTACACTAGAGGCTGAGGCAGGAGGATGGCATGAGCCCAGGAATTCACTGTTACAGTGAGCTATGATTACACCTCTGCACTCCAGCCTGGGTGACAGGGAGAGAGAACCTGTCTCTTAAAAAAAAAAGATTTACCATCTCTGTAAAGCCTACCCTGGATAATGTTGGACTCAATTATGTGACATGTATTTTGAATTCTCAGTGAATGTCTTAGGCCAGCTCTCCTGGGAAATATACTTTGAAATGGAAATTTGCATGCAGGAAATTCATGGAGCATATTCTCAGATACAAATCTGAGAGGAAATAAGGGGAGAAGGATTGGATACAGGGAAAATTTGAACTGCAATGCATTTGCAACAGAAGCTTCAGCCAAATCATGGGGCACCCTGGAGCTGGGATTTCTCTTTGGGGTTGTCCCCCATTGAAGCGAGGGGAAGAGGAGGGCGGCCTTTCTAACCCTGCGTGGACCAGTCGTTGCATGTGGGCTGCCCCAGGAAAGGAGCATAATCTTGAGAAGAAACTTCCTTTGGCCAAGAACAATTCCTGGGGAGGAACTGGCTATGAGTCTGTTTCAGGAAAATCCTGGACGGTGTAGGAAAAAACCGCCCTCCAAACTGGGATGGTGTTAAGAGACCAAAGAAATGACGCTGACCAGAGCAATCCAGCTTGGCAGTTGGGAGAGTTTATTAGAGGTGACTTACACAGGGTCCTCATTCCTAGTCGAGGTAGGAACAGTCTGGGCACTCACTCCCGGTCGGTGGCAGGAGCTCTTCAGAGAGTGAAGTCTGCACTCCCTGCATGTTTGCGGAGCCTTCAATTTCTTTCTGGCAAGTGAGGCAGAGCTGTCTCTGCATCCCTCTGTGTTTACATATGATACAGTTTATGCATGCACACGACTTCCAATTAGGCAGGACTTCAGTATTACAATCAACTAAAGAGTACTAAGGTGACTAAGACAGCTTAAAACAGTTCAAATTGGTCTTAAGACTTAGGACCATCTATATGAAAGGATCTACTTAGGAATACTCTTTGTGCTTTGTATTTCTTTCGCTTTTTGTTTTGATCTATGTTTCTAAATCAAAAGAAACCTGCATGAGTTCTGTCAAACATGAGAAAGCCAGTGGTGGGGAGCTTGTATTTTTCCCTTGGAGTCCTCAGCAGGCAACGTGCCCAGCAGCTGAGAAAATGAGTGTCTCGTCTCCGAGGTGGAGTTTAGGTGGCAAACCATCGCATCCTGAACAGATGCAAAGAATAACAACCTAGCTTACCCTTGTCTGCATGTACATGAATTTCAGGTGACTCTTGTCAAAGGTCCTGGTAAAAACTATGGTTCTAGCCCCTTGGGGTGGCTCTAGGGGCCAAGGATTGGCGATGTTCTTCATTATCTAACATGGGACTACATATTTAGAGGGGACAGTTAGATATAGATCAAAATAGTTGAAGAGGGTTGACAATTGACATGCCATTAATATTGTATACAGTTCGGATGTATTTTTTTGTCTTAAAAGTTAGGAAATGCCTATAATTTTATGTGAAAAAATATTTAAATAGAATACTATAGATTCCAGGTTTTAAAAAGTTGATCAGTTTAATTTTATTAGTAGTATTCCTGTATGTGGTATATTTATTGGCATATGCATAACAGAAAAATACAATCCTAAGAGTAAAGCTTGCTAAATTTTCACTTAGTGTCTACACCCATGTGTCCAGCACCCAGGTCAAGAACGAGAATTTTACAATACATGAGAAGTGTCCGAGTGCCACCCTGCAGGCCCTGTCTGCAGCGGAAGGTAACCTCTGTCCTGACCTCTTTCACCATAGATTAGTTTACTTGCTCTTGAAGTTTATGTAAATGGAATTGCACAGTGTGGAATTTTCACAAATGTTTGTTCAACAATATGATTGTGAGAGTCACCCAGGTTGTTATGCATAGTCGGAATCCATTCATTCTCATTATCGAATCTTTCTCAGTATTCATTACTCATTATAGATACACCACAATTCATTTATCAGTTCTACTATAGATGGATGTTTGGTTGTTTCAAGTTTGGGGCTAGTAAGAATTGTGAGACTATGGACACTATTGTGCCTATCTTTTAGTAAAATATATATATATATATATGTGTGTGTGTGTGTGCATGTGTATATATATGTTTATATATATACATATATATACACACACATTTCTGTTGACTATATACCTAAGAATAGACTTGCTGAATTATACATATGCTGATGCTTCTCAACTAACAATGGGGTTATGTCCCCCAAAAGCCCATCATAAGTTGAAAATACTGTTTAGTTGAAAATGCATTTAATACATCTAATCTACAGAGCATCAAGCTTAGCCTAGCTCACCTTAAACATGCTTAGAATGGTTACTTTAGCCTACAGTTGAGCAAAATCATCTGGCACCACAGTCCACTGCAGAGCATCATTTGGTCACCTCTGTGATTGTGCAGCTGACTGGGAGCCGCAGCTTGCTGCCACTGCCCAGCACCGTGAGAGAGTATTATACTGCGCATCACTAGCCCAGGAAAAGAGCAGAATTCAAAATTTGAAGTACGACTTTCTACCGAGTGCATATTACTTTGCATTATTGTAAAGTTTAAAAAAATCATAAGTTAAATCATCATGTAAATCTGTTCAGCTTTAATAGATAGTGCCAAATGGTTTTCCAAACAGATTGTACTAATTTTCCTGCCCACAAGAAGTGTATGAGAGTTCTAACTGCTTCCTATCCTTGCCACCATGTGCTTTTCTCTGTCTCTTTCATTCCAGCTATTCTTGTGTGTATGTAGTTGTATTACATTGTGGTTTTAATTCAAATTTCCCTAATGACTCATGAGGCTTAGCATTCTTTTAATGCTTATGGAGCATTTCTTTCAAAAGGCAGCTTAAGATTTTTGCCCTTTTCTTTAAAATTGTGTTGGTTGGGCAAAAGCTTCTTTATGGTATATTGTCATGAATTTGTATTTATTGACATGTCAAGATGGCCACAATAGAGTAAGAGGAAAATGAAAATTGTAAAGCAGCTTGTTTAGTATAATCATAGTGTCTTAGTCCATTTTCTGTTGCTATAATGGAATACCACAGACTGTGTAATTTATAAAGGAAAGAATTTTATTCATTTCCTGGTGCTGGAATCTGGGAAGTCCAAGAGCATGGTGCCAGAATCTGGTGAGCCATTCTTGCTGCATCATAACATGTCAGAGGGAGTCACATGGTAAGAGGACAAGATTGTGCATGTCAGCTCAGGTCTCTCTTCTTTATAAAGCCACCAGTACCATCATGGGGCCCCACTGTAATGATTTTATCCAATCCTAATTACCTCCCAAAGGCCCCATCTCTAATCAACATATAAATTTGGGGATTAAGTTTCCCATACATGAAATTTAGGGGACACATTCAAAGCATGGCACATATTTTTATTTATAATTAAATAAACTTGAAGGATAATACCCTAAAATATGAGCCACGACTCTCTCTGGTTGGGATGATTATGAATAATTTTAACTTGCTACTTTCTGGTTATCCTTATTTGTTTTTGTCTTAATTTGTTTTAATAACAAGCATGGATTACTTTTATAATCTGGAAAAACAATAAAGTTGTTTTTACTTCGAAAGAAGCAATCAAAACCCCAAATGAAACAAAACCTTCTCAGCATGTGCTGGTTTGGCTCAGCCATCAGCCTCTTCCCATCTGGAACACTGAAAGGCACTGAGGAAAAGTGTCCTCTCTGGGCATGGTTTGAAAGTTTGAGTTAGGAGAAGAGGGTGTAAAAATGAAGAATAGCTTTTATTGCACTGCAGCCATGTGCTCCCTCCCACCCCGCTGAGCCTGGAAGATGATCAGGGCCATAAAGACTGGCTAATTACTTAAATTGCCTCTTCTTTGTGGGAGCAAACTTTTCCAGTGCCATCCACTGGGCTTATTTGGTCTGATTACTGGAGTCCTGCTGTTAGCTGGGATGAGGAAAGCACATTATTACACTGTGCAAGTGTAATGCTTTTGTTTACATTTTGCAAAGCAAACAGGGTGACTTCCAGTCTTACGCAACCTGGAATTCTACAAAATCCAGGACTGGGAAACACATTATACCTCCTTCCCTTTCCCATTTTATTTTATTTGGTCCTACTATCCCATGAACTGAAAACAAACATCAACCTTTCCTACTCACTAACATAGAGCTTCTAAAATTTTTTGAAACAAATGCAAATTTATAGAAAAGTTATAAGTACATTACAAAGAACTTTTCCCCATTGAACCCCTTGAGAGAAAGTTGCCCATGTGTTTCTCTATCACTTCAAATGCTTTGGTTAATTTTCTACAAAGAGGGGCATTCTCTTATAGAATAGGAATACAACCATTAAAATTGGGAAATTAACATTGACACATTAACATCATCTAAATTTGAGTTTCTTCAGATGTCCCAATAATGTTATTTACAGCAAAAAACCCAGTTCAGAAGTATGCATTGCATTTAACAATTGAGTTTTATGATGGCTATGGAAAACCTGCACTTCTGTAAAATCTGAGAAACCTTGGCCAGGCCTTCTTGTCCCTACCCTAGGCAGACCTCCTTCCCCTCCCCTGCTCCCCACAGGCAGGGGCTGTGAATGATCACTTTGAGGAGCATGGATAGAGGAAAAGCACTAATGCTGCTGTCCCAACAAACAAAGGCAGGCTTGGCATAGGGAAGTGGGGTAGAGACAGGCATGTGGGCCAGAGAATCCTCCTAGGATGGGGACAACACCCAGAAAAGTCAATGAAATTTCAAATAAAGTTCCCCATCTCTGTCTTTTTAGCTTTCTCTATATCTCCTCTTCTATTTTCTCCCCTTCCCCATCCCTTCTGCCTTCTTTTTCACTACCCTCTAGTTTTACAAACTTTCCCATCATTTTTCTATATGCATCTGTTTCCTTTGGAATTTATTCCTTAAGGACACTAAGGAACTATTAAAAGTTACTTATCTATGGGGTGGTAGGAAGGTGAGGAACAAGACTCCTCTCTGTGGCTTTTTGTATTGTGTTAATATATAAAATCATATTAATGTATTATATACTTAAAATGGCAATATATAATAAAAACAAAACAAAACCAAAACTAAAATGTTCCTTGGTACATCCTACTTCTAAATAAATCTATCTAACAGGTTAGACAAAGGGCAAAATATATGTTTTCTAATTTTATTACCCAGAATGCTATAGTTTTGGCCAGTTTGTTGCCTCAAGCCTGTTTCTATGTGAGTTTGCCACCAATGTGTCTGTTCTAAAATGTGAGTCTCAAGAGATATGTCAGTAAGATTGAGTAATAGAGGTTTCCTGGCCTCACTCTCCTTCTATCAACTATTCATAGAGAAGAATGCCATCTTGAATTCCCTGGAACTCAGGAAACAAAGAGAAATACCTCAGTGATCCACAGAATTGGGAAAGCCATGGTTGAATGGTAAAAGGAATGGTCCTCATAGACCAAGCCAGCATAGTGCCATTCATAGAGAATTTCTCTGGACCTAAGGTTTCTGCAATGGGAGAAGGGAAGTGGAGGTGAAGGTTTAGCCTTCCCAGCAGTCTGGGAATCTTTGTGGAAAGGCTTCTCATGTTTCATACTATGGAGGCCACTGGGAGCAGTAGCAGGGGCTGAACCACCTGGGATCAGTTGGAGACCAAGAGTGGTGGCATGCTTGCAACAACTGGTGCATGGATCCTGGTGGCTGCTCTGCATTCCAACCACCAGAGGCATTCCAACCAACAGAGGCTCTATCTGAGAGGATAGTCTGGTGGCTTTGTGCCCCAAGGGTCACAGTCTACAGGTCTTCCAGGCTCAAGTCTCTGGTCAGCTTCCCCACACAGCACAGATGCTGTTTTTATGTCTTTCCCTGACTAGGAAGCAATGAAAACCTCAGCAATTAAGTTTCAGCCTTTACATTAAGTCTTCCCCAGATCCAGAAACAACTGTGGGTCAATGATTAAGTTCCACTGAAGTGATTAAGTTCCATTGTCCAAGTTACGTCTTCACCAGACCGAGAAAGAACTGCATGTCAACAGTTAAATTCCAGTGTAGCAATTAAGTTGTGGTGCTCACTTTAAGTCTTCCCCAGGAAAGGAAGCAGCTTCAGGGCAATGATTAAATTCTGACATTAAATAGTAAAGGTCTAACACAACCAAAGAACACCTGCAAAAGCTAGAAGAGGTGGTCATCTCCTCAAATGTTCAGGCATCTTGGTAAAGACACAAGGATTGTGAAAATCATGGAAATATGATACCACCAAAAGAAACCAATAAAGTTCTAGTAATGAATCCAGAAGAAATGAAGATCTGTGAAATAACTGACAAAGAAATCAGAAAAATCCTCTTAAAGAATTTCAGGGAATTATAAGAAAATATAGATATAAAATTAAATGAAATTTAGAAAATGATTCATAAATAAAATGAGCAGTTTGACAAAGAAATAGAAATAATTAAAAAAAGAAGTTTTAGATATAAAAAATATAATAACTGAGCTACAAAGTTCAATAGAAAGCTTCAACAGTAGATTTGATCAGGCAAAAGAAAGAATCAGTGACCTCAAAGATAGGACATAGAAAACTATTCAAGCAGAGGGAAAAAAGATAATAAAAAAGAATGAAGAAGGCCTACAGGAATTATGGGACATCATCAAGTTAACTAACATTCACATAACAGGAATTACTGAATAAGACAAGAGAGAAGTAAGCCTACACAGCACATTTAAAGAAATAATGCCCGAAAGTTTTCCAAATGTGGAGAAAGATGACAATGTTCAGGTACAGGAAGCTCAGAGGTCACCAAACAAATTCAACCCAAAGAGGCATTCACTAAGGCATGTTATAATCAAACTATCAAAAATTAAAGACAAAGAAAGAATACTGAAAGCAGCAATAGCTAAGGAAAATCACGACCAGCAGAGTCCCGGTATAAGTTTCAGCAGTTTTCTTAGCAGAAACCATGCGGGCCAGGAGAGAGTAGATGATATAATGCAAGTACTGAAGGAAAAAGCTGCCAAGAAAAAAAGCAAAGAAGCAATCTGTCCTTCAGAAATGAAGGAGACATAAAGACTTTCCCAGAAACACAAAAGCTGAGGGAGTTGATAACCACCAGACCTGGCTTACAAGAAATGCTACAGGAAGTTTTTCAAACTAAAAGAAATAAAAGCTAATGAATAATAGAAAAATACCTGAAAGTATAAAACTCATCAGTAAAAGTAAGTTAACAGTCACATTCAGGATATCTAAAAGTGTAATGATGCCATGTGAATTGCTTTTATTCTTAGTTTGAAGGTTAAATGAAAAAACACTTAAAATAATAAATTATTAAAGGATATACAATATAAAAATTTATAAATTATAAATTATAAATTGTGACATTAAAAAATCAAAATTGGGGAGGTATAGAAGTAAAGTATAGAGCTTTTTTTGAGCTATCAAAGTGAAGTTATCAGCCTAAAATAACCTGTTTTAACTATAAGATATTTTCTATAAGCCTCCTGGTAACCACACAACAAAAACCTATAATAAATACAGTAAAAATAAAAATCAAAGTATCAAAACATACCACAAGAGAAATTCGCTTAACCACAAAGAAAGACACTAAGAGATAAAGAAAGAAAGAATCTGCAAAATAACTAGAAAAAAATTAACAAAATGGCAGTGGTAAATCCTTACCTATCAATAATTATCTTGAATGTAAATGAATTAAATTCTCCAACTAAAAGACATAGAGTGACTGAGTGGATAAAAAAATAAGAGCCAATGATATGCTACCTACAAGAGATCCACTTCACCTGTAGGAACATACACAGACTGAAAGTAAAGGTATGAAAAAAGATATACCCCCCCAAGTAAGAAACAAAAGAGAGAAGTAGCTATACTTGGATAAAATAGACTTTTAAATCAAAAACTGTAAAAAGAGACAAAGATGTTCATTATATAAATGATAAAAGGACCAATTCAACAAGAAGATATAACAATCATATATATATATATATATATATATATGTATATATATATTTAATCAACATTGGAGTACCTAAGTATATAAAGCAAATATTCATAGATATAAAGAGGGAAATAGACTACAATATAATAATAGTAGGGGCCTTTAACACCCCACTCTCAACAACCAACAGATCATCCAGTTAGAAAATCAACAAAGAAACATTGGATCTAAACTCACTCAAGACCAAGTGGACCTATCAGACATTTACAAAATATTACATCCAACAGCTGCTGAATATACATTCTTTTCAATTGTTCATGGAACGTTATCTAGGATAAATAATGTTAGGCCACAAAACAAATCTTAACAAATTTAAGAAGATTGAAATCATACCAGTATCTTTTCTGACCACAATGCTATAAACTGAAAATGAATAATAGGAGGAAATTTGGAAACTTTACAAATACATGGAAATTAAACAACACACTACTGAATAATAAATGGATCAATTAAGAAATTACTATAAGAGGGAAATTAAAATATTCCTTGAGACAAACAAAAATGGAAATACATCATACCAAACTCTATAGGCTACAGAAAGGCAATCCTAAGAAGGAAATTTATAGCAATGTACACCTACATCAAAAAAAGAAGAAGGATCTTAAACAGCCTAACACTGCACCTCAAGAACTAGAAAAAGAATGTACCCCCATAATACGCTAAAATAAAAAAAAAGAACTAGAAAAAGAAGAACAAATTCAACCCAAAATTAATAGAAGAAAGTAAATAATAAAGATCAGAGCAGAAATAAATAAAATCAAGACTAGAAAAATAATACAAAAGATTAATGAAACAAAGAATTGGTTTTTTGAAAAAATAAACAAAATCAACAAACCTTTAGCTAAAATAAGAAAAAAAGAGAGAAAACTCAAATAAATAAAATAATAGATGAAAAAGGAGACATTACAACAGATTCCACAAAAATACAACATGTTATAAGAGACTATTATGAACAATTATATGCCAACAAACCGGATAATGTGGAAGAAATGGATAAACTCCTGGACACATATAATCTACCAAGATTGAATCATAAAAGAAATAGAAAATCCGAATAAACCAATAATGAATGAGGAAATTGAATCAGTAATAAAAAGTCCCCTGCCACAATAAAACCCCAGGACCTGACGGCTTCACTGCTGACTTTTATCGAACATTTAAAGAAGAGCTAATACCAATTCTTCTTAAAATATTCCAAAAAGTTGAGTAGGAGAGAATGCTTTCATTCTCATTCTATGAGGCCAGCATTAATCTGACTACCCAAACCAGAAAAAGACACAACAAAAAAAGAACTATAGGCAAATATCCCTAATGAACTTAGTTGCAAATATCCTCAAGGAAATACTAGCAAACCAAATTCAACAGCACATCAAAAAGATCATTCACCATGAGTAAGTGGCATCCATTCCAGGGATGCAAGGATGGTTCGAGATATGCAAATCAATAAACATGGTATGTCTCATTAACATAATAAAAGGTAAAAAAAATCATATGATTGTTTTTATAGATGCAGAAAAAGGGTTTGACAAAATTTAACATCACTTCATGATAAAAATTCTCAACAAATTAGTAATAGAAGAAAATATACCTCAACACAATAAAGGCCATATATGACAAACCCACAGTCAGCATGATACTGAATGGGGAAAAACTGAAAGCTAGTTTTATGACATTTTCATTAATTCATAAATGTCACTTGTATCCATTTGCAGTTCTTTCTCATTCTCACCCTCAGCCTCAAGCAATCACTGATCTGTTTTTTGTTTCTATAGATCTGACTCTTCTAGAAATTTCATATAAATGGAACCAGGCAATAGTCATCTCCTGTGCCTGGCTATTTTCATATGGTGTAATGTTTTTGAGGTTCATCTGTGTTAAAATGTCAGTAGTTTGTTTCACTTTTATCGTTGAATAGCATTCCACTGTACAGATATACCACACTTGGTTTGTCTATTCATCAGTGGAAGGTCATTTGGATTATTTATTGTTTTTGCTTATTATAATATAAATAATGAGGCTTCAAACATTCACAAGTAAATCTTTTTGTAGACTTCACTTCTCTTTATAGATACTTAGGAGTGAAATCTGTTAACCATAATTTTAACTTTTTAAGAAACTTCCAAACTATTTTCCAAAGTTGCTATACCATTTTATTTTATTTTATTTATTTATTTTTTTTTGAGACAGAGTCTTGCTTTGTTGCACAGGCTAGAGTGAGTGCCGTGGCATCAGCCTAGCTCACAGCAACCTCAAACTCCTGGGCTCAAGCAATCCTGCTGCCTCAGCCTCCCGAGTAGCTGGGACTACAGGCATGCGCCACCACGCCCAGCTAATTTTATATATATATATATTAGTTGGCCAATTAATTTCTTTCTATTTATAGTAGAGACGGGGTCTTGCTCTTGCTCAGGCTGGTTTCGAACTCCTGACCTCGAGCAATCCGCCCGCCTCGGCCTCCCAGAGTGCTAGGATTACAGGCTTGAGCCACCGCGCCCGGCCCAAAGTTGCTATACCATTTTAGAATCTCACCAACACATTCTTGCCAATTTTTGGTATTGTTAGTCTCTTAACATTTTAATTCCTAAGTTATTTTATTAACTTTTTTTTTTTTTTTGAGACAGAGTCTTACTTTGTTGCCTGGGCTAGAGTGCCGTGGTGTCAGCCCAGCTCACAGTAACCTCAAACTCCTTGACTCAAACAATCCTGCCTCAGCCTCCCAAGTAGCTGGGACTACAGGCATGTGCCACCATGCCAGCTAATTTTTTCTATATATTTTAGTTGGCTAATTAATTTCTTTGTATTTTTTTTTAGTAGAGACAGGGTTTCATTTTTGCTCAGACTGGTTTTGAACTCTTGACCTTGAGCCATCCACCCACCTCGGTCTCCCAGAGTGCTAGGATTACAGGCATGAGCCACCGCGCCCAGCCATAACTTTTTAAATTCAATTTTCTTAGTGGTTCTAGGAATTACAATATATATCACAATATACTTCAGTTTAATACTGACAACTTTGATAAAATATAACAACTTTATTCCAGTCTAGCACCATTTCCCCCCCTTTATGCTATTATTGTCATATATATTGTATCCATATGTGTCATAAATCCACCAGCACAATGTTATAATTATTGTCTTAGGCAATCACATAATATTTAAACAACCATCTTCAAATATTTATAAATTTATATTTGTTTATATATCACATACATTTATGTTTATAAATAGATATAATTTTTAAACAAAACATGTGCACTCCTATAATAAAAGAGAAAAATACCTATTTATGCATTTTTTAATGTTTTTCCAAGTAGTTATCATTTCCGGTGTTCTTCATTTCTTTCTGTGCATTAAAGTTACTGTTTGGTATCATTTTCTTTCAGCCAGGAAGCCTTCCTTTAGTATTTCTTATGGGGCAGTTCTGCTTTCTACGAATTCTCTCAGTTTTTGTTTATCTTTGAATGACTTTATTTCACTTTCATTTTTTAAAGTTGCTTTTGCTGGATATATTGACTGACACTTTTTTCCTACTAGTTCTTTGAATATGTCATTCTGTTGCCTTTAGGCCTCCATTGTTTCTGGTGGGAACTCAGCTGTTAAACATATTGTTTTCCTGCACATGAGAGTTATTTTTCTCTTACTGCATTCAAGATTTTCTTATTGTCTTTGGCTTTGAGCAATTTAACTATCATGTGTGAGTCTATTTGTGTTTTTCCTACTTTGGTTTATTGAACTCCTTGAACTTGCTGATTAATGTTTTTCAGCACATTTGGGGACATTTTCAGGCATAATTTCACCCATTAGTTTTTTCTACTCCTTCATCTCTCTTCTCTCCTTCAGGACTCTGCTACCTACATGTTGGTATGCTTGATGTTGTCCAATAGGTCTCTGAGGTTTTGTCCATTTTACTTCAATCTCTTTTCTTTGTATTCTTCGAAAAGGACAATTTCTATTTCTTTATCTTCAAATTTACTGATTTTTTTTCTGTCATCTCACATATACTCAAGCCCATTTTCATTTTGTTTGCTATATTTTCAATTCTAATTTTCATTTGGTTCTTTATATAGTTTGTATTTTTTTATTGACATTCCCTACTTTTAATTTTGTCATATTTTATTTTAATTATTTTAACATTGTATATTTCCTTTAATTCCTTGTGCATATTTATAATAGCTATGTTGATGTCTTTTTCTGCTACTTACATCATCTAGGTGCAGTCAGAATTAGTTTCTCCTGACTACTTTTATTTGTGAATATAAGTCCCACTTTTCTATTATTTTGTATATTTCATAATTTTTGTTGAAACCTCACATTTTAGATAATATATTGTAGCAATTCATGATTCTGATTTCAACTCATGAGTTTCTGTTTTCTTTTCTTTCTTTCTGTAATTTTCCTACACTTAAATTGTAGTATCTATCCTCTTTGTGGTATGTGGCCACTGATGTCTCTACTCAGGATTTTTATACTTATTTTTATTTTTTTAGCCTAAATTCCTTGGGGTTACCTCTGTGTCTGCATAGCTTAGTGATCAACCAATGATTTAGGCAGAGGTTGTGCTCAAATACATTGAGTTTGTAAAACTTCCACCCACTGCCGATGGATCTGTGTGTAGGTTGGGGAATGCATTCAATGCTCAGCCATTTCACAAGCATGCCTTGGCTTTCACTTTACAACAGGCTCTCTTAAGTCTCCCCTGAACATGTGTGTAGTTTCCCAAGCAAACAAGAATAGTAGAGGCCTGATTTAGCTCTTCTATGGATTTCTTATTTCCATGATCTCCCCATAAATTCCTAGCTGGTCTGCCCCTGCCTCAAATGGGATCACAGCCTTGTGCTAGCAGAGCTGCAAGTTTTCTTTGTTCTTTTTGCACTAACTTTGCACTAAATAAGAACACTACCAGTGAGAGTTTTTGCTCTTTGCCTCAAATAAAGTCTGCCCCTCTGGCCAACTGAGCTTGGGGGCAGAGGGAAGGGCTCCCCAGGCAAAAAGTCTCAGACTCCTGCTGCTTGTTCTTAAATGACATTTGAGTAGGTTTTCATGAATAAACACTTTTCAGTTTATTGTTTGCTTTTGGTTGATTTCCAGTCCTAAAATGGTTGTTTAAACAATTTTGTACTTCTATACTTGTTTTCTTGGAGAGAGGCTTTGCCAACCTTTTCAGGCTACCATAACTTGAAGTATTATCTCTAGTGTGTTTACAGCTTTTTTTTTTTAATGTTTAAAGTCTTTCATCCTCCTGGGGTTTTAGTTTTGTATATATAGTAGTTTGAGATAGGGATCTAGCTTTATTTTTCCCCCAAATGAATAGACAATTTTCCAAACAACTTTTGGTTGATTGAATCCATGCCCAGCTTCAGTTTATTTGTGTATCTAATTTTTGGAAGAGACAAATATTGGGGTGTGTGTGTGTGTGTGTGTGTGTTGGTGCAGCTGTGGAAGTAAATGGCACGTAGGTTCTCAAAATAAAAGGAATCACCCTAATGTATCAAGATAAGATGTAAGAATCTGTATGCAATGGATGAGATTAGTCTGTGGAAAACTTCCTAGAAATTAATAATATTTAGACTGTAATTTGTGATTGTGTCATGTCTGAATTTGGGCAATTTATGACTCTATGTTCTTTCCTTTTACATCCTGTCTACATCATTTCCTGTATCTAACCTCAGTCCAACATTTTTTATTTCAACTTTTCTGCTATCTCAGTATGTTTGGCAACAATGGAAAACCCTTATTGACAAAATGATAGTGTCTTTTAAAGACCCCCACGCCCCACCTCGAGAGATCCCTCACTCTTTCCACCATGTGAGGACACAGTGAAAAGACAGCCATCTATGAACCAGGAAGCAGGTCCTTGCCAGACACCAAATCTGCCAATGCCTTGATCTTGAACTCCCCAGCCTCCAAGACTATGAGAAACAAGTTTCTATTGTTTATGGGCCACTTAGTCTATGGTATTTTGTTATAGAAGCTTGAACAGACTAAGACAATGAGATGTGTATAAGGAAAAAGATCAACTTTAGCAAATTATTTTTATGGCAATGGCTGCTAGCTAAAGAATATTCAGCAGATAATTGAAGAATGAGATAGGACCTCATCTCCTTCTGTAACAATTCTTGGTTCACCCAGAAATCTCTTAAGCACTATAGTTCAACATGAGGATGTGTCCTGAATAGAAAATGGGCTTCATCTTAGGCAGATGGGTCTATTTCCACACTAATTAGAGGCAGTGTACATAAAGCACATTATGTATGACATACTTAATAAATGGTTGTTATCAATATATCATCATCAAAATTATTATATGATTTTTATTTCATGATATAGCAAACATAAACTTATTTTATTTTATTTTATTTTTTTTGAGACAAAGTCTCACTCTGTTGCCCGGGCTAGAGTGCCATGATGTCAGCCCAGCTCACAGCAACCTCAAACTCCTGTGCTCAAGCAATCCTCTTGCCTCAGCCTCCTGAGTAGCTGGGATTCCAGGCATGTGCCACCATGCCCAGCTACTTCTTTCTATATATCTTTAGTTGGCCAATTAATGCCTTTCTATTTTTAGTAGAGATGGGGTCTCACTCTTGCTCAGGCTGGTTTTGAACTCCTGATCTTGAGCGATCCTCCCACCTTGGCCTCCCAGAGTGCTAGGATTTACAGGTGTGAGCCACCACACCTGGCAAACATAAACTTATTTTTAAGGACAATAGCCACCCCTAAAAGAAATGTTAGGGTCAAGTCCCTGACTCTGACAAGCCAAGGCCTGGACAGACCCTAATCATGCAGCATGGCTACACTGCAGTCTTCCAGACGAGATTGCTTCTAGCCTTTCCTGGAAGCATCAGCTGACTTTTGTCAGTTGCACCATCCTTAGAGTTAGTTACCTAACGCTGGGGGATTTTTTGTGTGTACAATAGGGCTGCTGAGTGGAGCGTCTTTGATGTTGTTTATTTGGGCTGGAGTAACATCTACGGCTGCCTACATGGGCAACATTGCAGGGGTCACACACAAGCTTTGAGATGTGGCCCCAGACCATCTTTTCCTAGCTGTGTGACTTTAGCACATTGCTTTATCCTGAGGTCTCTCATCTGTAAAACAGGGGTGATGATACCTCGCAGGGTTTTTGTGAAAGTTGGAGATAATATGTAGGAAGTATTCAGTACACCATAAGTGTTACATAATCGTCTTCTTTAAACACTTTAGTGGTGTCCTTTAATGACCCCTATCTTGAAAGTTTTACATGAGGATTAAAAGAGAAAAATATAAGTAAAGTACATTGTACATAATTGACCCTAAATAATTGGTAGACTATTATGTAAATTTCAAAGAGTACAGTTATCTAATGGGTTTCTTTAAGTGTAATTCTCAATTTGGAATCAAGAGACTTTAGTCTTGGCTCTAGTGCTAATTAGCTGTGTGCTCTTAAGCAAATCACTGTGAGCCTCAGTTTCCTCACTTGAAAATTAGATATTTACATAAATGAGAAGCTAAGATGTCTCTTTCTAAAAGGTAATAAGGGAAAGTTTCTTATGCTTTGCAAGGAAGGAGCTTTGTAATACTTGGAAACATTTGAGAAGCCTCGCTTAACACTAATAAGTTAGGGTCATTAAATTTGCAAAACAAATGAATTCATTACAGTTGAGAGTAGAAGCAAAATAGTTTGTGCACAGCCGAGTTAATTCATTGAGATATATTTGCTGTGTACCTGAGTCCCGGAGAAAATTGCCCTTCTGAGTCCCTCCAAAAGGGATTTTTGATGGAGTCTTATATGTTTTGCTTCCGCTGCACATCAAAACACTCAGCATGCTTTGAATTCAGATGCAGCCTTTCCTCTTGGTATTAAGGAAGCCATGAACACACCACAGTGTTCAGCCTTCTTTCTAACGATATTAGACAGCAGCCTGAACCCACCTGCTGTTTTAATTTTTTTTTTTTTTTTTTTGAGAAGAACACCCTTTTGCCGGTCAAAAGATCCAGTTTACTTTAAAAAAAAACCTTTCTTCTTAATTAAAAAGCTAGTAATGACATGCTCTTCAAAGCATTCCTTTGAGTTAAATATTGGTGTTTGTGTGTGTGGCGAGGGGCAGGGGGAGGTTGGTAAATGAGAAAGTTGTGATTTGGGGATTTGGAAACGAATGCTATTAGTGGATTATGTAGTTGTCTCAGCCAGCAGATACATTCTTCATGATTCATTTACTTGTTTTGCTCAGCTCAGTGACTGGCACATAGTACAGGGAGCTGCTGAAATGTTTGTTGAGTAAGTAAGTGAGTAAGAGAAGGGCTTCTCCTGGTCTCCAGCAAGGAAAATAGCAAAGACAACCTCAAGTGCATTTATGGTAGATCTCGTTTTAATAGAAATTAACTGGACAGAGCACCTGGGCTTTGGGAAATGGAGTTTAGGAGCAGTCAGAGAAGGGGAGAGAGTGCCTTGGCACCTGCTGGGGCCTTCTCCTTCAGACAAAGGAAGAGATAGAGTGGTGTAAAGAGCTTAAAAGTCACTCTGTGAAAAAGACACCTGCACTCAAATGTTTAAAGCAGCACAATTCACAATTTTTGCAAAGATGTGGAAACAACCGAAGTGCCCATCGATACATGAGTGGATTAATAAAATGTAGTATATGTATACCATGGAGTACTATTCAGCTATAAGAAACAATGGTGATATAGCACCTCTTGTATTTTCCTGGATAGAGCTGGAACCCATTCTACTAAGTGAAGTATCCCAAGAATGGAAAAACAAGCACCACATGTACTCACCAGCAAACTGGTATTAACTGGTATTAACACCTAAGTGGACACATAGGAAGGGGGGAAGGGATGGGTATATACATACATAACGAGCGTGATGCGCACCAACTAGGGGATGGACACGCTTCAAGCTCTGACTAGAGGGAGGAGAGAGGGCAAGGGCAATATACATAACCTTAACATTTGTACCCCCATAATGTGCTGGAAAAACTAAACTAAAAAAAAAAAAAAAGAGCTTAACAACCCATTGCTGTGGGCTTGAGCATTCAGTCTCCAGCCCAGCTAAGGCCTGTTGGCTCCTCCACCCGTGGGTTGGTATTGGGTGTGCATGTGTGTGGGGACCGGGTAGGAATGCCCGGAGCCTTGCCTGAGTTATTGGAAGAAAGCAGAGGTTGCAAAAGGAAAAAGTTTGAGACTAAAAAAATACATGTGATGGAGCAAGTGAATGACCCTTGGAACTCTCATTTGGGACTTGCTGCTGCTCTGTACTGGTGCCTTTTCATGCTGGAGATGCCCCTTCTCTTCCAGAGGACCAAGAGCTTCACTTTATTCCTGACACTGTGCATTGCTCATGGCAACACAAGAGAACCAGACAGTCCTGACAGTAGGAAGTAGAAGGAAGGGTAATGGACTAGAAGTCATGGCTCAACTGCTAACCTGTGTGGCCTTGGGCAAATTGTATAACCTCTCTGGGCCTGTGTGACATCTGTGAGAAGTTTGGACTAGGTCTTCTTTATGCAGCAACATCGTATACTATGCTGGGTGCCAGACACTGGGCAGGCAGTAAGGTTCAGATTGAGTCACACACATACCTGGTTTGCATTCTCGCTGATAAGAGCTGTAAGAGGGGTTAATAAAATGCCAGCAGGCACACAGAAGGAAATGATTAATTCTATTTGCTAGGGCCGGGAGCTGACATTTGAAAAATAGGAATTCACCAGAAATTTATTAATTTTGTCATCATTCATTTATTCATTCAACAAATGTTAGCACCCTGGCAAGCATATGTGAGGGCACCTACGGTATATGAGGAACAAAGAAATAGCCATGAAGAAAACAGACAAGATCTTTACTTTCATTCAGTTTAATCTAAGCTGGAGTTGGTAGGGGAGGTTGAGAAGAAGTACTGTTGGTATTTAACATGGAATAAATATTTAATATTGTTTTATTTCACTTTCTAAGCGTACAGAGAAGGTAGTAGCCTCATTTTACAACCAGGAACCAGAGGCCTAGAGGTGTGAAACCATTTGCTAAGCTCACACCAGTAAAGTCATAATGACTCAAACCACCTCTGTCTGTCTTCAGAGCTGCTTAACTGTGATGCAATTTTATGGCAGGAGAGACTCCAAAGGCCACTGAGTGAAGTTTCACCTACCCAGCTTCCTTCTTGGGTAACAGCACACCTGTTTTCCTCTAGAGAGCCACTCCTCTGCTCGAAATCCAGGCGTTTGAAGGGAGTTCCCATCCCTCCCCCTGCAGTCTCCCGAGGTGAGGGCACGCGCGGGCTTAGCAGACCAGAGCACTGTCCTAGGTAGATTGGGTGGCCCAGGGACGGGCACATGACCAAGCTGTACTGATTGGAATCAGTGCCTGGATTTTTGCTGGAAATATTCAAAAAGAGTCTTGCTCTTTCCCTGGGGATCATTAAACTGTAGACTGTAATCCTACAGCGGCTGGTGGGCACCTGTGTTCCCAGAAGGGGCGAGGGGGCTGCCTGAGAATGCAGCCCATGGAGAGGAAAGGCGACTGGCACCTACAATTCCCAGAAAACATCACTGGATCCCTTAGATTGAATTTTGCCTGAAACAGGCACTATTCCGGTGTTTTCCAGTTCTGTGAGCTAATACATTCCTCTTTTTCCCTAGTCACTTGCGGCCTAGACCCCGGAAGAATCTAGCCTCCAAGTGTGCAGAGAATTTTTATTTCTCTTTCTCCTTCGTGTATTCTTCACAGTAGCTGCAAAAGTCTCCATCAGCTTCACCTAAACTTTTGTTCTTGGAGTTAAGCAGGATGTGGTCTTTTGCTCTGCTGTGTCTCAGAACTCTATTCCCAGGGTTGCCTTTCATTTTTCTTTTCAATTTTTTTTTTTTTTTTTTTTGAGACAGAGTCTCACTGTGTCACCTGGGCTAGAGTGCTGTGGTGTCATCATAGCTCACTGCAACCTCCAACTCCTGGGTTTGAGCAATCCTCTTGCCTCAGTGTCCTGAGTAGCTGGGACTACAGGCACGTGCCACCATGCCTGGCTAATTTTTCTATTTTTGGTAGAGACGGGGTCTCGCTTTTGCTCAGGCTGGTCTTGACCTCCTAATGTCAACCAATCCTCCCACCTCAGCCTTCCAAGGTGCTGGGATTACAGGTGTGAGCTACCACACCCAGCCCCCAGGGTCGTATTTCTATACACCAGGCAATGCCTAGCTTCACATGCCTGAGTATGGATTGGACATCCTTCTTGTTGAGTGTTAACTAACATCTCTTCCTCTGTCCACTCCAGGGCCTCTGCTACCCAGCTCTGGCTCCTTTTCTCACCATGCTGGGACCCCAGACACAGCTCCTTCTGACACTGGGGATGTCATGTTGCAAGTCTATGTGACCTGCTCCATGATGGCAGTATGGATGACCAGAGGGGACAGCTTCTTCCCTGGTCCTAGTTTCCAGTAATGTTTTTTCCCAGGCTCAAAATCACCAAATCCCACCAATGGATGGCTTGCCTGATGAAGCCCTAGCCCTTACAGGCTAGGGTCAAAGGAGCCCTGGATCTCTTTCTGTAGGAAGGAGAGTGGTTAGTGGGGACAGCATACTACTTTACCTGGTCCCACCATCTGCCTCCCTCCTGACATCTGGAGCCCACCCAGTCCAATTGTTCTGCTTTCCCCTTGAGAATTCCACCCTCCAGTGTCATCGGAGTCCATTTATTCAAGGGGATGGGGCAACTCTTCTCTGTGTCTTATTCTTGCTTCCTGACTGCTCCTAGGCAAACTAGTATCTGAATTGCTAGGTATGCCATTGCTAGATGCTGGAAGGAGATATCCTCTTTTCTACAACCAGAGCAAAATGATAAGTGGTTTTACTTCCCTGAGTCTTTACGTTTTGCCCAAGAAATGATCCACTTGGTTTTGAGCAGTGCCTGCTCTAGACTTATGGCCCATGAAGTCCCAACCAGATAATTCTCTAAGGTATAAGGAATCTTACCTGTCCTGACTAGCACGACTCAGGCAGGGTCTCAGCCAAGACCTCACATGGTTTGGCATCTTCCTTCTTGCCATCAGGAAGGTTCGCCCTCTTTAAGTAGAGTCTGGGGTTGAGGACTGCAGCAAGTGCTCCATTAGGTGACACCTAGAATGATGTGTTAGAGGCTCCTATGTTTATGTAATAGCTTTCTGTAATAGATCACTGGTCTCAATATTTAAGCAGAGACTTTTAATCCATCTTCTGGAAAGTATTGGGCATCTGAACTGCACATCCCTGTGATTCTCAACACTCAATCATTGCTTCTGAAGACCTGAGGCATCTAGCCCCCAACAACAAAGCAGTGTTCAACTTGAGGACATGAATGAGCTCACATATGGGCCTCCACGACATGCTCTCAATCAGCCATCTCTTTCACCCTTGGTCCCTGCCACCCTTGCAGTGTCTCTATGGTCCTCCAATCACAAGTGAAATCCTCTCTTCTTGCTGCTACAGGATTCACAAAACATCATTGGCAACCACTTCAATGCTTGCTTGAGGACATGTGTCTGAGCCCTAGTAGGAGCTCCATAGTAAGACTGGTTCTGGACCAACACCTCAAAATAAAGTCACTCTTGAAGTCAGATATCCCTTTGTAGAAATGAAGGTGTCCTTTTCAGAAATACTCTATAGAGGACGACTTGCAGACCAATCCCCACAATGCCTGGGAGGGAAGTCTGCATGGGAGATCAAATTCAGGGAGCATCAATGAGTCCTAGGAAGAAGGTGTCCAGCATGGCGGGCTATACCTTAGCAGGGCCTGATCATAGTGAGGGATTAGGATTTTGTAGGGAGGAAAAACTTTTCCTCTACCTGCTTAATGTTGTATTACTGGGGCCTATAAATAAAGCTAATAAAAGGCAGGTTAATAGGAGAAAAGCATATAAGTTTTATTGATGTTAATATTTTTATGTGGCATGGGGGGCCTTCACAGAAAAAAAAGTGAAAACTCTAAGGAAGCCTTTAGATTTGGGAGCTTATATACCATTTTAACAAAGGGCAATAAATTACTGGAGAAGTGACTAGGCAAAGAAAAGGGGTTTGGGTGCCTGGGGGAAGTAAATTAAGGAAAAGTAACTAGAAAGTATATGGAGGAAACCAGTGGAAGTTAAGGATTATTTAGTAAGATTTGTTTGTACAGACTCATTTCAGTGTTGGCTTTCCATCTCCAGTGACAAGAATGTTCTCTTTTTCGTGGTTTGCTTTCTTCATTCCTTTCTTTTTTTCCTAACCACTAGACCACCAGGAAAGGAGGGTACGTTTCTCATGGTAAATGTATGCACTGCTTTTAGGCAGAAGGAGGAGGGCAGACAGCCTTTCTTGCAGCCACTGTTTCTTAATTTCTTCCAGCTGAAAATAATCAATATGCCAACATGGCATGTTTTGGGATGGCATGTTCTAATCCCCTTCAATTTCAAGGGTAGCATCCTGATACCTACCCTGAAACAAGCTATGGGGGGAAAGCCATGTAAAGAAACGCCTGAACGTTCTACTAAACTGAATTGAAGAACCCTATAATATTTCGGGTGCTGCGCATCCTTCCTGAGTTAGAAAGGAGATAACAATTAGGTGGGCTTTCCTTCCCAACACACACTGTTGAACTTTTCTGAGACTAATGACACATCTCTGCTCCCTTAACGGGGGGCAGAGGTCCAAGCCAGTGTGGGTTGCAGTCTCCTTGCAGAGAGAGACAAGCCTGCAGAGTGGTGTCTCCATAGCGACCCGGGCTCAGGATGAGAGGGAGCCCAGGCTCACTCCCGGCACATGTAAGACACATCCGGGTGATTCCCAGGAATATGTGTGGCAGAGGAGAAAAATAGCAAGCATTGAAATTCTTGACCAGGCAAGCGGATGCTTAGAGCTCGGGAGTCTTGGGCATTAACATTAATGTGATCACATCGGACTCACCCTGGGGAGGCCTAGGAGCATCCGGTCACACTGCAGATGGGAAGGGTATCCAGGGAGAATCTCTTCATTCCGGGCACAGTGTGAATTTGCACGGGAGTCTAAGATGCAGATCGTTCCTCTCCCTGCCTTTCTCCACTGCAGGGCTCTCAGTGCCCTCCCCTCTGAAAGGACAGGGCAGGGGAGTGAGGGGGATTGCTGAGCTCAGCGGCTCTGGAAAGGGGCTTGCCTCAGCCAGGACAGGGGAGCCCCCCCACACCCCCTACCCCCTGAATGTGTCCTGTGGACTGAAAATGCCGGGTGACACACAACTTGCTGGGGGAAGTGCTCAGAGCCACAGGCAACCACAGGTTTCTGGGAGTATTTGGGAGCAGAACATTTAAGGAACCAGCAAGGAAAAGGACCCTGCAGTAAAAGTAAGGGGTGCTCTAATTTATCTCTCTACAGTGCCCAAAAGCCCCCATTATTAACTTCTCTTCAGGGCCTAAAAGACCTCTATTAAAATGCAAATGAGATTTGCTCAGGACTTCCCATTGAGCGTTACCAACAATTAATGCCTTGGCAGCCCCTCCTTTCTAGGCAGGAACTGCACTGGGGGTGGAGGATGGGGACAGAGGCGACTAAATTTTGATGGGAGAGGGGCCAGGACGTGACCCCTCTAAAGTGGGGTCACGCAGGGTGGAGCCGGACATGTAGACAGGTCCTGGGAGGCAGCAGCAGCAGGACAGCATGGGTTTCCAAAACAGAAAGGGGATGGTTTTTTAGGGGACAGAGAGGAGAGATGAAGAGAGAACTTCAGACCAATTTAACCAGTTTTTAGTTTTATTTGGGGTTGAAATTGGCCGTATTACTTAGCACCAGCCTTTCTCAAGGCATGGCTGACCCACTTGGAGTCACAGTTTTCCTTCAGAAATGCGTATTTTAAAAAGTATTGGAAGCGTGAGCCCCAGGATCGAGTTCACTGTCCACAAGATGACACGCACGCGCCCCTCCTCCTCCTCCCCAACACCTGTCCTTTTGGCTTTTTCAGATTCACAAGCTTTGCTCAGATACTTCTCAAAGACGAGTTTCTTGGCTGCCCCAGCCAGCCTCGCGAACTGCATGACTTTGGCTTTAAGCAAAAGGTCTTCCTGCAGGAAGCCCCTCACACAGAAAGAACCTGGCCAGGTGCAGCGGGCAATGTATTCATATTATAGACACGCCCTGCTTTAGAAACAATTCATATGAGAAGTGTGGGTCTTTCAGCCTGGAATTATTTTCAGATTCAAACCGTCCTTAAAAACTTAGACTTCCCTTTGGGCTCTCTGTGGTTTCCACGCAGGTGCGTATCACCTAGTGGCGAGAAGTGGAACTGCAGAGTGTGTTTTTCCAAGAAAATGTCTGGAAGAAAAGTAAGGTATATTTCAGACATTCCAAGTTGACATCTTTTCTTTCCCTGATCTTGGGACATCAAAGTTGAACCTCCAATTGCTTCTTAATTCTACAAAGGCATATAAAATGTTTGATGCTTAAAGCTGGCATATTAATTTTATGTCAAATTTATAATAGGTTATTATGTGCTATATAACATTTTGTAGAACATTGGGGTCCCCTGGATAATCAATGTATTAGGTTCATTTATGACCATTTTATAGGGTTAGAAGTATAATTTTGCTCTTTTAATATTGTAGACATTTGTGATTATCTCATTGTATATTGCTGGTCATATCTGTCATTTGCTTGATGCCAGTTTCTTGGCCAGTGTCCTACCTTCCCTCCCTGTCCCCTGTGCCAGATTCTCCTGCATCAGGCTGAATCCTGCTTTCTAGTGTTAGGGTGAAATTGGGGGATTCCTAGATAATCAATCCACACTGGAATCCCATGAAGTACTTAAGTCTGAGTATATGGTAAACAATGGAATCCAAGAAGCCAATGTTTTTGGAATATCCTCAGTATGAACAGATTCTTACAATGCATCTCAGCCCTCTCAGCCTTGGGAATCTGTCCTCCGTGCCCAGTGTCACAGGCAGGGAGAAGGCTGTGGCTTATCTGGAGTGCCACCTTTGGGTTGGTAGCATATGCCTCTGCCTCTGCTGCCGTGCTATCCCTGGGCTGCTTTTGTTTTATTTGGCTTGGCTTCACCTGTTCTTTTTTTGCAACAGCTGGTAGGTGTGTGCTTGCAAGAAGGAACAAACAAGCAGGCTTGGCTGAACGCTTAAAATTAAAATGCATCCACCCCTGAATATGGGCTGTTTTCTGTGCGGTCACCTCTGAGCTTTGCTTCTGATGCATTTCCTCATCGCATGACCTCAACAGGGATCCATTTTCATAAGATGGAGGCAGTAAGAATCCTTTGTTCATCCCTGAATCAGGTTGAGTCCTGAAGTTTCCTGGAAATATCCATGCCATCACTTAACACATTAGCCCTGAGATTTCATGGCGGCCGGGGACAGATCTGAAATGGCAGAAGCCCTCGGAGCCTAAATCAGGGATTAATGTTTGGCAGCACAGAGGAGCGCCTCAACAGGCTCTTCTTTTTCTTGAAGATTGGTTTGACACGAGATTTTATGGTGCCAGAAACCACATGCTAGGCTATAATTGAGCATAATTATTGCTCTGCGTGCTGCAAAGTGCTGGACTTGAGGCATCCTACAGAATCCCATTAATTTCTTGATTGGGCTCTAAAAAACGGTGCCCCAAACAGGGGCAGAGAGAGTTGTGTTCAATCTGCCTGGTCTTTAAATGAAGAAGTCACTGACTGTCCAGTTGGTCGATGTTTCTCCTAGCTCTGGGGCCTTGATCTGTAACCCAGGGCTTTGCTGTCAACACACTTTCTAAGAATTCCGTGGTGGTATCTTCTCAGCCTTGGAATATTTCCACACAGGAAAACCAAAACGGACAATGGAAGAATTCACATGAATAACTCAAACACGCACGTAAAATATGCCCGGAATACAAAACAAGCCATTTGTAATTATCTGGTTATTTCAGGTGAGAGGTTTGAAAAAAGGCTAAATTATTTGGGTAATTACCTTTTATTTTTTATTCAACATGTGTAATGGCCCAGACTTCAGCTATGCTGCTGAGAAGCTTTCACGGGTCCAGAATTCTGCCTTTCCCCCTGGCATTATATGAGGGATCATGTGGGCATGTGACTGCTCATGCCTAAATATCGTCCTCCAAGGTTAGGTGTATTTCCCAAAGACAACTTCAGCATGCTAACATTGTGCCAATTGCTCATTCTTATGCTATCTTCACAAAATGTTTATGTCTGGTGTCCTGCCTTCATAAATATAATCCAAGGAGCAGGAGTTAATTTTTGCTGATTAAGTTTTTTCTGCACTTTCAGGGTCGTTGTCTTGATCGTGAAATCTCACTATTCAGGCCATCATTGGAAATAGAAATGAGAACTGGGATGAAAGCATACTGTCTCCAGGACGTTTTTTTTGGAAGAGGCTTGATTTAAACAGAGGCTAGATATTAAATTTTGTTTTCTAGTGATCTCTTTTTCCCCTTAGTTAGAAACAATGCCAAATCTCCAGTTAACTGAGGGTCCCTATCATGTGCATTGCAGTGAACTTAACATTACTAAATTTTAGGAGATCTAGAAAAGTCAAATGTCTTCTATGGCAGAGAATTTCCAGTCACTTTCACAGGAAGCCTCACTTCTAGCCACCTCTGGCAGAGGTTGGGAAAGAATTCCTTCCTGCCACCTTGCCAAGATGCCGGCCATGTCTGCCATGCTGCGCGTGGATTCGATGGGCTACTAAGTTATGATTTCTATGGAAAACACACTTGGAGTTCCAGCTGTGACTGTGAACTACTAAGAGCACATCTCCGTCCCAGCATCTCCATCAGGAAGGCAAGAAAAGATGCCAGGGTCTTCCCCATCATCCATGCCCCACCCCACCCCTCACCTTGCATCCTGCAGGTCTATACCTGTGCTGGTTGCTCATGTCATAAAGGAGCCTGCTGGTCTTTTTATTTAGTGGCCAGGTCCACTTCCTCTGTGATTAAATGTATGTGCCGAAAATCTTTTCCTCTAGCATATCATTGGTGTTTGACACTATTCGTGGTGACTTTTACTATATAGCAGTTTCAGAATATTATGAAATCTAATTAATCAGAATTCCTTTTTTTTAGACTCTGAGTTCTATGCCTTCTTTAGGAAAGACTACCCAAGACTAAAGTTATTAAAAGAGAGGGTAATATTAATAAAAACAATTTGTTTCTGTGTGCATTAGTTTTCTACTGCTGCATAACAAATTACCACAAACTTAGCAGATTCAACAATATACATTTATTACTCGCAGTTTCCCTGGACCAGGAATCCAGTCACAGCTTGGCTGTGACTTCTACTCAGGGTGTCACAGGGCTGCAGTCTAAGTGTAGGCTGGGGTTGGGGTCTCATCTGAGGCTTGGGGTCCTCTGCCAAACTGCCATGGCAGAGTTCATTTTCTCACAGCTGTGGAGCTCATGGTGCCTGCTTCTTCAAGACCTGCAGGAACATCTTTGAGCCTTCAAGGATCTCACTGCTAGATTCTCTTCTAAGGGTTCACCTGATTAGGCCAGGCCCACCCACGGTTATCTTCCTTTTGATTAACTCTAAGTCACTGATTAGTGAACTTAAGTACCGTGTCTCCCTGAAAATAAGACCTACCCATAAAATAAGCCCTAGCAGGATTTCTAAGCATTTGGACACTATAAGCCCTACCCTGAAAATAAGACCTAGTGATGGGCGTGGCTGCACAGCACATCTGCACAACCCATGCATTTCATCGCGGAGCGGTAAAGAACTCGAGCAGCCCTTCTCATCTGCCCCATGAGAGCTCTGTTGCTCAACATGAGAGATTGGGGCCAATGGTTCTAAAGGAAATAGAGTCACAAGAAATTCAGGATGGAATTCAGGGTTTGGAGAGTTATGATGATGTTCCAGAAGAAGATGATTTAACTATATTTGAATAAATGTAGATGGTTGTACTGTACTTAAAAGAAATAACACATCCCCTGAAAATAAGCCCTAGGGTGTCTTCTTGAGGAAAAATAAATATAAGAATCTGTTTTATTTTCGAGGAAACACGGTACATATGCAAAAATCCTTTTGTATTTGCCAACTAACATAACATCACAGTAGTAGTGACATTTGTCATATTTCCAGGTCCTGCCCACACTTAGGGGGAGGGGATTACAGGTCTTGTACACCAGGGGACAGGAATCCTAAGGGTGGTCTTAGAATTCTGCTACCAAACTATTTACAAAGAGCACTGTTTTAAAAAATAGCACTTTAAAGAATGCTTAGACTTTAAATCACTTGTATATGATATTAAGTAGTTACAAGAATTTCTGTTATATAATGATAAAATTTTCCTGAAAACCCTTATATTCTGCAAAAACCACACACTGAAAATAACAGGGTTATGAGAAAATCTAAGTTAAGGGAAGACCACTCAAAACCGAAGAAGCTACTTTGTAACCAGAGCACTAAAAAGACAACAGGAATCCTAATAAAACTACTGGTACAGTTTAAAAGACAGTTTAAATGCCCAATAAAACATGACATATTACAGCAAATGTAGAACTCTACCTAACAGATAAAAAAAAAATGAGCATAGTTTGATGGTTGGGGGAGTGAGAAACACTGGGGCCTGCTAAGTACGGCAATCATGGAAAACGTGCAGAAATTGGGGAAAGACTCACCGCAAGTACATTCCCAAACCAAGCCCAGAGAAGAACACAGGGTGCAGAGGCACTACGTACAGAATTGTACCCCTTTGCAGATCATACATTCAGCTGTACGTTATGGTCGGCTGCTGCTACCTGATTGCAAAAACTGTAACTTGCTGAGAAACCTTGAACATGAATTTAACTTTCATATTCTACAGACCCGATTCCTTTATTTACCAATATCAGGTGAGCTATTTTGTATTCTAGAAACTCATTTGTAACAAAAGAGACTGCAAACAATTAAAATTTCTCCTCTATTGTTTCAACAGTGCTTATTGAACTAACACTTTTCCTCCAGGTATTTTTTAAAATTTGGCTTTTATTTTATTAAAGTATATGTACACATAATAAAATAGTTCTACAAGACGTGTTACAAACAATAGCAGTCCCTTGTGCATCCGCCAGCATTTCCTGCTACCTGAGGCAACCCTTTCAAGTATTGGTGTGGCTATGTAAAGGATAATCATGCCTAATCCACAAAGTAGCTGGTGATAATTTTTTCGTTCCTTGCCCAACATCTTATATTGCCTAGACTTTACATTTTTTTTTGTTTTATTTTAATATACCTATTAATACAACCCTAAACTTTCCCCCAGGAATGTAAATTTCTAATTTATTTCTTTGTCCTATGCTTCATGTGCTTAAAGTTAGCCTTGCCTATTAAAGGCATTAAATTTAGCAAATGGTGAGTTCACTCTTCTCACTCCTAATTCTTGTGAATGACTAGGTGGTATTTTGTACTGTTCATTTATGTTTATTTAATTAGTCACTTTGTTCCAAAAAAGATTTGAAGTAGCTTCCTATTTGATTATCACAGACTTTGAGTTTAGAAGGATTTGCCCAAAGTAAAATCACAAAGAAATCACTGTTACTAACTGATCCTTTACAGAAAAAGTTTGCTAACTCCTAGTTAAGAGCCCCAGCTATGGAACCAGACAGATCTGGATTTGAATCTAGTGAGATCCAGTCAAGTTACTAATGTCTCTGAGCCTCAGTTTCCTCACCTGTAAAATGGGATTGATGTGAGGATTGAATGAAGTTGGGTTTGCAGAGCCCTCCTTACAGAGCCTGGCAAGTGTTCCATACCGAAGCTTACCTATGTTTATTATTTTTGTTGCAGCAAAGTCTCTCAATGCTTTCTAGAGCAGGCTACTCCCTTCCCCGGCTGGAGCTGCAGAGGCATCACTGTCTCCCGGGTGCCGATGGTGCCCGGGCCTTTCTCCTCACTCTGCTCCCAGCTAAAATCAGGCAATCACTTTGTCCCTAGCACCTAATCAAACAATTTTGCTACTTTGCATTCAGACCCTCCGTACTTTTCAGACTATTCTGTGAAACCCATACATTTTCATTAACAGTTGGTAATAAACTCTAGCACCGAAAGTTTTTCTAAGTTCATGATTGATGACAGAGCTGAGTGGCTCCAGTTGCCAGCGCCGGTGAGAATCTGCTCGGGACAATTGCAAAGCCTCTAGGCAGCACCTTCCAGCACCCATCAGCCCCGGCCTGCCCAGAGCCGTCTGGACACAGCCCCCTCCTCGGGCGTGAGTGCAGAGCAGACAGCCTGTGTGTCTGGCGTCTTTCTCTCTCCCTTTTCTGTTAGTGCCACTCTGGAACCAGAGTATCCAAGCAGAAGGCAAGTTATGACCCAGCAAGGTCTGGAAATCTGGTCTTTATTTTTATGCAGTTCAGTGATAGCAAAGTTTGAAATCTGTGGAATTTTGCTTTCTTGCTTTTGTTCTTTTTTGTCTCTCTTTTTTTTTTAACTTTAATTTGGCCCACACTCTGCAGCCCGAGTGTCTTGAATTCTTGAAGACAGATTGGAGACAGCTTCTGTGTTGTCTGTTCCAGGAGCTGAGATGTGATGAGCGCTGGGAGAAGCCAGGGGGCCAGGGCCCTCACTGCTGGGCACCGAGGTGTTCCAGGGGTGGGTGCCTACTGCCCCGTCCCAGAGCCCTGGCAGAAGCAGATGAGCCCACGCCCGTGAACTGCAGCTCCAGCCTCACCTGCCTAAGAAGTCAACTCCCGACACTGGATCCTGCGCTGTTTGGAGGTGTGCTCCTCCCTCTGCCAACGCACAAATGGCATGGGAATGCTGGGAGGAGCACTGTCCATGCCCTGGTGGGAGACAGAGACATTTGGATAGGAAGTCAGAGGCAAAAGGGAGTGGTTGGTGCAGGGAATGTCCACGCCATGCACATTTGGGGAGGAAGCCCAGCACATAGGACTGTGAAGGTGGCAGTTGCCAATTTCTGCCCCTACATGCAAAATATCAGCGCAGAGAAGCTTTGGGAGGTGAAGAGTTTAATGATCCTGAGCCAAGGGGCTGAGAGTCTGGGCATGGGCGCCACCCAGCACTAGGCCAGGGTGCTGGTTCCTTTCCCATCGTGGACCCTGAGCAGGGCCTGTGGGCCTACAAACACTCCGAAGTCCACCCTGCTCTAGGAATGGGACTATCTGCACCAACTTTACCTCCATCCAAAGCCCAGACAGCCCAGCTAAAGAAATACATGTTTGGCACTGACTATTGTTTTAAGATACGGGGTCTTGCTCTGTCGCCCAGGCTGCAGTGCAGTGGCACAATCATAGCTCCCCGCAACCTTGAACTTTTGGGCTCACAGGATCCTCCCACCTCAGCCTCCTGAGTCGCTGGGACTACAGGCATGTATTATCACACCCAGCTCAATGCTGACCTAGAAGACGCAGGGGTATTTAGATGGGGTTTGCAGTGATAGAGAACATTCGGAAATTGAGGGTCAATTAGATATGTGCCCCTTTTTATCCTAAAGTTTAGCTTATTTTAGAAAGTTATTTCAAATGCATATTTTTCCCTTTTCCTATTTGATTGTCACTCATGTGTGTTCAGGTCACACAGCCGAAAGGTGCCAAAACAGTTAACAATCTACCTTTGCTTTTGTTTTCCGCAGGTTAGAGAAGGGAGAGGATTTACTCTTTTGGCCTCCAGAGCAAAACCTTGACACACTGCTTTTAAGAAGTCAGGGAGCAGCATGAGGATGGGAGAGCCTCTTATTGTTCTATCCGGAAAGAGCATAAAGGACAACAGACACAGGGCCACGAAACATTGGCAAGAGAAGGCAGCAAAGCCCGAAAGCCAGAGTTGCCTGCCAGAGAGGGCTGCCATCTTGCTTTTGGCATTTCCTCCCCTCAAAGGTTCTGAGACCCTAAATCAGACCCCACTTTTGCGTTTAGCTTGCCCATCTCTGGGTTATCCTGGGTTACTTTTCCCTTCCAAAATCCCTTCCACTGAGGGGCTGAGGGCTAATACTGATTAGAAAGGGGAGGAATTAATAAAGCAAATTTTCTCAACTTTAAAATTGAACAATCTCTTCCTGTCCTCATAGCCTTTCATCTTCTTTCTCGTCCAAATTCCATCTCTTCCACAGCCTGCTGGAAGAATAATATGCTTTCTCTTGCCCATATACTTTCTGGGGTTTTTGAATGTTTCTGCTATCAGGGGAAAGGGGTGTCTCATTTAGGCTAAAGTGTGAATGGTTGACAGCCCTACTTTAGAAGTCTTGAACAGAAAGAAATCTGTTTAGAAATTTAGCTCCCCCTACCAGGTATTGACATTACTAGAACTACTCCTATTTTATACAACTGTGCTGCTGGAATTGAGAGAGTTGCAAAGGGGAACGTTTGCTAGGCTCCTTTGTTCCAAACTAGCCTTATTACTTACTTCTGTGAAATTTAATGACATGTTTATCTTTCAATGCAGAATTAGATTGCTTTAAATCATAGAGCATCACAAACCAAAGACACTTTTATAGAAGAAATGGAGTAAACCACAATTCTTACACCCTTTTCATGTGGCTCTCAAACTCATTAAAACAGACATCAAATAATCTGGAGGGTTTTTTAAAACAAAGATTGCTAGGGCCCGAGAATTTTCTCTTATAACAAGTTCTTAGGTTTTGCTGATGCTATAATCTGGGCGTCACACTTTGAGAACCAGAGCATTGAAAAGGTTTTGGGTTCTCCATCCCAATTTCTTTTCTCAACAAAACCCATCAAGTGCTTTCTTCATTCTCTTGAATGCATCTGAAAATATCCTCAGAGGACATCTCTTTTCCTTTCATTTATGTATGAAATAGTTTAAATGCCAAATTAAACATCTTCATGCCTGACTCTGCAGCTGCTCTCCAGAATGCGGCTGCCTTGGGCTGGTTTGGAGACAAGGCTGGCAAGTAGACCCCACCAGCAGGATGGATTCTAGAAGCCTAAAGAAGGGATGGTATGCGTGTTATCTTCCCAACCATTGCTAGGATGTCCCCAGAATTCCTGACACTTTCTCCTAGCCATGGTCAATGCCACTTTTTTGACTGGCATCAGTGCTAAGGAAGGTGGGGCCAGCAGAAGGGGAACGAGGGTTTAGTCCCTGCTAATGGTCCTAGAATGGGATTTTCCTATCATGATTGGTAGTTTGGTTGCTCTTGGGCTGTCTTCTTCCTGCTGAACTCTTTTAGTGGCAAGTGAGAAACTACAAAGCTCAAACTACCTTAACCAATAAATAAATAAATAAATACATGGGTTCATTTCCAGAGCATTTCCAGAGTAACTGGAAAGATCAGAAGAAATCTAGCTTCAGGCACAGCTGGATCCAGAAGCTCCTCAGCTATTATCAGATGAGATCTTTCTGCAGCTCTCAGCTCTACTTCTGTCTAGACTGGCACTACCCCCAGCCATCCAGTGTCCATTAGGTTCCACATGCAAAAAAGAAACCTGAGAGGAGGAAGGAAAATGCTTTGCGCCTTTTTAATGCTTGCTCCTTCATCATAAATGCTTTTGCCTTCTAGTTCCTGACCATGCAAAGCCTGTAAACCTTTCATCGCTCACAGCCCTCACAGCTCTCCCTCACCCCCCAGCACTCTCTAGATACCGCCAACAGCCGGCCTGTGGGAAGCAGAGTAGTTTGAACAGTGAAATGTCTCCGCTCTGGTGGGCGTGCCGGGGCACTCGCTAGCTCCCTGTCCCCACGCAAGTTACTTCACCTCTCTGCGCCTCAGTTTTCTCTTCATAAAACAAAGATAGTAAGTATCTGCTTCCTGTGGTTATTGTGAGAGTAACAAAACTACCAATATAAAAAGTGCTAAGATGGTGCCTAGCACAAAGAAAATTCTCAACAAATGTTTCCTTCTATTCATTTATTCTTCTTCAGTGCCTCTTCGCATTTTCTAATTTGTATTATCCATTTGGTGAAAGAACCCCACTAAACCCTTTTTATAGGTGAGGCCCCCCTCCCCTGCTACAAAAATGTCCTGGCCCACAACTTGTAGAAGATTCTGTGGACACCGTGATGTCCGATGACATCTCACGATCGCCAGCCATGCTGTGACCCCAGCTTGGTTAGGAGGGGCGCTTGTGGATGGGTACTTCCTGTGTGTACCCCATCTTGCCCAATCCCCTCCGTCATCTCTACTTCCCCCTGTTGTGGCAAGTGTACAGCTAGTGCTACAGCTCTAGTGTTACAGCTCTTGACCTGGGAAAGAACCTAGCAGCACGCGAAGAGTTGGAGAACAGCCTTTTTTCTTCCACAGCAGGCTCAGCACACCTAGTATTATAGCTGTCTTTGCGACTTCCGATCTTCTGACCCATCTGCTGAGTCTCCTCCTACTTTTATACCCTTGGTAGGGCTCAAAAAGCATCCAATCAACTACAAGCTTTAACATCCAATCAACAGCAAGCTTTAACATCCAATCAAAAACAGTGGGATTCAAAAATTACCCAATCAGGATCATGCAAGCAGCATGGCAGGGAAACAGGCAGCAGCATGCGGGCCTGGGGGCATTCTGGCCCCCGGCGGCTCTCTGCCCCTGGGCGCGGCCCCAGCAGCGCACCCTCCAACTGGCCACGGGGTAGCACTGGCCCATGGAGATGCGGAGTGATGGGGGGGCGGCAAGCCTGACATTTTCCGTATCATTCCCCCACAGCACCCACCAGCCCGCGGTGAACAGCTAACAGAGCTCCAACGCTTGCCGTCCAGACTTGAGGAGTCCAACCCTTCCAGTCTTCTTGGAGCTGGTGGATTCTTTAAATGCTTCCACCTTCCCATACTGATGTGTCAAAACATGGATTTTTGTTATACCTCACATTTGATTAAAAGGGAGACAAATTCTGATGCCTCCCCAAGAATTCATCCTCAGAACTCTGGTTTGAGAAATACTATCTTAAAAGTAACATCTCAGTCTGTGGAAATCTTTCACTTGCTGATTATTGCTGTTAAAGAGTTTTCCTATATAACTGGTAAAGGAAAAAAATTAAGATTATCCTTGAAATGAAAACAAGACGTAGTTCTCACTCAGGAGGGTCTTACACACTATCACCAAGAGAAAATGCCAACTGCAGAGGAGCGAATTCCAAAGCACTTGCTGGGGAAAACAAGGAAAACAGAGGCAGGCAATTATGGGATGGAAGAAAGCAGTTAAGAGTTTAGATTGGATTCAACCTGAAAGTCCTTTTTTAGAACTCACAAAAAACCAAGCGGGTCAAATTGATAGCCTTCTCCCATCAGCACCACTCACTCCCAACTTTGTGCGAATATCGGATTTCTGTACGTGAATTTTAAGCATTTATGACATGTGCATTTATTATTTATGTATATTTCATACCTCCCCAACTGGACAGAATTCTCAAGGGCAGGTTCTATAGTTGGTTCAAAACAAAGAAGACTCTTTCTTTTATCCTGTTTAGACGATAAATCCTGTTAGATGATAAATTGTAGATTTTAAAGCTACATCAACATCCCATGTGGTCCAAGATTCTTTTCAGAGTCTATGCTCTCAGATAGAAGCTGAGGGGCGAGGATGGAAAGATGGACAAAGGAGGCTGCCGTCTACAGGGTTGGGCGACAGAAATGAAATCAGTGCTCAGTGCTGGAGGCTGTTTTGGAGGACACGTGTAGGGACAAGGAAGAATGTGTTTACTCAGAGAAGTAGCAGTGTAAACATTGCATTTCACAGGCAGTCTGGAGTATTTTTTCCTCTTCATTAGTTAAAGATTAAGCCTTCCTTAAAGTGCAAGCAACACAGAGGATTGTCAACAGGAAATCTCTCATTTCCTCTCCTTTCTTCTTGGTCTTTGGGATGGAGTATTTGCTGCAAGTGGCATGTCAGGGACCTGGGGGCCCATAATGCAGGTAGGTTCCTCACCAACGGGTGAGGAATGGGATGAGCCGGGCAGCATGGAATGTTCCCAGCTTTGGTTGTCTTCATTGTCATTCTGTGGAATCTATTAGAGAGTAGACATTGGAGTTGGGAAGAATGATGCACAGAAACCAGGCAAAAGCATCAGGGCTCCCTGCCAAGTGCCCGAGGTCTGCTGCTGGCCTTCTACCCTCAAAGAGGACAAAGTGGGGGAGGGGACTCCAGGCCTGAGAGATGACAGAGGCTGCAGCTCCGTTTTCACTCTCCCCAGGTACATCTATCTACCTGGATGCAGAGCAAGTGGCAGTTTCCACTTCTGCGTCCCACCCAAGGTGCCTGCAAAACGCCTCACCCAGTGTGCCACTAAGCTTCTAGTAGCAAAATGCTAGCGACACTTCCAATGCCTTAAGCCAGCGGTTGGCAAACTTCTTCTGAAAAGGGCCAGATTCCAGGCTTGCGGGCCATCTGGTCTCTGTTGCAGCCACTCAATGCTGCCACCATAGCTAGAAAGCAGCCACAGATGACATGCAAACCAATGAGTACGGCTGTGCTCCCATGAAACTTTATGCATAAATGCCGATATTCAAATTTTATATACTTTTCAAGTTATAAGATATTCTTCTCCTCTTCGTTTTCTTCAACTGTTTGAAAAGGTGAAAACCACCCTTAGCCATGGGTCACACCGAGACAGATGGCAGGCAGGACCTGGCCTGCAGGCCACCGTTTGCTGAGCCCTGTTTGAAAATGCCCCGGCTGGTTCTGATGAGCAGCCAGTGTTGAGAACTCTTAGCCTAGACCTGGAGTTTCCTGAACTGCAGGCCTCATTTATCTTTGCGCCACCGTGTGGGAGGTGGGTGCTTGACAGAGGTTGAACGAGTTGATCTGCATGGACACCCTGCCTCCTCCTACCAAATGGCTATTGCAGAGATGGCTAATAGCCCGAGATGGCTAGCTAGGGATCAGGCGGGCTGTGCTGGGTAAGGATGAATCCGAGTGCCAGCAGGTGCTGCCGGGAGTCAGGGGAGGCGGAGGTGTGTTTTCCTGGGCTGTTCCCAGCCAACCCTGGGCACAAGAGGGGGCCCAGAGCCAGGCCTTTCTGCCTAGTGACAGACCTTCTGCGGGGCCACCTGTGCCCTGGGGCTGCACACCAGCCAGTCTGAGGCCTCCTCAGAGCTGCAGTGCAGGGTGAGGCTCCTTCCCCGTCTTCCCATTCCCTCCTCGCAGCTGTCAGACCTGCATCCCAGTAGGACTCTGTTCCCCAGCCACGCTCGTGCCCCTCCCCTCCAACACCCATTTCCTCTAGTAAGTCTCTTCTTGGAGGACCTGGATGGACACCAGGGACACTGAGGGAGGACACTTTGTGAAAAGCAAGTATATCTCACTTCATCTCTTGTCTGGGATCTCTTTATCTTTTTAAATTCTCTTTCCATTCTTTTCTTATTTTTTTGAAGGTGGAATTAACAGGGTTAACAAATGGCTATGCTGATTGTAATGGGGTTGATGAAAGAATCACAGTCAAGTGTGAAATTTCTTCCTAGCCTCTCAGGTATTCCCAACTGGAGTCTATTAAAATTTTACACAGTGTTCATAATCTCAGGTAAAAAATAATCCTCCTTCCACTTGTTTGGGCCAAAGGGTGTGGAGTTGCCGTATCCCTGAGGCACCTGGGAGGCCTTCAGGTGGGACGCCTGGGAGCTGGGCTGGGTTTGATCATCCCAACACTGGCTCCACCTGGGTTGGTGACCAACGGGTGAGGAATGGGATGAGCCGGGCAGCGTGGAATGTCCCCAGCTTTGGCTGTCTTCATTGTCATTCTGTGGAATCTATTAGAGAGTAGACATTGGAGTTGGGAAGAATGATGCACAGAAACCAGGCAAAAGCATCAGGGCTCCCTGCCAAGTGCCCGAGGTCTGCTGCTGGCCTTCCACCCTCAAAGAGGACAAAGTGGGGGCGGGGACTCCAGGCCTGAGAGATGACAGAGGCTGCAGCTCCGTTTTCACTCTCCCCAGGTACATCTATCTACCTGGATGCAGAGCAAGGGGCAGTTTCCAGCTTTTGCTTTCCAGCGGGGTGAGGTCTTTCAGCACAGGTTTATTGCCTCAGGCTTGGGTGGGGTGGAGTTTGCAGACGCCATCAATAAGGGACTCTGAGTTGGTTTGTGGGACAGATTCTGGCAGGGTCTGGCGTGCAGCTGCTGGGACTGATAGAGCCAGGGTGGACCAGGGGCCACCAGCAGCTCCTGGCACACCTGACTCACACCCCTAGAAACCCCAGGAGATGACAGCCTCTTCTCTGACGGTTTCAGTCTGGGAAGGACATTGATTGACTGTCAAAAAGGGCCCCACGCGGAAGGCTCTGTAGCAAGGAAGTGGGGGTGATGTGTCCAGAAGAAGCAGGGGGAAACAGTAGCTGCCACTCTCCTCCACGTGTGACAGGAGGCAGGTCAAAGGCCAGGCCTTCAGGTGAGACCCGAAGGCTCACTGATACGGAAAGTGGTTGTCCAAAGTTCAGGTAAACAGCCAGGAATGGGAAGACCTGTGGGGGCAGGGCAGAAGAAGGATGGGTAACATAAACGGGGCCCTAGTGAGCACACACTGAATGCCGTGTCGGTTGGTTGCTCTCACCTGCAAATAATGAAAAATCTTGCTCAACAAATTTAAACAATAAAAAGGCTGAAGGTAGCCTGGCTCCAGGCTGCTTACATCAACAACTCGATCACTTCAAGGAGCAGGGTCTCTCCTGCTTCCCACTTGATCATCCTCGGCTCCAGGCAAGGCCGCTCATAGTCACCACTGTGAATGTCTAAGTGTCACTACCTTGTGTAACAAAATCCAGGTGCATCTCTTCCTTGAGTAACGCCCCTGCCCCCAACTTTTTTTAATCGTGGCTGGATACCCATAAGATGTACCATCTTAATCATTTTTAAGTGTACAGTTCAGTGGCATTATTAAGTACATTCACCTTGCTGTGCAACCATCACCCCCATCCACTCCAGAACTCTTTTCATCTTGCAAAGCCAAAACTCTACACCCATTAAACAATAACTCCATGTCTCAGTCCATTCCAGCTGCTATAACAAAATTCCTTAAAATGGGTAATTTACAAATAAAAGAAAGCTATTTCTCACAGTTCTGGAGGCTGGGATGAGGTCCAAAGTCAAGGTGCTGGCAGATGTGGTTTCTAGTGAAACTTCACTCTCTGCTTCCAAGATGCACATCTTGCCGTGCTTTCCAGAGAGGACAAACCCTGGGTCCTCACATGGCTCAAGGGGAAAAGAGACATTAAGGACAAACGTGCACCCTCAAGCCCTTCTAAAAGGGCACTAACCCCATTCATGAGGGTTCATGACCTGATTACCTCCTAAAGGCCCCACCTCTTAGTACCACTGCATTAGGGAGTAAGTTTCAACATGAATTTTGGAGAAACACCTGCATTCAAACCATAGCACTCACCCAGGCCCTGGCTCCCACCATCCAGCTTTCTGTTTCTATGGATTTGACTCTAGGTACCTCGTGCAAGTGGAATTTGTCCTCACGTTAAGCAGTATTTGTCCTTTTGTGCCTGGCTTATTTTAAGTAGCATAATGTCCTCAAGGTTTATCCACATCATTGCATGTGTCAGAATTTTCTTCCTTTTGAAGGCTGAATAATATTCCATTGTATAGACAGACCACATTTTGTTTACCCATTCATCACTTGGATTGCTTGTTTCCACCTTTTGGCTATTGTGAATAATGCTGCTATGACATTAGTGTACAGCTATCTCTTGGAGACCCTGCTTTCAATTCTGTTGGGGACACACCCAGAAGTGGGGTGGCTGGATCATAGCCGGGGTAGCATGCACCTGTGCATGCACCTGGATCATAGCCTGTGGTAGCATGCACCAGCTTCTCAGGAGGCTGAAGCAGGAGGATCACCTGAGCCCAGGAGTTTGAGGCTGTAGTCAGCTATGATGACGCCACTGCACTCTAGCTAGGGGGACAGAGCAAGACCTTGTTTCAAAATAAATAAATAAAAATTAAAAAAATAAAACTGAGGCTGGGAGCAGTGGCTCACGCCTGTAATCCTAGCACTCTGGGAGGACGAGGTGGGCGGATTTCTCGAGGTCAGGAGTTCGAAACCAGCCTGAGCAAGAGCAATACCTGTCTCTATTATAAATAGAAAGAAATTAATTGGCCAACTAATGTATATATAGAAAAAATTAGCCGGGCATGGTGGCGCATGTCTGTAGTCCCAGCTACTTGGGAGACTGAGGCAGGAGGATTGCTTGAGCCCAGGAGTCTGAGGTTGCTGTGAGCTAGGCTGACGCCACGGCACTCACTCTAGCCTGGGCAACAAAGAGAGACTCTGTCTCAAAAAAAAAAAAAAGTTAAAAAAATAAAACTCAAAAACCTTAAAGGTTTTCCAAGAAATCATGTCCTGCCTGAGAGGAAGCCCACTGGAAGTCCACCCCTCAACTTTTTGTCCAGATGGTATCACGTGGCCACTCTTAATCAGTCCCTGGCAAAGGAAAGAGAAACAGGACTGCTACAGTTGGCTTCACCATTTGGTCAGGGGTGATGGGTGCCCGAGTGAAACTGGGATTCTCTCAGGAAGAGAGAAGGGAAGAGGCACACCTGTATGCAGGCTGCTGGCCTCTTATCCAGCAGCTGTTCCTGTCCCTTTTCTTTCCTGCTGCAGAGCCTGTCATAACAGAGACAAAATATTCCATGTTCCATATCCTGGCCTCCTTTTTAGGTAGGGGTATCCATGTGGCCTAATTCTGACAAGAAATTGGTTACCAATTCGGGTTTGCTGGGACTTTCTTGGTTTTAGCATATTAAGTCCTATGTACCACGGTTGCTCTGGGAAAAAATTCTATCTGATTATAAAAAAGGACTTGTCAGGAGAGCTCTTCTTATCCCTGCTTCCTTCCTGTATTGGACATGTTTGTGTAAGGTCACGATGCCCAGATCTCTGGCAGTCATTTTGCTATCATGAGGTGATAAGTTTAAGGATGGAAGTCAAGCTCCTGAGTGGAAGATGAAGGCAACGTATGTCCTTAATCATATACTTAGACGGTGGAGTCAACCTGGGTACTGTCCCCTTCCCCAGCCTCCAGCTGCTACCAGGGTTACCATGTGTCAGGAACCGGCTCTCACAGGCACTCTCTGAGGTAGGAACCCTCACTAGCCCTGTTTTCCAGGCACCCACACTTGAGGAGACACGGCTGGTGTTGAGGGTCTGGGATTGCATGAAGACTGTCTGCAGGGAGGAGCGCAGAGCTGAGAATTGAAGCTGAGGCAAAGGAGGTGGGGTGGGTTGAGGGGAGGTCAGCCTCTATGGAAGAGAAGCCACTATTTCTTACTCTGTAGCTGATATTGGTTTTTCTAGAAACACCATTCATTCTGTCCACCCACACCCCTCCTAAAAGATTCAAGCTCACTCCCAGCCCCTATGGTGGACTCAGGCTGTTCCACCTCCACTCAGCTGATTGGACCGGGCCTGAGCATTACTAACCAAAGGGGAGTGAATCAGAACGCTCTCCTAGGACTGTGGACTAAGGAAATTGAGTAAAGGATCTAGTTGCTGTGACAAACCAAGCTGCAAAGTCAAGCGTCAAGGTAAGAATCAGCACTCAGAGTTTTGGGAGAGATGCATCCTTGGCTTTAGCTTGTACTTTTTCTTAAATTTATCCTTTAGACTCTTAAGCCAGATACTCAGGGACCCCAGGTCAGATCAAAGCAGGAGAATCCATTGCTGTCATTCTCTATCCCCAGGTGAGACTTGAGAAGCTGGAATTCTTAGTCCCAGTTCAGCAAAATAAAAAGGAGTCCCCAGAGCCCAGCAGGTGATGCCCACACAGCTGAGAGGGGTGTGCCAGGTGAGGGCAGTGGCCAGATGACTCCCCCTGGTTGTCCTGGCCAACCCTCCAGGTGCACAATTAGGAGGTCCTATGCTCACCCTGTGGGAGGAGCCAAGGTTTTCTAGACAGGCTTTTTTTTTTTTTTGAGACAGTCTCACTCTGTTCCCCAGGCTAGATTGCTGTGACGTCAGCCTAGCTCACAGCAACCTCAAAATCCTGGGCTCAAGCAATCCTGCTGCCTCAGCCTCCCAAGTAGCTGGGACTACAGGCATGTGCCACCATGCCTGGCTAAAAAAATATATATATATATATATATATTTAGTTGGCCAATTAATTTCTTTCTATTTTCAGTAGAGACAGGGTCTCGCTCTTGCTCAGGCTGGTTTTGAACTCCTGACCTTGATCGATCTGCCTGCCTCGGCCTTCCGAGTGCTAGGATTATAAGCGTGAGCCACTGTGCCCAGCCATATAGACAGGTTTTTATATCTAACAAGCTATTACCAAAGTCTTATTAGGGGAGAGCAGAACAGGCCCTTATGACTGATATACCCTTACAAAGTGGTTTGTGGGGTTCAAGGTGACCTGGCCAGACAACTGGGCTTTTACGCATGGCAAGGCAGAGCCACAGGCGGGTCAAGGTCAGTGGGGGGCAGAAACTGGGGGCGTTTCAGAGGCGGCCCGTGTGCAGAGAGGAGAGCGGAGCAGGTGTGCAGAGAAGGAGAGAAAAGGGCCCTCCGGAGACAGAGCTAGACACCACCTGTGGTGACGGGATGGTGCCCAGTCTTCACTTCCTCCCGTAGCCACACCCTCTGCCAGGTGTCCCCCGTCAGGTTCTGCACGAGTAGACCTGGAGATGGGGATTCATGTGTCTAGGGTATCAACCTCCTAACGGTTTTCCATAGCTGCGAGATCCAGTTGGAAAAGCCACCACTGGGTTCTATGACGTGCGAAGGATCCTAATTTACAAAACAAGACAAATGTTTCAACTGTAGCTGTTTTAAATGGTTTTCTCTTCCTTGCAACCAAAGAATTTTCCACCTATCGGCTATGTGGCTGCAGCCTTTCAGGTCAGGATATGATTCAGTATGTTTTGTGGCCCCTTCTTGACTTAGAATACTCTTAAACGGCTCGTAAAAGAATATCCTTTCAGCTCAACCAGCCCAAGGCACATGTCCCTCCTGTGAGCACCTAGGACATTGGCTGCACCTGTGAGACCTGCCAACTTAGGTAACCTAGGGTCTTACACAGGGCCTGGAGGGGCCTGGGGGAGCCGGGCTCTTGTCTGGGTTCAAGGAACACCACGCTCCCTCGCCTCAGAAGCCCCCGCAGCAGAAGTGCTCCCAGCCTTGAGCCAAAGTAGGGATGAATTATCCACTGTGGATCCTGTATTTTAAAAGCCTATAGGGCCTTCCTGGTAGAATGCAGAGGAAACAGAACTGTCCACCTCCTCAGGGAACCTCTCTGCGTCTTCAGTCCTAAAGAAGGTGGATGCTTAAGAGCCCTGCAATCCTTCTTTAAAACGGCTCTGACTTTGTTTGCTCAAGATTGTCACTAGTGCCTTAAATAGTAGCATAACTGCATTTTTATGTTTGCCAGCACCTCATACTACCAGAATCAAGGTACAGTTGTGCCCCTTCCTCTAGATCTAGGGAAAGGAGACATCAGAATCTTATCTAAGATCTTGGACCGAGAAGGTCACCAGAAAAGAAGAACAGTCCCCGCCTGCCATATCGTCTCATCACTAATTGCAACGCAGGGTCTTGCCTGCTTCTGACTGGTAGTTGGGGCTCCGGAAACAATACCCCAGAGTATGGCATTTTGGCATGCTGAGCACTTTGAACTAAAGAAAATTAAAAAGACTTAGAAGCAGCCTCAGAACCCAGGACTTTCTGATCTTCCCCTGTTCTCCCCCAAACGCAGAATGGAACTATCTTTCTCTGAAGTTCCCTTATCTGAAGCTCCTTTAGAAGGAACATGATTGCCTTTGATGCCCTCTCTGAAATTGTATTAATCATGGAAGATTAAACTATCACAGAAAGAAAGACTGAGGAATGTCACCACACCTAGACAGACTTTGTCCCAAGCTATCCTCCTAGGCTCCCATTCAATTTCCAAAATAATCGTTTATAAACTATTGTCTGTTCTTTGGGCCCAAGCAAGTCTCCTAAAAATTATATTTACTACCCCTCAAAATTGCTTATGTTTTCTCATCTCTCTCTCTGCTATGAAGAGTGTGCTGTTTAAGCTTCAGTTGTCTGGTTCTCCTTTGAGTCTTGTATTTTGTATGGCTTCCTTGCATTCTTGCATGTTAATAAATTTGTACACCTTGTCTCTTAATTAATCTATTGTAAGTTTATTTCAGTAGATTCAAACCTTCAGAGGGCAGAGGAAAAAGTTCCCTTCGTCCCTGCATGCTCTTCCCCAATCTGTTCCCTATCCACCACAATTAGCATTGCTCATGCTCTGTCCCTACTTTAGGAAGAGGAAGGGATTTATATTTCTTCAGCATCCACTGCTCGTGCAATGGGTGAACTGAGAGACCAAAACAGTTGCCCCCTTACCGATAAAGATGGATTCTAAGGTTAAGGAAACAAAAGTTACCTATGGCTCAAGGGTTCAGGGCTTCGATGGCATGGCAACTTCCTAAATTCCTACAAGAAAAACCATACTTTTGCTAAACTTCATAACAAGAGGAGCTATTGGGCAAATTGTCAGACCCTTCTTAACTCTGATTTACAACCCAGACCAGTATATCTCTGATTGAATAAAGAACTGGCCTAATAAACTTTCTCCTAACTTACTTATTTTCTTTCTTTCTTTCTTTCTTTCTTTCTTTCTTTCTTTCTTTCTTTCTTTCTTTCTTTCTTTCTTTCTTTCTTTCTTTCTTTCTTTCTTTCTTTTCTTTTTTTGAGGTAGAGTCTTACTTGGTCACTTGGGCTAGAGCGTAGTGGCCTCGTCAAATCTCACTGCAACCTCTAACTCCTGGACTCAAAGTCATCCTCCCAATTCAACCTCCCAAGTAACTGGGACTACAGGCATAATGCTTGGTTAGCTTCTTTTAAAAACATATTTTGCAGAGACAGGGTCTTGCTATGTTGCTCAGGCTGGTCCAGAACTCCTGGCCTCAAGCAATCCTCCCAAAGTGCTAAGACTATAGACATGAGCCACCATGCCCATTAAACATTCTTTCTTGATAAGCAATTGTAGACCTCAAGTCAGTTTCAGCCAGCTTATAGAGACTGTGCACAAACTGTCTTTGTGTCTTATATAGTTCACTTTTTGATATAAAGAGCCAAATTCAACCTCATTTTAATGCTGAAACCCTGCCCCAAAGTGAACCTGGGATGTAAGTTACATATATGTTTACTTGTTGTGCATGTGCTCAACCCCCCTCATAAATATGTATAGTCTTTCCCTGAAACCTGCTGAATATGTATGATTCTATTGTGTAATACAGACCCTGTGAGGCAAAAAAACCAACCTGCCCTTTCCCTCTTTGAAGAGAAAGCACCTTCAGTACACATTGGATACTGTCTCTTCCTGGTCTGTAAACTGCTATCACCAATCAAGTTCGTTTTATAATTTAGCCACCTGGTGGTCTTTTGGACAACAAATGCTAGGTACCATGTTAGACACTTGACTTAAATTTATTTTCTTAATCCTTGTGGGTTAGGCATAATCTCTAATTTTTGTGTGGAAACTAAGACTCAGTGAAGTTAAGTCATTTCCCCAAATTCCCATAGCAAGTATTGAGTGGAGCCAAGATTTGGATCTAAATCCTTCTGGATTAAAGAGGCCCAGGCTCGCCGGGCGCGGTGGCTCACGCCTGTAATCCTAGCTCTCTGGGAGGCCGAGGCGGGTGGATTGCTAAAGGTCAGGAGTTCAAAACCAGCCTGAGCAAGAGCAAGACCCCGTCTCTACTATAAATAGAAAGAAATTAATTGGCCAACTGATATATATATAAAAAATTAGCCGGGCATGGTGGCACATGCCTGTAGTCCCAGCTACTCGGGAGGCTGAGGCAGAAGGATCGCTTGAGTCCAGGAGATTGAGGTTGCTGTGAGCTAGGCTGATGCCACGGCACTCACTCTAGCCTGGGCAACAAAGCGAGACTCTGTTTCAAAAAAAAAAAAAAAATCCCAGGGATGCAGGGATGGTTCAACATACGTAAATCTATAAATGCAATTCACCACATAAACAGAAGCAAAAACAAAGACCACATGATTCTTTCAATAGATGCAGAAAAAGCTTTTGACAAAATTCAACACCCTTTCATGATACGAACACTTAAGAAAATAGGCATAGAAGGGACATACCTAAAAATGATACAAGCCATATATGACAGACCCATAGCCAACATCATACTGAATGGGGAAAGATTGAAATCATTCCCACTTAGAACTGGAACCAGACAAGGCTGCCCACTATCTCCACTTCTGTTCAACATAGTGCTGGAAGTCTTGGCTACAGCAATCAGACAGGAAAATGGAATCAAAGGTATCCAAATAGGGGCAGAAGAGATCAAACTTTCACTGTTTGCTGATGATATGATATTGTATCTAGAAAACCCCAAGGATTCAACCAAGAAACTCCTGGAACTGATCAATGAATTTAGTAAAGTCTCAGGATACAAAATTAATACACAGAAATCAGAGGCATTCATATACGCCAACAACAATCTAATTGAGAACCAAATCAAAGACTCAATTCCCTTCACAATAGCAACAAAGAAATTAAAGTACCTAGGAATATATTTAACCAAAGAGGTAAAAGACCTCTACGGGGAGAACTATGAAACACTGAGGAACGAAATAGCAGAGGATGTAAACAGATGGAAATCCATACCATGCTCGTGGATCGGCAGACTCAATATCATCAAAATGTCTATACTACCCAAACTGATCTACAGATTCAATGCAATACCTATTAAAATCCCATCAGCATTCTTCACAGATATAGAAAAAATAATTTTACGCTTCGTATGGAACCAAAGAAGACCCCGAATATCAAGAGCAATTCTAGGCAACAAAAACAAAATGGGAGGCATTAATATGCCAGATATCAAACTATACTACAAAGCTGTAGTAATTAAAACAATATGGTATTGGCACAAAAACAGGAATATTGACCAGTGGAACAGATGTGAGAATCCTGATATAAAACCATCCTCATATAGCCATCTCATCTTTGACAAAGCAGACAAAAACATACGCTGGGGAAAAGAATCCCTCTTCAATAAATGGTGCTGGGAAAACTGGATAGCCACCTGTAGAAGGCTAAAACAGGACCCACAACTTTCACCTCTCACAAAAACCAACTCACGCTGGATAACAGACTTAAACCTAAGATATGAAACTATTAGAACTCTAGAGGAAAAAGTTGGAAACACTCTCCTAGACATAGGCCTGGGCAAAGAGTTTATGAAGAAGTCCCCAAAGGCAATCACAGCAGCAACAAAAATAAATAAATGGGACATGATCAAACTACAAAGCTTCTGCACAGCCAAAGAAATAGTCATGAAAGTAAACAGACAACCTACAGAATGGGAGAAAATTTTTGCATCCTATGCATCCAATAAGGGACTGATAACTAGAATATACTTAGAACTCACGAAAATCAGGAAGAAAAAATCAAATAACCCCATCAAAAAGTGGGCAAAGGACTTGAACAGAAATTTTTCTAAAGAAGACAGAAGAATGGCCAACAAACATATGAAGAAATGCTCAACATCTCTAATCATCAGGGAAATGCAAATCAAAACCACAATGAGATATCACTTAACCCCAGTGAGAATGGCCTTTATCAAAAAATCTCCAAACAATAAATGCTGGCGTGGTTGCGGAGAGAGAGGAACACTCCTACACTGCTGGTGGGACTGCAAACTAGTTCAACCTCTGTGGAAAGCAATATGGAGATACCTTAAAGCGATACAAGTGAATCTACCATTTGATCCAGCAATCCCATTGCTGGGCATCTACCCAAATGATCCAGTGACACTCTACAAAAAAGACACCTGCACTCGAATGTTTATAGCAGCACAATTCATAATTGCAAGGCTGTGGAAACAGCCCAAGAGCCCATCAATCAAAGAATGGATTAATAAAATGTGGTATATGTACACCATGGAGTACTATTCAGCTCTAAGAAACAATGGTGATATAGCACATCTTATATTTTCCTGGTTAGAGCTGGAACCCATACTACTAAGTGAAGTATCCCAAGAATGGAAAAACAAGCACCAGATATATTCTCCAGCAAACTGGTATTAACTGAGTAGCACCTAAGTGGACACATAGGTGCTACAGTAATAGGGTATTGGGCAGGTGGGAGGGGGGAGGGGGGCGGGTATATACATACATAGTGAGTGAGATGTGCACCATCTGGGGGATGGTCATGATGGAGACTCAGACTTTTGGGGGGAGGGGGGGAAATGGGCATTTATTGAAACCTTAAAATCTGTACCCTCATAATATACCAAAATAAAAAAAATAATTAAAAAAAAAAAAAAAAAAGAGGCCCAGGCTCACTTCAGGGCCTTGTAGAAAGTGTTAGAAGAATTGGAAACAATACATTTACAGGACCTAAAATAGGATCCAGCTCAAAGTAAGCTTTCAATAAAGGGTCACTTGTGATTTACTGTTCCCCATCTGCATCATGGTGCCACACTGAAATGTTCACAGAGGAAGACATGGAGGGGGCTTATAGGGCCCCAAGGTAAAAAATGTCCAAGCCAGCAATTAGCATCATCCTTGGAATGGAGGGTCACCTTCCTGCAGAGAACTTGTGGCCCAGAAAAAGGGCAGAGACAAGGGGAGAGGAAAGTGAAAGGACACAGGAGTACAGGGAGGAAGGGAAGAAGGGAGAAAGATGAGGCTGGGGGGAAGAGAAAGAGGGGCAAGCAGGGAGCACAGGAGGGACATGCTTTCAGTTTATTTCATAAGAGTGACTCTCTGGTCTACATGAACACAAACTATCTCTTGAAATCTCTTGTGAATAGACTCGAATAAATGGTTGTTTTATTTACCATCATGGAGCCTCAATCTCAATCTTGACACCTAGTTCATTCATCATTTTAGCAACTGCATGTGAGTCTCTGTCCCTGTGGGACTAGACTAGGAGTTGGAAAACTACAGCCACCTACAAATATGGCCCTGTACCCATATTTTTTGTTCTAATTTTTTTAATTTTTAAAATTTAAAAAGTTTTTCAATTTTTCTAAATTGTAAAATAAATATACATGATGTAGAATTTAACATCTTTACTACCATTTTTAAGGGTTCAGTTCACAGGTATTAAGTGCATTCATATTGCTGTGCCACCTTTATCGTCATCTGTCTCCAGAACTCTTTCCATCTTGTAAGAAACTCAGTATACATTAAACAATAACTCATATTCCCTCCTCCTCCTGGCTCTTGGCAACCACCATTCTATTTTCTATCTTTATGATTTTGACTACTGTAGGTACCTCATATAAGTGGGATCATACAATTTTTGTCTTTTTGTTCCATCTGTTTTTGTATGTCCTGCAAATTAAGAATGATGTTTGCATTCATGAATAGTTACCTTTCAAGTTGTTATATAAGTACCTACATATAGCCTCAATTGTGCCTTTTGGACTGCAAAGCCTAAAGTATTTCCTATTTTCCCTTTGCAGAAAAGCTTGTCAATTCCTGGGATAAATCAATGGTTTGGAACTGTCGGGGAAGAAAAATAATTTTCTTCTACCCTTCTGCATTCTTAGTTGGACAGACCACTGTAACAAAGACAGATAAACAACAGAAAAACAATTGGAAGTTTACTAACGTGTGTACCTCAAATATGCATGGGACACGCCCAAAGAAATGAGGACATCTCTAAGAGGTGACTTGGAATTCAGGCTTAAATACTGTTGTCCACTGAAAGAAAGACAGAAGGGTCTGCATTAGGCTAGTTATGGGGCAGTACCCAGGAAAGCAGGCCAAACAGGGTAAGGTTTATTATGCAGATTTAGTCAGTGTCTTCTTCATCGATCAGTGTCTCTAGTGATTTAGATCCTTCTCTTCCTGGTACAAGGAGGGAGACACCCTTACAAATGGACATTTCTTTTACAGATGTAAATTTGTCTTATAAAAATACAACTTCTCTGTTTTTAGAGCTTCTCCTGTGTCTGCAGTTTCTGAAAATAATCAGCTCAGAATAATCCTTATGCCAAAGAGGCATATTATGGGGTGGCATGTTCTAGTCTCCTACAGGCATATTTTGGTCTCCTACACAACCTAAGTCTCTGGTGCCAATCTCTTTCTGGTAGAGATGGAAAGGGAGGGGGCAGAGAGCAGAGCTGTGGGGTCCCCTCTTCAGCCCCCACCCCAGACTCCAGCTTTGCCCAGAAGGGGTGTTTGTTATGCACAGCTGTTGTCCACATTAGCCTTCATTGGAAGACAATAGTCCCAGCTAAAACTTTGGAAAAGCTCTGACTGTGGTAATGTGTTCTTATCTGAAGTTTCCACTTTCCATCGTTTCAGTTACCTATGGACTACCATGGTCCAAAAATATTAAATGAAAAATTCCAGAGGTAAACAACTCATAAATTTTAAATTGCATACCTTTCTGAGTAGTATGAAGAAATCAAATGTCCAGGATGGGACCATTACCTTGTCCAGCATATCCATGCTGTGTGTGCTACTCACCCATTAGTCACTTAGTAGCCGCTGCCTTTATCAGATTGACTGTCATGGCAGTGCAGTCCTTGTGTTCAAGGAACTCTTTTTTTACTTAATAATGGCCCCAAAGTGCAAGAGAAGCGATGATGGCATATTGTTATAATTGTTCGATTTTATTATTAGTTACGTAACGGTGGAAAGGAGGCTTCACATAACTAGCTTCATTCTGCTTCTCATCCCTTGTAGTAGTATCCTTTGGGTTAAAAGCTTTTGCTTAACTCTGCCTGTAGGCTGCTAATCGTAGGAAGAATTTAGTTTGTAGTTCAACTCTAGAAGAAAGATGGTAACTGTACCTTTCCCAAAACTAACTCCCGGGGAGATGAGGTAAGTATGCACATAAGTAGCAATGCTGTGTTTACGGTTTATAGGCACATCTCGACCTGACTTGTGTCATCCAAAGTGAATTGACCAAGAACAAAAAAGTCTTACAACCTCCGCAGACCCTCGCTGACACCTAGAAGTCTGTGGTCTTCAGTTACCTCTTGCAACCCAACTTCCCCTTTTCCCCTTCCTGTAAGATAAAAAGGAGCCTACAGCTCATTCTGACTTAAGAAGCTCTTTATGACACCAGCTTGCCATCTTCTGGGTTTGCTGGCTCTCTGAATAAAATTGGCCTTCTTCTCCCCAACACCTTGTCTTTTGGCCTATTGGCTTGTCCTGTGGCAAGTGGTACGAGCTGGGATCAGTTACAGTTGCTGTTAATCTCCTACTGTGCCTAATTTATAAATTAAACTTTATCACAGGTATTAGGTTTGTTCCAGGTGGGAACCCGAGAAGTATGTATAGGACGGAATGTGGTTAATGCAAAACTTAGGCTTGTAAAACAACAGCCATCGTCTGGAGACTTTGTAGATCTAACAGACAGCTGCAGCCAGCATTCCTTCCCCTCCCTCCCTGCTAGAGATGAAGGCTGTCCCTCTCTAGCTCTCCTGATACTAACAACCATGCCAGAGCTGAAGGATGGATGTGACTGGGGCAGGGACCTCAGGAGTTGGTTATTTGCATAAGAATTAATTACAAACAGCTATTCTGGGCCACTTACTTCCACTGAAAAAAACCCTCTATAAAACCCAAGGCTCTCCCCTTTTCTCTTGTGAACTCTTTTTTGCCTCCACCTATCTGCATCCAGTGCTCAAAATAAATAGCATTTTGCTACACATGAGTCTCTCTCTCTCTCTCTCTCTCTCTCCCCTCCTCCTCCTCCTCCTCCTCTTCTCTTCTCTTCTCTTCTCTTCTCTTCTCTTCTCTTCTCTTCTCTTCTCTTCTCTTCTCTTCTCTTCTCTTCTCTTCTCTTCTCTTCTCTTCTCTTCTCTTCTCTTCTCTTCTCTTCTCTCTCTCTCTCCTCTCCTCTCCTCTCCTCTCCTCTCCTCTCCCTCCCCTCCCCTCCCCTCCCCTCCCCTCCCCTCCCCTCTCCTCCCCTCCCCTCCCCTCCCCTCCTCTCCCCTCCCCTCCCTCCCCTCCCCTCCCCTCCCCTCCCCTCCCCTCCCCTCCCCTCCCCTCCCTCCCCTCCCCTCCCTCCCCTCCCCTCCCCTCCCCTCCCCTCCCCTTCCCTTCCCTTCCCTTCCCTTCCCTTCCCTCCCCTCCCCTCCCCTCCCCTCCCCTCCCCTCCCCTCCCCTCCCCTCCCCTCCCCTCCCCTCCCCTCCTCTCGTCCTCTCCTCTCCTCTCTTCTCTTCTCTTCTCTTCTCTTCTCTTCTCTTCTCTTCTCTTCTCTTCTCTCTCTCTGTCTCTCAGCTCCGGACCTAACAATAGGTATTTGTGTATAGGAAAGAACAAATGTAGGGCTTAGCTATGGTTTCAGGCATCCACGGGGGTGGGGGGAGGTGGAGGGGGGCGTGTCTTGGAATATATCCCCCTTGGATAAGGGAAGACTACTGCAGATGTTTTCTGAAGTTCCTAACAGATCCAAAGTCCTTCATTTCCAAAAAATTCAGCTCAGAGAGATAGAATCAAAGTTTATTTGAAGACGTTTTAGTAATTTATATTTAAAACATTGGAAGTAATATACAAAATGGCAAAATATTAACTGTAAAAAATAAGAAAAAATTCTTTTAAAGCAAGGTGTATGGTAAAATAACCTCCTTGGAGGTGAAAATCCCCTACAACAGAGAGCATATTTCAAGGAAAATTTGAAAATTGCAAGTATCTTTAAAGAGAGTTAGGCCTTGGGCTAGAGTTTTGGGGGAGACTCCCACACTCCCCCCCCTCCCCCCCAGCTGTGTGCTGTGTCCGTCTGCGTGCTGTGCTCTGGGAGGGGCTGGCTGATTCAGGAAAGCAGAATTCAGGTTGTCAGTGTGATTAATCTCTTCCCCGTGAAGAGGTGAAAAAAATTTTACTTTTAAAAAGAAAATAGATTTTCACATCCCAAGGATACATTTTTTCCCTTAAGAGGGACACTTTCACTTTATGAGTCTCTTTCATTTTACTTATTCATTTATTTTCCTGAAATTTCTGACTCTTTCAGTAGGCTGACAAAGCCCATCGCCATTCATATTGAACTCACCCAGGTAGCACTCTCGTTTACAGTTGAGGGGCGCAGGGAGGGAGCCCTCGCTGGGCCATCCTGTCGACTTCCACCTGCAAGAGCCCATTTGTGAGTTGCCAGGTAATGGGGAGGTGGGTGGGTGGGTGGGAGGGATTTCTCCCAACTGTGAAACCCAGGCTTTCAAACCCTCGAATGGCAGCAGCTCTACTCTCTTATCAGAGCCTCTACATTATCCCAGGAGCTTCTTGCAATAAACTTCTGTACCAAATTAATTAAAGAAAGGCTTGATAATTCCATTCCGAGGCATTCCAATGAAAGTCATTTCAGATACATAATGCACAATTGGCTTTTCCACTTAACTTCCAAATGAAAATGCTCACTGTGTTTAGCACCATTCGCATTAATCAGCAAAACCATCAAATCCTTAGGCTGAAGAGACAGGCTGAAAATTTTAAAGAAAGTCTGTGTGAAACGTGGTGGTCATTAGACTATTTAAAAGGAAGACCAGAAGGCTACAGGGCTAGTTTCTGTTTTTCTTAAAGAAGGAGCACTTTTAGAAAAGAGCATGATGGGAGCTGCTATAGAAGAAAAAATTATTCAGTGGGCACTTGTTAAAATGGAAAGCAAGACTTTATTCAAGACTATTGCACTACTAGCCAATTCTATTGCAACACGGAAGAGAAACTGAGCTCACCTCCAAACACAGCAAAGACAGCTGGGGATTTACGGCCAACGAGATCAGTGGGTGGAAAATTGCTAAGAAGAGATATCAAGGGTAGGTGATGAGGAACTTGGTCAGGTATCGAGGGCAGGGGGTGACTTAGGAGGATTCCTGCTAACGCTGGACTCGCCAAGAACAGACACAGAAAGCCAAGGTGGAGGCCCATTCTAGAAGGGGGCCCAGAGGAGCCTAACTGAAGTTTGCTCAAGGATACAGTCTCTGTCACTGATTTTCAGCTATCTTGTGGCAAAATAGTAAAAAGTGGATTCATGAGGAAATTAGGTGTGGCCCTGGCTAAAAGTGCCTGTGATCTCAGCACCTCAGCAAGTCTGGGTTGGAACCCTAGGCCAGGTCAGTTATTGTCATTTCTGCTAGAAGCTGTACCTCCAGTTATTTGCTCACTACTGGGGAGGGGAGAGCCTGGCTGGGCTGCTGTTGGCCCCCACCCCAGCAGCAGGCACAGGAAGTCTCCAGGGCAAGGCCTGTCCGGACTTCAGGTTGTCCTAACTCCAGCTCCTGCTTGGCTGGCCCTGTCCTATACCTTTAGTTCCTGAAATCTCTTGCATCCTGTAAACTAAAAATAAAATCCTAAGCCTCCTACTGTCAACTGAATGGACTCCTCTCTTGGCCAAGAGGACTCAAGTTTTAAAAAAACTTAAAACTAAGTTCCCAGCCAGGAAGGGAAGAAAGGTTGGACATGCTTCCTTTTACCCCCTCTCTTTTGGAGTTCAGACATAATAATTGACCACCATTAATGTTAAAACAGAGATAATTAGACTGACAAAACAGACTGTGGCAATAAGGTACTAAATTATTAAGAGCACCTAAGGCCATGCAAGGCAAAGGTTAAATCATGCCTGCAGGCCATCAATTTGCTTAACAGATCCCTTTGAGTCAGTGGAGACCATGCACAGTTGTGGGGAAATGTTTAATAGCCCTGCCCTTCCAGCATGTCCTGCCTTTAGTTTGCATTCCTGGTTTCATCCACCGACTTGGCATTGGCTGTCAAGAAGATGTGCTCCAGACAACCCAAGTGGTTTTAAGCTCCTGGTCCCTGTGGATCACCATTCCTCCCCATGGGCCCCTGGGTCCTCTGTGCCTGTCCCATGTCTTCGAAATCACGTAATGTTTATTCATAGCTCTCCAAACCTCTGGCTTGTGTTCCTCTTGGTAAAGATGAACTCTCCTTTCTGCTTAGGAATTATTCAACAGTCGCCTTCCTTTCCAATCCCCCCTCATCCTGAAAGCTTTTGGGAAATTAAAGATAGTTCTCATGCAGAGAACATGTGGGAGCTGCTCCAGTCCAAAGCTGTCATCAGCTCTAGCCTGTTTGGCCTCCTCTGTTTTCTGCAGTCTTGACTGGATGCCACTAAGATCCCCTGTGCCAGGGAGGGTGGGTGCTGGCATTTGCTGCGCTGGGAAGGTGGGAGGAGGGGTAGCCTTGCTGTTAGTCCTGGCCTGAGCACCTGCGTAATGAAAGTGTGGACTTTCATTACCAAATCTGTATCAATGGATTTCACAAAAGGCTTTGGTTCACACCATTTTGCCTCCTTCTAATTTCCTTTTAAGAATGCTGGCTGTACATTTCAGCCATTCATGAAATTGGCTTCTGACACAGAATCTCTCACTTCCTCTGTCCTGAATGCTTGGCGTCTATGTTCCCTCCAGCTACCAAATTCTTCAGCTCTTTTGTGAGATCAGTGTTCTTCACAGTGGCGGTCAAGGGGGCATCTTTTACAGTCTTACCCCATCTTCCAACTTCTCCATCATGACTGGAGAATAGATTCCCTACTGGGTGGCCTAGACATATTTCTTGTGTAATAATATGAAACTTTCCCATGAACAATCGATTCATGCCCATTGTTGCGAATGTAACACAAAGAAATGAAGTATCCTAATAAATGAATTGGACCTAGATGGCTACAATGTAGAACCACCTCTTGGTGTCATCACACCAGGACGTGCAGGAAGAAGTGCCTGTGGCACATCTGTGGCAATATTCAGTCCTGAGTGAGGTAGTGAAGACTGAGCTTGGTGATGCTTGGGAGAGGTGTTCTTAGAAAATACCCTCACTTATCAGCAACCTCAGAGAAAAGGAAGAAGCAGAATTCAAGGCTTTCAGATCCTCGTTTCTTTTTAAACTAGGGCCAGAGTTCAAACACTGCTTGGTAGCTAGGAGTATCCATATCAACAAGCATTTGCAGCTGGGATCTTAGAAGTCAGCATAAGCAGCATGCCTGCTGCAAGTTCAGAAATGCACACGGATGTTTGGAAAGTCCAGTGGAGTTTCATTTGCACAACGGATTGAGGGACCTCATGGAAGGGAACCCATCCTAATGGAGAGAGATGACAAGCAATCTGACTGGGTCTAAGGAGAGTGGGTTAAGGAGGAAGGAGAGGAAGAATATTTTGTAACAGCTTATTGAGATATAATGTAAAGTGTGTGCATATACATACAAACCATTTAAAATGTACAATTCAATGGTTCTTAGCATATTCACAGAGTTATATAACCATCGCGACAATGAAATTTAATAAACTTCCATCACTCCCCAAAGAAATCTTGTACCCTTAATCATCACCCTTCAATCTCACCAGTTCCTCAGCCCTAAACAAACACTAATCTACTTTTTGTCTCTATGGATTTGCCTATTATGAACTTGTGATATAAATGGCATCATACATGTGACCTTTTGCGTCTGGCATCTTTCATTTAGTATAAAGTTTTCAAGGTTCATCCATGATATAGCATGTATCCATACTTCATTCCTTTTTATGGCTGAATAATATTTCATATATAATTATAATATTCCAATATTATAAATACATCACAGTTTGTCCACTCATCAGTTGATCAGGTCATCAATTTGGGTTCTTTCCACTTTTTGGCCATTATGAATAAGCTGCTGTGAACATTCATGTATGAGTTTTTGTGTGGACATGTTTTTATTTCTCTTAGGTATACCAGGTATACCTAGGAATGGAATTGCTGGACCTTCCTCTCCTTCCTCCTTAACCCACTCTCCTTAGACCTAGTCAGATTGCTTGTCATCTCTCTCCATTAGGATGGGTTCCCTTCCATGAGGTCCCTCAATCCGTTGTGCAAATGAAACTCCACTGGACTTTCCAAACATCCGTGTGCATTTCTGAACTTGCAGCAGGCATGCTGCTTATGCTGACTTCTAAGATCCCAGCTGCAAATGCTTGTTGATATGGATACTCCATAGTAACTTCCTCCATAGTAACTGGGAGGAAGAATTTTGAGTAAAGCATGGTGTATGCCTCTCAGATTACTGTCTGACTCCTCTCTCTTAGATTCATGCTGAGTCCTAGAATGAAGAGTGTCAAATAAACAGAAAGTCGCACCCCTGCAGTCTCCATAAGCCAGGAGCACTGGGTGAGCACTGGGCCATGCACTGTGGACTAGTTTTGCAGGTGGAGACCACTGACTAGAGGTGATGGGACATGAAGCAGTGGCTGAGGACCACCAGCACCTGGAGGAAATGTGATGAGGAGGCACATAGTACTTCCTACATAGTATGTCAGGCCAATCTCTACCTGAGAGGCAGTTGGGAAGTAAAAAATGCCCTAGGAGGCCAGCAGCAAATGAGGAGGAAATGGGAAACCCAGGGGTGGCTTCTAAGATTGCCCAGACCCCTGCATGAAACAGCCCCATGGGGCTGAGACATAAGGGAGGAATGTGAGTGGAGACAAGTTCTCCATGGAGCAAGGGGAGTTTGTGTGTGCCAAGAGTGTAGTCCTACAGCAGGACTGGGGGCAGGGGGTGTTACTCAGAGGGAGAGCAGCTTCTAGACACAGGGCTTGTATAATAGCTGGTAACCTGGGTGACGACTGAGTGCCTCTGGCATGCCTGGAAGAGCCACCAGAGCTGAAAGAGCCATGAGAACTGGGACAGTGGCTCTAACAGTGGTAATCTTTATCATACTCCACCCCCTATTTTTTGACAAGGTGTTAAGTCCCTGAAACCTTGACATTCTTCCAGGACTGGGGAGAGCCTTCAGAATGACTGAAGCAGAATTTCTCACCAGCTTTTCAGGGAAGTAGTTAGGGATAGACTTTGTTAATTAACATAATAGAAAATGAAAAGATGTGACATTCCTTGACATTTTCCAGTTGATGAAGATTCCCTTCGGCTACTGATCCAAAAGAGGGACTATGAATGATGCATTCCAGGGGATGATAAATAGAGTAGCTCTGTTGGAGTAGAGAGTTCATGTAGGGAAAAAACAATTGAGGGTGTAAAAGTAAATCAGAGACTGATAGTGAAGGATGCTGTGAAAAAATTTGGATTTTCTTCTGTAGCTGTGGACAGCCATTTGAGCCTGGGCAAGACTTGGACTACAGCTTTTTCCCTCTGTCCAGAAGTAGGTAAGTTGCCAGAGCTATGTTCACAACAAGAAGATGTGGTACAGTGAGAAATGCATATCAAAACCACAACGAGGGACCATTTCCTACGCACTGTAACAAAAAAGACAGATGAGAACAAGTGTTGATAAAGATGTGGAGAAATCAGAACCCTCATTGCTGGTGGGATATAACATTTTGCAGGTGCTTTGAAAAACAGTTTGATGGTTTCTCAAAAAATCAACCATAGAATTGCCATATGACTCAGGATTTCCACTCCTAGATGATTACCTAAGAGAAGGAAAAGCACATGTCCATGCAAAAACTTGTACGTGAATTTTCATAGGGGCAATTTCATGATAGCTAATAAGTGAAAACAACCCAAATGTCTGTCAAAAGATAAATGGATAAACAAAATGTAGTATATCCACATAATGGAATATTATTCATCCATAAAAATGAAGTACTATATGCTATAACACGAATGAACCTTAAAACATTATTCTACATGAAAGAAGCAGACAAAAAAGGCCACATGTTGTTTGATTTCCACTTATAGCAAATGTCCAGCATAGGTAAATGGAGATGGAAAGTGGATTAGTGGTTGCCAGGGATGGGAGGAAAGAAGTGGGACTGACTGGTAATAATTTCTTTTTGGGGTGATGAGAATGTACCGGATTAGGTAGTTGTGATGGTTGTACAACCTTGTGAATATACTGAAAACCACTGAATTGTATATCTTATGAAATGTAAAAACAATATTTTGGCCAGCAGGGACCTCACAGCTCTTCTGGTCAGACCAGGTGCCAGACTAACCAATTGTCTTGGTTTGTCTGGGACTGAGGAGGTTCCTGGGGTCTGCGACAGTCACTGCTGAAACCATGAAAGTCCCACACAAAGCAGGACGACTTGGCCACCCTAGGGTGTGCTGGAGCACTGCTCAGGAGTGACAAGGAAAGTAGGCAACTTCATATTTAACAGACCAATTTTTTGTTCGAAATGTCATTTGGTGCTTGCTACCACCTCGTGGAGTAGCTGCAAGGGCAGGTTTTACTTAATTCCTGTTTATAGACAAAAAACCGAGGTTCTAATGGGCTGAAATATTTGCCTAAGGTTGTATGAAAAATAAATGACAGAGCTGGAAATCAAGCCTAACACTCATGATTCCAAGTCCAGGCTCTTTCCTACACATGAATGATAGTCTCTACACATTCGCAGTGCTGGCCAGCATGTGCCTCACTCACCTCCTTAAATGTCCTAACATAGTGATACACTTGGTGGTATCCCTAAGTCCATCTTCCCTAAACCTCTGCAGTCTCTGGAGGCAGGGACTATATCTCAGTCATCTCTCTTCTTGGCTCCTATTACTTTGCCTGGCACATAGTTGGTGCTCAATAAACCTCTGCTGAAGGAAACCTGGCTTCTGTTCCAAAGAACTAACAGGAACAAGGGTCCTAAATAAACAATTTCTATTGCCCATCTCTTTTTTTCCCCTCTTTTCAGTCTGAATGAATTTTTTCTTTCTGATTTTTTAGGCCTTCCTTTCTTAGGCCTCGTTTTCTGAATTGCTGGCTGGATCTGGCACAGTCTGTCTCCTTTCCTGAGTTCTGACATGCTGCTTTGCAAAATGTGCTGTAAACATGCCCCAAAGGTCAAGCCAAGCCATTGGACAACAGGCAGGGAGGGATACAGTTTATGAAATAAGGACTGTGGTGCTGGGGAAAGGATGTGTCAGCAGTCAGACAGGCAGCCCAGTGGATAGGCAGAAGATGGCCCCAGGGTACCAATGAGGCAATTATAGAAAGTCCAGGCAGATGTGAAATATAAGCGAAGTCTGTCATCTGTCTTGTCTGTTGGATGGATGCCAGTTTGGGGACAGGAGCGTGGAAAGAGGGTGATGCTGCCAAAGGTAGAACAGGAAAGCAGATCCAGAGATGAAGTGCTGAAAGAGTACAAAGTAGACTCTAGGCATAAGGTTTTGTAACTGAGGCAGAGGTGAAAAGATTGAGGGTCAAACTGGCAACAAGGGAGTCTTGGTGTCAAATCCAAGAGTATGGAATTAGAATACTGAAACTACAGGTGAGGCTCAAATGGCCAAGGGATGCTGGCTGTGGAGGCAGGCAAGCAGAGACTGTGACCAGGATGAACCTAACATGCATGGTCCATTTAAATACAGAGAGTGGAGCTGTCCTTGAGAACCAAAGTTGCATCTAATGCCACACAGTGGGTCCACCTTCTCCCCAAATGGACATTGTAAGTATGACTTTAAGAAATGTGCTATAATCTCATGGAAACACATGCACACATGCAAGGAGGAGTCTAGAAGATTCACCTTAAATTTGTTTTGCATGCATTTATTGACTGTTGAGGGTCATATTATCCCATAAATACAATGGATTCCAAATGAAAGTTCCCTCAGATAATCTCAAGATAGCCATTTCTCCATTAGTTTATTAAGTGATGACTATCTTTAGATTAATTTTTTCTTTAAATGTCAAAATTAAGGAGAAAATTCTACAAGCTGCAAAATGAAAGCAACCACTACCCATTAGGACAGACTTCTCAACACAGACCCTATAAGCAAGAAGGGATTAGAGCCCCATTTCTAGTGTTCTTATACAGAACAGTTGCTAGCCAAGAATTCTGCATCCTGCAAAATGAAGTCACACAAATAATGGAGAGATAAGACCTTTCTAGACAAGAAAAAAACCAAGAGAATTTGTCACTACTAGACCTGCCCTATGGGTAATGCTCAAAATTACATTACACATGGAAAAGCACAATAGATACTAATTGATGTAGAAACACCCCAAAGTTAAAGCTCACAGACCTTAAAAAACAATAGCACAAGAGGGAAAACAAAATGATAAGGTATCATTCAATGATGAACAGAACAGCATCCCACCTATCAGTACTTACACTCAACGTGAATGGTCTGTATGCCCCACTTAAAAGACATAGACTGGCTGAATGATGAAAACACAAACCCGAAATATTTGCTGTCTCCAAAAAACACATCTAACCCCCAAGGACTTACACAGACTCAAGGTTAAGGGATGGAAAAAAATATTCCATACAAATGAAAACCAAAAGTGAGTAGATGTAGCTATTGTCATAACAGATAAAATAGACTTTAAATCAACAATAGTAGAAAAAAACAAAGATGATCATTATATCAAAGGGAGAAATTTAACAAGCAGACATAATGATCCTAAATATATATGCACCTAACACAGGAGCTCCAAGATTCATAAAGCAAATTCTACTAGATCTAAGCAAAGAAATAAACCATAGCATCTTAATTTCCCAGGGACTTCAACACACCACTGACAGAACTGGACAGATCATCAAAGCAGAAAATGAATAAAGAAATACTTGACTTAAATGAGGCTCTAGAATAAAGGGATCTAATAACATTTACAGAATGTTCTATTCAAAAGCTACTGAATATACATTCTTCTCATCAGCATGTAGGACATTTTCTAAGATTGATCATATTTTAAGCCACAATACAAGTGTCAGCAAATTCAAAAAAATCAAAATTATATCATATATCTTCTCAGGCCAAAGTGGAATAAAACTAGATATCAATTCCAAGAGAAACACTCAATTCTACATGAAGTCATGGAAATTAAAGAATCTGCTGCTGAACAATCCTTGGGTCAATGATGAATTTAAGATGGAAATCAAAAGATTCCTTGAACTGAATGACAAAGCTTTCAAAATCAATGGGTTACAGTAAAAGTAGTCCTAAGGGGAAAATTCATAGCCTTATATGCCTACATCAAAAAGACAGAATGGTAATAAATAAACAACCTAATGTCACATCTCAAGGAACTAGAAAAAGAAGAACAAACCCCAAAGCCAGCAGAAGAAAAGAAATACCAAAGATCAGAGCAGAACTCAGTGCAATAGAAACAAACAAACAAAAAATTACAAAGAATTAATGAAACAAAAAGTTGATTCTTTGAAAAGATAAAAATAATCAATAGGCCATTAGCCAGATTAATCAGAAATAGAAAAGGACTCAAATAGCTCAAACAGAAGTGCAAAAGGAGACATTATAATTGATACCTCATAAATACAAAATATCCTCCATAAATACTACAAAAACCTCTTCACAAACAAACTAGAAAACCTAGAAAAAATGGATATATTCCTGGAAACACATAACCTCCCAAACCTGAATCAGGAAGAAATAGAAATCCTGAACAAACCAATAACAAGCAGCACAATTGAAGCAGTAATAAAAGAAATCCAAAACAACAACAACAACTAAAAACAAACAAAACCCAGGACCAGATGGATTCACAGCCAAATTCTTCTAGGCCTATAAAGAAGAACTAGTTCCTAAATTATAGAATTTACTCAATAACATCAAGAAGGAAGGATTCCTCCTAAACTCATTCTATGAAGCCAGTATCACTTTAATACCAAAGCAAGGAAAGGACACAACAGCAAAAGAAAACTACAGACCAATATTCCTTATGAACATAGATGCAAAAATCTTCCACAAAATACTAACAAACTGAATTCAACAAGACATCAAAAGGATAATTTACCGTGATGAAGTGGGTTTTATCCCAGGGATACAAGGATGGTCCAACATACGCAAATCAATAAATGTAATTCACCACATAAACATAAGTAAAAACAAAGACCATATGATCATCTCAATAGATGCAGAAAAAGCTTTTGATAAAATCCAGCATCCTTTCATGATAAAAACCCTTAATAAACTAGGCATAGAAGGAACATACCTCAAAATTATAAAGCCCATATATGACAAACCCACAGCCAACATATACTGAATGGGGAAAAATTGAAAGCATTTTCCCTAGGAACTGGAACAAGAGTGCCCACTGTCATCAATTCTATTCAACATAGTATTAAAGTCCTAGCCAGAGCAATCTGGAAGGAGAAAGAAAGAAAGAGCATCCAAATCTGAAAAGAGAAGGTCAAAGTATCCCTGTTTGCTCATGATTTAATCTTGTATCTAGAAAACCATAAAGACTCCATCAAAAGACTCCTGGAATTGATAAACAAATTCAGCAGCAAAGTGTTAGGTTACAAAATCAATGTACATAAATCAGTGGCATTTTATATACCAGTAACAATCAAGCTGAGAGTCAAATCAAAGACATGATATCATTCACAATAGCAACAAAGAAAATAAAATACCTAGGAATATACTTAACCAAGGAGGTGAAAGATCTCTATAAAGAGAATTAAAAAAACTGATAAAAGAAATCACAGATGACACAAACATGTGGAAAAACATCCCTTGCTCATGGATTGGCAGAATCAACATCATAAAAATGTCCATACTGCCCAAAGTGATTTACAGATTCAACACAATTCCCATAAAAACACCAACATCTTATTTCACTGACCTAGAAAAAAAGTTACTAAGCTTTATTAGGAGCCAAAAAAGACCCCAAATAGCTAAAGCAATCCTAAACAAAAAGGGAAAATCATATTACCTAAGCACAAATTATACTATCAGGTTATAGTAAACAAAACAGCATGATACTGATAGAAAAGTACAGATATAGACCAATGGAACAAAAGTAGAGAACCCAGAAATAAAACCATGTAGCTATGACCAACTGATCTTCAACAAAGTAGACAACTTACAATGGGGAAAGGAAGCCCTATTCAATAACTGATGCTGGGAAAATTGGACAGCCACATGCAGAAGAATGAAACAGGACCCCTATCTCTTGCCACAAAGAAAAATGAATTCAAGATGGATAAAAGAATTAAATATAAGGCAAGAAGCCATAAAAATGTTAGAAGAAGATGTAGGAAAAACTCTTCTAGACTCAGCAAAGAATTTGACTAAATAAAAATAAATAAATGAAACTTCATTAAATTAAAAAGCTTGGCACAGCAAAGGAAATAATAAACAGCGTGAATAGACAACCTACAGAATGGGAGAAAATATTCACAAACTATGTATCCACCAGAGGACTGATATCCAGAATCTACAAAGAATTCAAACAAATCTACAAGAGAAAAACCAGCAACCCTACCAAAGAGTGAGCAAAAGAAATCAACAGAAGTTTTTCAAAATAAGATAGAGAAATGGCCTACAAACACACGGAAAAATGCTCAACATCACTAATCACCAGGGAAATGCAAATTAAAACTACAATGAGATACCACCTTACCCCTATCAGAAGGGCCATTATTAAAAAGGCAAAAACAATAGAAGCTGGTGTGGATGCAGAGAGACAGGAACACTTATGCACTGTTGGTGGGAATGCAAATTAGTACAACCTATATTGGAAAACAGTATGGAAATTCCTCAAAGACACTTGCTCTTGAATGTTTATGGCAGCATGATTCACATTTGCAAAGCTGTGGAACCAACCTAAGTGCCCATCAAGTCACGAGTTGATAAAGAAAATGTGGTGTGTGTGTGTATACACACACCTATACTATGATGTACTACTCATCCATAAAAAGTAATGAAACAATATCATTTTCAGCAACTTGGATGGAAGTGGAGACCATTATCTTAAGTGAAGTATCTCAGGAATGGAAAACCAAACACCATATGTTCTCAGTAATAAGTGGAAGCTAAACTAGGTGTACACACAGGCACAAAGAGATACAAAGGACATTGGAAACCAAGAAGAGGAGAAGGCAGGAGGGGAAGTGTAGGATAAAAACTTATCTATTAGGGACAATAAACACTGTCTGGTGACACACACACCAAAAGCCCTGACTTAAGCATTATACAAGATATCTATGTAACGAAAACATTTGTACCCTCTTAATATTTTGAAATTTTAAAAAATGTTTTGGATAGTTCAAAAAGCAGTGAGTTTTTTTCCCACCTGAATATGTACCTATTAAGGGAGAATTCTGAAAAAAAATTAAAGTGCCTGTGCATGTTACTATTACCCATGCTTTATTCTCTCTATCAAACTCCTTGTTCACAAAATCGTTCAAAATTCCCTGTTCTCAGCCTCGGGCACCAACTTGACCTTCATCCTAACATCCACTCTTCATTAGTGCCGTTTTTTTCTGGTAGAGTCACAATTTAACACTAATTACTTCCACAGCAAAATCCTGCTTTGACAGATCAGATTGTGTCACAGAAATGACATGTGAATTTTTCTTCTCTAATTTAAAAGGTATACATGAAAAAGTAGTATTTAGCTTTAGGTTCTGGGACTCCCCAGAGCCTAGGAAATTTGGAGGCTGGTGTTTGTTATTGCCTGGAGGTAGGAAGGCTTCAGGTAAGTCAGAATCAGCAAACTTGTGCCCTGTAGGCTGCTTCCAAGCTATTAAATTGTTTTGTTGTGGCAAAACATGAAAAACTGAGAGTTCCAGCTCCTTCTGAAAAAATTGTAAGATTCGGTCACAAGTCAGCAGGACCCGAGTGCCGGCTGCCCCTTTTTGACAGATGTAGGCTCTCTATAGTCCCCTCCTCTCCCTGTTGCCTCTTGCCAGCCATATCATTTGGTTGTGCTCACCTACCAGGGCCCTGGATCCTTCTCAGTTTGTAAGTTCTTGAGATTAGCATTTGGCTGAAGCTCCTTGATAAATGGTGGAAAATGGTTCCATCATTTTTCCCCCATTTGAGAAATCAAAACAAAGGTGACCAAAGCTTGCTCTTGGACTTTCTTAGCTCTCTTCTGGTTCATCTGTATTCTCCAGAACCCCATTCCATCTTTAGGCTCTGGGCTCCTGCATTTCTCACTGGATCTTCTCCCTGGGACAGCTCATGCTGTCTGCGATACACAAATTGACTCTTGGGTGATGACACCCATAGCTCTCTGTAACCCCATCTCTTTTTCCCTCAAGGATTAAACTTGGAGAGCAATGGAGACTTCACTGAGGGGCAGCTGAGAATCTGATCTTGGGTTTGCAGGATGACCTTGGGCAAACATCGAACATCCCCATCTCTCCACACCCGTGGAATGGGTTTAACATACTTTCGGTGACTGAGAGCATTAAAGGTAATGTGGCAATGGCGGTTGTTTCCTAAGCCCTGGGCCATGGGTGTCAAAGCCCTGTCGTTTGCACACTCTCACACTGCCTGCACCCCAGAAGCCTTGTCTGCAAACGTGACTTTTTACGGTAAGTTGTCATTGTTGTCACCCTTTCGGCTGCCAGGGATGAGTCCCGCCAGGGAGCTGAGGGTGGCTGTGCAACCCTCTCGGGAGGCAACCCTGAGGAAACGGGACAAGCAGAATTTACTGACTGCGGCAGATTACCGCAGAGCTCCACAGGAGCCTGGAAGTGTCAACGATGGTGAACTTGCCCGGTGGCCCTCTGCAATCCTGCCCCATCACACTGGAGCCGTCTGTTTCTGTCATTAGCAGCAAAGTGAGTACATGAATGCTCGGAGCTTCCTCATCAACCGTCACGAACAGTAGACAAAGGCAGGGGCGCCCAGAGCGTCCATGGCAACTAGAGGCTTCCACGCCGCTTCCAAGACACCGTTGCCCCCTCATCGTGGCTTACAAGCCCCTTTGGGCAAGTTTTATTTTGTGCTTCAATACACTCTCACGCTTTTTTATTTTTTTAATTGCAGGAGTTTCACAGAACTGGGAGAGGGTGGGTGAGGGGACGGGAGGAGAGAAAGGCCGGTAAGATTTGACACCCCCCTGGCCGCAGGCTGGGGGCACCCCATTCACTGTTTCGTCTTCCGTCATCTGGACTTACCTTTCTAAGATCTTTGGGTGGATTTAATCACAGAAATATAAAGTCATAAGACACCATCCTTCGGCTGATCTAATCTCTTCATTCTACGATTGAGAGAGTCACATGGCCGGCCAGTGACAAAGACAGGACAAGCGCTGGCTCTTCTTACCTGCTTCACACCACAAGTCTTCATGTGTCCCCGAGACCCGGGGACATTTAGGATACTGCCAAAAAAGGTCAGGAGACACTGGTGAAAATGACTATGCAAGCAAAGAAGATTTTGTTCCTGTGCAAAGTAAGAGAATACCATCTTTTTTGTGTGTGAGCAGTTAACACGTGTTCCCTGAGCCCAGTGAAATATGCAGAGGTATTAAAACCAGCGCTAAAATCTCATTTTCTTTTGTATAAAAAGATGCCTGAGAGGAAACTATTCCTTTTCTTCTTATTAGTGGATATTGTGTGTCTGTGCTAGAAACCTGGAGCCGAGACAGCCCTGCCTGGCCACTGGGGGCTAAGCTGGCACCCCGAAGTGGCAGCAGAGAAAGATGGAAGGAACTACAGTTTCGAAGATGAATACGAGAGCAACACTAACCAATCTTGGAAGTGAGATGCTTCCAGACTTCTTTTTATGTTCAGTATTAACCGTTCCTTGGTTTCTAAGGCAATGCAGCCAGGCTTTTATGTTCTGCCAATGAAGGCATCCCAAGGAGATTCTTGGAGACTCTGACACATCATCTGTTAAAGGGAAATAAACAGTGGCGTGTTAGAGCCGCCTCGCACCAGCTGATGTTAGAATCTCATCCCAGCTCTACGTCCGCGCATCACATTGGTGGCTGCGGCGAAGTCCTGTCAGCGGTGTGAGATCAGGCATGGTGGGGGGCTTTATGCTGCAGGAACTGGCGCTCGCTACACATCAGGGCTGTCTTTGAGAGTAGGGAGCCCAGCACACCGTTGGGAAAATGAAATCACACAGAATGATTCAAAGGAAAACGCTGCAACATTTATTTAATGCTTTGGAAGAAACAAAAAGAAAAAATAAATAAATAAAAAAGTACTAGAGATAATACGTCTAAGGGATCTATGAATGTGCTTACTCAGATAATATTAATAGAAGTTACAGTACCTTTAACTCCTGCTAAAAACCCCACTGTATACCTAACTCCTCTTCAACCCCTCTACTGTACCCCCACTTCTTCTAAACCCCTTTCTCTGTACCCTCACTACTCCTAAACACCCCATTGTACCTCCACTGCTCCTAACCCCCCATACCACCACTGCTCGTAAATAACCTCACTGCACCCCACTGTTCCTAAACACCCCTCTGTACCCCACTGTTCCTAAACGTCCCACTGTGTCTCCAGTTGCTCCTAAACACCCCAGTATAACCCCACTGCTTCTAAACACTCCCCTGTACCCCACTCCTCCTAGATACCCTCACTGTACCCTTAGTGCTTTTAAACTCCCCCTACTATGCCCCCACTGTTCCTGAACACCCCCACTGCACCCCTACTGTTGCTTAATGTCCCTCGACTATACACTTCACTGCGAGCCCCTTCCCCTGCTATAACCTCCCTTCTGGTGGTCACTGCAGTTACCAGTGCTCTATATGGCTGCCACTGCCATCTAATGCAATGGTATCTTTTCAGGTATCTGTCGCTCATTTAACTTTCAGAATCTTTGTGGGAATTCTCGATTGGCTGTGCTGAGGTCATGTGCTCACACCCTCGATGCTACAGGGTAGTGAGAGAGACAGTCTCTGTTGTGACTGGCCGTGCCCTTCCCACCAGCAGTGCTCACCATGGTGGAGTCCAAGTGCAAGGAAGAGTTCAGGGGCTGGGTCAGAACACAGCCTGGTAAATATCCGCTGCTCAGTGCCTCTGTGCAAAGTGAATCGTATTATTGCTCCACTGACGTATATTTTCCTGTGGGTGGTGTTTGAGGTGGTCCCACGTCATTTTAATCATGTACCTCTATGGACAGTTAATGACTGTTCAGTCTCAAAAGCACACCCATTTCTTTCAAAGAGGAGAGAAAACTCTATACAGTTGTTCTTTATTATCCATGAGAGATTGATTTCTTGATGCCCTGCAGATACCAGGATTGAAAGATGCTAAGTTTCTGATATAAAACGGCATAATATTTGCACATAACCTATACACATCCTGCCATCCTCCTGTCCTCTCATATACTTGAAATCATTTCCACATTACTTATAATATCTAATGCAATGTAAATGGTATGCGAATCATTTTTATACTATATTTTAAAAATTTTGTGTTATTAATATTTTCTGTTGTATTATTTTTTTCTGAATATTTTTAATCCACTTGGTTGAATCTGCAGATGCAGCACCCATGCATACAATACCGATTGTATGCCCCTCCATTAAGGGATATTACAGAATATCCATAAAGATTCCTTGGTTCCAATAAACAGACTGATTCCAGCCAACCGAGACAAAGAGGGCTTTTTGCTAGGAAACACTTGGGCTGCTCCCACATCTGAGAAGCCAGTCAAGGAAGAGGGTGGCCCCAGGAGTAGCTTCTGCCTTTCAGGATGGATTCAGTCTTTTTCCTGTGGCTCACACGCACATGGTCTGTTGTTTGCCATCTCTACTTCTCTCGTGCTTCGGCTCATGTCCTGCTCCAGAAACCTGGTTCAGATTTTGAAGAAACTAATCATGTTGATTTAGCTCATTATGAATCCTCAGTTAGGCAGAAAGCCTCATGGATCTCTGGCCGGGCTTAGGAATGAGGCTGGTGCACACCCAGTTTATTCAATGACAACCCACCCATGCACAAAAAATCACCTAGAGCTGCTTTCCTGAACACCTCCCCCGACTATGATGGGCTGTGGGGTGTGACAGACACCATGTCACACTGTCACACTGACGTGTGTCAGTTTCAGGGTCCTCCAAGTGTGATACCCCTCCCCTCCCTGTCCTTAAGAAGTCATTGTCACATTTTAGGAAACACAGAAACTGTATTTAGTAAGCATTGTGCTTTGTGCCTGCTGTTATGCGTTATGTACTTTATCTCAATGATCTCACACCATCTCTCTAAGGTAGATATTACTCCTATTTTACACATGAGGAAATGGGGGGGGCACAGTGGTTACGATTTCGAATCCACAGTGGTCTTGCTCCAAACCTGTGCTTCCCTCCCTATCACAAGGTAATTTGTTGACACATTCATGACAAGGCCAAGACACCCCTGTCCTAGTTATCAATATGGCTTTTTGAAGAGAACCTCCAATTAGGGGACTTTTCTAATAGGAAGCAATTCAAGAGGAAAGTAGAATACGGTAAGGGGGCAGATAGAGGACTAGAGATAAAGGTGAGAATAGTCTTATCACCGAGCAGTGGAGTGTCCCTCCTGAGTAGTGAAGAGAAGATAACACTACACAGCCCCAGCTGGCCGCTCTCAATGAGTTCCTGCCCTGTTTGTCTTTAGACCATTTCACCGACAATTATGTAACACCTGTCAGGAGCCTTAAAAGAAAAAAGAAAGAAAAGAACTCCCCACTTCCCCACATCTGCAAGTGAAATTCTTTTAGAGGTAGAGGGCTTTAGGTGCCTTGTTGTAAGTTCCTCCTCACAGGAAAATTGGGCCTATCAGACAAGCTCAGCTAATTACTGCCTAGCTCTTCTTTATCCATCCATAGGTTCTACAGAGAAGATAATGATGTAGAACCTAGAAGATTGTTGGAAAAGGAAATGAGAATATGTACTTGTACGTGAGCACCTAGCGTCACCGGTAACGTTAGTTCCTTTCTGGCTCTTTCTTCTTCTTGCCCTCAATGGCAATCATAATTTTTAGTGTCTCCAGGAAGTCTTCCTTGAATGAGCAAGCCTGAAATAGATGATTAGATCTCCTTCCTTCCCCAACGCCATCTTTTACAAATGCTGTGCCTGTGTGCAGACCTCACTATTATGCACTTACTGGGGTAGAAGGAAGGAAAAGATGGGCTGGGTTAGAAGATTTAAATAAAGGCAGGTTTACTGCTTTCATATACATGTTGAAACTCCATTTACTCTGACATCCACAACGTTGAGACTGTTGTATGTGTTTTCTTAAATAAAATTCATGTTTGTTGACCACCGTGCTCCCGGTGCTGTGTTAGGCACTTGCACATACGTGAAACATGGCACGGCTGGGAAATGCGAGAACGGGGGATGCCAACTGCATTACCTCGGGATTCAACATCCAAGTCCACGATCCTTCTATTGCATCTTCCCCAACTGCAAGCCTCCCTCCCTTCTAGAGCTTAAGTTCCACATTGCCGAGGATGCAGTTATCCTTTTGCTTTTTACTGTTTTCCTCAATAATAAACCTCGTTAAATTATATTCATCCTCCAATGTCACATATCTTATAGCATATTTTCGAATTTCTTTTTCTTCTTGCTGAAAGAAGAGCCTCCAAGAGTCTTTACAAAGATAATCTTTTAATGGTGAGTCTACAGAAGCCTTGAATGTCTAAAAATAATCTTCACTGTGTCCTCAACATGCATGGTGTTTTAGCTAGATATACATTTCTAAATTCAATTAGAAAATGAGCAAAAGGCATGAAGCGACATTACACCAGGGAGGATGTATGGATGGCAAATGAGCAGAAGAAAAAGATGTTCAGCATCACTGGCTATCAGGGAAATGCAAATCAAGGCCATGATGAGATATCACCACACGCCTATATCAGAGCAGTTAAAATAAAAAAAAAAACAGTGAGTATACCAAATGATAGTGAAGATATAGAAGATTGGATCTTCCGTACATTGGCACGTAGGCATGTCAAATGGTATGGTCACTTTGGAATACGGTTCATCAGTTTCTAATAAAACTAAACATACATTTACTGCACAGTTCAGCAGCTGTATTCCCTAAGTAAATGAAAATATATGACCACATAAAAATCTCTACACAAATGTTTACAGCAGTTTTATCTGTAATAGCCCCAAACTGGGATCAATCAAAATGTCTTTCAATAGGTTTATACCTATTAAAACAGATTAATAATGGTTTAAACAAACTGTGGTATACTCATACCATGGAATACTACTCAGCAACGAAAAGGGATGAACTACTGATACACAAAACAACTTCAATGAATCCCAAGGGCATTGTGCTATACAATTCCATATACGGTTGACCTTGGAACAATACAAGTTTGAACTGCGCAGGTCTACTCATACATGAATTTTCTTCCACCTCTGCCATCATCGAAACAGCCAGAAGAACCCCTCCCCTCCTCCTTCCTCCTCAACCTACGCAACATGAAGATAATGAAGGTAAAGATCTTTGTGATGATCCACTTCCACTTAATGAATAGCAAATACATTTCCTCTGCTTTATGATTTTCTTAACGTTTTTTTCTCTAGCTTACTTTATTGTGATAATATAGTATATAATATATATAACATACAGACTAAGTGTTAATCAACTATCTATGTTACTGATAAGGCTTTTCTGGTCAACAGCAGGCTATTAGTAGACAAATTTTGAACAAATGAGAAGTTATACTAGGATTTTTGACTGCATGAGGGGGTTGGCACCCTTAACCCCCATGTTGTTCATGGGTCAACTGTATAACATTCTCAGAGACACAAAATTAAAAAGATGGGGAAGAGGTTAGTGGTTGCCAGGGATTAGGGATGGCGAGGGGGATGAGGGTGGGTGTAATTGTAAAGGGGTAGCATAAGGGTGATGGACTAGTTCTGTACATTGATAGTGGTGTTACACGAATCTACACATGTGATAAAATGGTGCAGAACTGTTTTTTCTTTTTATTTCAGGATATTATGAGAGTACAAACATTTTGGTTACATTTTATGTTTTTGCCTCACCCAAGAGAGGATTCGAGGCACACCCTTCCCCTCTACTATGCTCACTGCATCCATTAGTTCTCAGTTTACCCCCCAACCCCCTAGTCCCTGGAGAATATTACTACCATGTGAGCACCATAGTGTTGATCAGTCAGTGCCAATTTGATAGTGAGTCCATGTGGAGCCCGTTCTTCCGATCTTGAGATACCTCGCTTCGAATAATGGGCTCAAGCTCTTTCCAGGAAAATATAAGAGGTGCTAGATCATTGTCATTTCTTATAATTGAGAAATATTCCATTGTATAAATATACTAAATTTTAATCATCCACTCATGAATCAACCGGCACTTGGGTTGTTTCCACATCCTTGCAATAGTGAATTGTGCTGCCATAAACATTCAGATGCAGATGTCTTTATTATAGAATGCCTTTTGCTCTTTTGAGTAGATGCCTAATAGTGCTATTGCTGGATTGAATGGTATTTCTATTTTAAGCTCTTTGAGGTATCTCCAAATTCTTTCCCACAAAGGTTGCATTAATTTGATGTCCCAAGAACTGTTTTTTAAAATTGTCTATTATTTGAACACTTGCATATACACATAGAGAAAATCCTAAGGCCTACATTGTTTCTTCAATTATGCTTATGTAATGAAACCCCAGTGAACCCTATGGACGCCAGGCTCAATGGAGCTTCACCATTGGCGAACACATTAATGTACTAGAAGGGTGATATGCCCTGATTCTACAGAGAGAGGTCACAGAAGTTTTGTGTTTAGGACCTTCTCAGACCTCATTCTATGCATCTTCTCATTTGGCTGTTCCTGATCTGTATTCTTTGTTTTTCTTTTGGGACAGGGTCTTGCTCTGTTACCCAGGCTAGAATGCACCGTAGGTCACTGCAACTTCAAACTCCTGGGTTCAAGCAATCCTCCTGCCTGAGCCTCCTGAGTAGCTGGGACTTCAGGCATGTGCTGCTGTGCTTGACTAATTTTTTAAATTATTTTTTTTAGGTAGAGATGGGGTCTTGCTATGTTGCCCAAGCTAGTCTTCAGCTCCTGGCCTCAAGCAATCCTCCCAGCTAGGCCTCCCAAAGTGTTGGGATTATAGGCATGAACCACCTCACCCAGACTGTATTCTTTATAATAAAATTGTAATCATAAATACAGCACAATCCTGATTCTGTGAGTCATTTTAGCAAATGATTGAACCTGAGGGCATGGGGTAACCTCAAAATGTGTAGCCGGTCAGTCAGAATTGTGGGTGGCCTAGAGACCCCTGATTTGCAGTTCATGTCTGAAGGGAGTGCAACCTTGTGGAGAATTGAACCCTTATCTCATGGGGTGTGTGTTAATTCCGGGTGACCAATGTGAGAATTGAATTGTAGTACACTCAGTTGGCGTCAGAACAGTGGGGTTTTCTTCATTACCTGTGTGGTATTTTTTCAACTCGTTCATTCCAGCATTTTCCCACCTTTTATTCTGGAATATTCTTTTTTTTTTTTTAAACTGTTCTAAAAACAATTTTATATTGAATAAAATAATTCAATTATTTTATTGAAACCCCCAAATCCACTGGTAGGTGTTGTATAAACTAGAAAAGTTCGTATGCACATACATAAAAAGTATAAACAAACATGTTCATAAAAGAATTACTTGTAATAGTAAACTGTTACTGGAATGTTAATATGACGAATTCCTACAATCACTTACCATTGCAACAGCAAAAATTAGTCAACCGGAGTGACACACAAGAAGGTGAATCATTCTCATATATTCTTATTAATTATTCCTTTAAATATTTCCTGTCTTCTACTTTCCCTCTCCTTCGGAGACTCGCATTTTAGCCACTGGGTGCCATGCATGAGGTGTATTGGGGCAGTGTCCTTGGGTCAACACCTGGTGGGGAATGAAGAAAGCAGATGAGGCAGAGAGAGAAGTTGAGCTGTGATGAGGTCACAACAGAGGACTCAGCTGATCACTGGGAGTGGGAATGATCTTCAGGATCGTCCTCCGTTAAGGCTCTACCAGTCCTCGGATCTAGGCTGCCCTCAGAAGGGGCTTTGACCTTAGATGAAGCAACAGTCTTCATCTGAACCAGAGAGGGACTCATCTGAGAGCTGGCAGTCACCAGTCCTCCCTTCGAGGAAGTACTGAGGAAATGAGTATTTGATACTTAGGGGGAAGAATCTGGGCTGAGGTTGGCAAACTACAGCCCACGTGCCAAAATCCAGCTCACTGTCTGTTTTTATAAATTAAGTTTACTTGGCATCCTCTGTGTCTATCTTCACATAGTCTTTCCTCTGTTCGTATTTGTCTCTGTATCTCTTCTTCTTACAAAGACACCAGTCATATTGCATGTAATCAATCTTAATTATAGCTGCAAAGACACTATTTCCAAATAAGGTCATATTCACAGGTACCAGGAGTTAGGCCTCCAACATATCTTTTGGTGGGGGTCAGAGGGGTGCACAATTCAATCCACGACAGCCAGAAAATGTTATCCATTTTAGGAAACTTGGGCTTCCTTAAACTGCCATTTAAGGAAACTTGGGCAAGTAAGACCCCATACCCATGTTACAGATGTGATAGGGAAGCAGGTGTGAGAGCTGAGCAGGTAGGAGCAGCACAGGTGATTCCCTCATCTGTTGCTCTAGTGGCCAAAGGCCAGGATGTGGCAAGCAGATTTCTCCAAAGTCGCTGACTACTGAAGTCCCAGGAGTTGCTTAAGCTCATATGCTAACTGCATTGGCAGGCTCATGAAAACTTTGCAACATACTTCTTAAAAATAATAATAATAATGAAAAGGATAGAAAGAAAATCCAACAGCCAGCAAGCTGCCCTTAACAAAGCCAAATGACTCACTGCCAGCCATGCTCTACAGGTCTTAGGAAGTCTTTATCGTCCTTCCACCAACACATTCAATTATTTTCTAAAGACGCTTAATTCCCAGAGGATCCTTTTTTTTTTAATGTGATACCATCCACCGCAAAAGTTAACCCTGATGGACACCAACTGAGTGGTGTCTCCAGAGATGTGATGGTCAATTTTAAAAGCTGGGTACCTAAAAGAAAAGGGGGTGGGAGAAGCCTTGCTGTAGCCTTTGCCAATTTCCATGGTGTCAGTCCACCATGATCAATTTCATGCTACTAATGTGAAGTCACTGAAGGCTGAGTTGGGAAGAGATGTGGACAATCAGCTCTCATGAGCTGATATGAAGTGACTTCAGCACACTGAAATCTCAATATAGAGAGAAAGAAGTATAATTTGAGGTGTGCAAGGAAGATGTTCTCGAGGAGGAAGGATTTGAAATGGGCCTTGAAGAGTAGGCATGATTTGGTGATATCTCTGTCACTCACTACACATCCACATTAGTTTAGCAGTTTCCATCTGTCTCTCTCTGGGGCTACATTATGAGATTCCTGAAGGCAGAGAATGTGTCATATCCATTGTAATATCCCTACAGTATGTATTTCACAAGCGTTTGTTGAATGAATGAATGGAAAATAAATAAATGGAGAGGGCCAAGAAATTTTACGCAGAGTGGACGGACATTCAGGTGTGGGAAGGACACAGGAGGGGGGAATGAATGCACTGGAGGTTTTGTGTTCAGTGAATGGTACATGCTTGCAGGTGTACAGTTGGGATGTGTGGTGTTCCAGTTACTATGGCTACGTAACAAACCACCTCCCAACTTAATACCTTAAAGCATCAACACATTTATTTTGCTCATGAATCTGGAATTCAAAGGCTCAGAATGGTCTATTCATTCTGCTTCACGTGGCGTCAGCTGGGATGGCTTGAAGTGAGGCTGTAACTGAAGGCTCGCTCACTTGTCTGTCTGGGACAACTCAAAGAGCTGGGGATTTCAGATGCTCCTCGAGCATCTGATTCTATGAGACCTCTCTGCACAGTCTCTCCAGACAGCAGCTGGGACAACTGCATTTCTTTGTGCCAGCTGAGGGCTCATAAGATGTGTCCCCTAAAGAGAGCAAGCCAGGAGGAAGACATATGCATTTGCTGACCTAGCTTTGGAAGTCACATAGCATTACTATGCCATACTCTTTGGTCAAAGTCATCACAAGCCCCGACTCAGATTCAAGGAGAGGAGACCTAAAACCTACTTCTCAGTGGGAAGAATGTCAGTAACATTGTAATAGGAGCGTGTGGGATGAAATATATATATATATATATATATATTGGGGTCGCCACCACTGGAAAATATAAGCTGCCACACATGGCAGCTGGATGGAAAGTTGGAAAGTTGGGTGAGGCCAGGTTGGAAGGGGTCTTGACTGTCTTAGTAAAGAATTTGCTCCCTTCCTCCTCTAGGAGCAATTCACATGCTGGTTGCTGATTATGCCCCAGGGTTTCACGTGTGCAGGTTTATCACCCACCCCTGCTCCCTCCCCTCAGTAAACCTGTGAGACTAAAAGGCAGCAGCATGTCTTAGGAATGTTTTTAAAAAGTCTTCCTCAGATGTCAGCGCTTTGCCTTTGATGGAACTTTAGTATACTAAATCCAAGTGCCTGCTGGGCCAAGCAAGTTATGATGGCAAATCAGACCACATCGGACATGTTTCTTGCCTGTCCCTCAGCTGTCAGAAACCTGCATGCTCTAGCACACGTGAGCAGGTGATAATGAGGTGGCCCATGATGGCATATACTGGTGATAGCACTGAGTATCAAAAGTGTCAGAGCACATCTAGATTGACTCTGGGCTTATTGCCCGGCAGCTCAAAGAAGAAGCCAGAGACCTACAGTGTTGATCCTTATAGAACATGTGACACCTAATGCTGATTCCATCTGCCAAGGATTGCTGGATCCAGACCAAATGCAATTTTCACAGTCATGGACCCCAAGCTGCTAGTTGCTTCCATTCACAACCTTGGTCTTTCTCTGCAGGGTCGCTATCCAACCTGTTGGAAGGCGTAAGGTGAACACATATATATTGGTTTTGATTTCTTTTCTGAGACAGAGCTGGGGAGGAGCTGCCACTTGAGTTTTGAACTAGTGTCCTCCATCTCTGTCCTCCATTTTTCTCTCTTTGCAACATCAGGAAATTTGTTTATGTCCATAAAGCAGCCATTGGGAGGGAACACGACTCAGATTGCTCTTGTCATATTTGTCAAACCACAGACATTCCCCAATGGGAAGAAGATGGCTCTGAGAACATGGAGGAGACATTATGACTAATATAAAAGCTTTCCTTTTGTTCCCAACTTGAAATGGGCAGTATTCAAAAGCCCAGCACACATTATCCCATAGCATAACAGTGGCTAGCTGAGCTCGCAAATGCATGTTAATCCATAATGTAGGCCGGGCGCTGTGGCTCACGCCTGTAATCCTAGCTCTTGGGAGGCCGAGGCGGGCGGATTGCTCAAGGTCAGGAGTTCAAAACCAGCCTGAGCAAGAGCGAGACCCCGTCTCTACTATAAATAGAAAGAAATCAATTGGCCAACTGATATATATATAAAAAATTAGCCGGGCATGGTGGCACATGCCTGTAGTCCCAGCTACCAGGGAGGCTGAGGCAGAAGGATCACTCGAGCCCAGGAGTTTGAGGTTGCTGTGAGCTAGGCTGACGCCACGGCACTCACTCTAGCCTGGGCAACAAAGCGAGACTCTGTCTCAAAAAAAAAAAAAAAAAAAAAAATCCATAATGTAAACTGAGGGAGGAAGGTAGACATCCACCAGCAGACAGGCTGGCTCAGTTTAAGTGCTTGAGGCAGCTACCTAAGCTGGTTCTGACTTCCACAGCTTTTCTTGTTTCTGTGCTTTGGAACCCAGCCAGCAGAATTCTTATAAGCTGCAAGCTCTAACGGCAAAGACAATGGGAGTCCGGCAGCAGGGAGCACTGCGTGGCCAGTACTGTACAGAGTCATTTGTAGGACAGGGTCTGCTTGCACTTGAAAAATAATGAACTGTGCCTTCGAGTAGCTGACTTCAGTTCAGGAAATTGATGTGTTTTCCATTTGTTTGGTTGGTTGGTTTTCAATGCACCAAAGGGCTTTCACAATGAAACCTCCACTGAGACAGAGGAGGGAGTGGCAGGGACAGTGCTGCCTGTTCTGGAGCCTGCCCAGTAGGCTGATTAACCCCACCAGCACGTACCAACACTGATGTGACCAAGCTCACACTTGCAAGCCCCATTAGAGTGGCCATTTCATTCTGCACTTAGAAAAAGTCTTGTAAGGCCACAAACCATGTATTTAAGCAGGCCTGTTGCCACTTGATTGCCACAGATCTTCAAACAACTCAAAACTCATATTTAGTGAAGATAAAGTTGGAGAATATAGACTCCCTGCTGTTTAGTAAATTCCCTTTGTGTGCTCTGTTTGAAAATAGGAAGTTCTGCATGAAATATCAGGTTATTATGAAGATCCCCATGTGTATCATACATGCATCCTCATTTTCAGAGAATAGAAATTTTGTTTCTGCTGTATCTGTAGCATTTTCTACAATTAACATACAAAGACATTACTTTGGCAATTTTTCTTTCTTCTTTCTTTCTTTCTCTCTTGTATATATTTAAGGTGTGAAATATGACATTGTGATAGACGTATATCGAGTGAAATGATTACTACAGTCAAGCAAATTAACTGTCACCCTCTATAGTTGCCCCTTTTCATTGTGGTAAGAGCACCTCAAATCTACTCTCTTAGCAAATTTTCAGTGTACAGTACAATATTATCAGCTATATTCCTTATCCTGTACAGTAGATCTTTACATGCATTCATCCTACGTAACTACAACTTTATATCCTTTGGTCTATTTCTGCCTATTCCTCACGTGATGGTAATCACTGTTCTACTTTGTTTTATGTTTTTTGACTTTTTTTAGATTCCACATATGAGTGAGATCATGCACTATTTTCCTTTCTGTGTCTGGTTAATTTCACTTAGCATAACATCCTTCAGGTTCGTCCATGTTGTTGCCAATGTCAGCATCTCCTTTTTTAATGTTGAATAATATTCCATTGTGTATGTATGTGTGTTTATATATACATACACACACACACACACACACACACACACACTTTCTTTATCCATTCATCAGTGGATACTTAGGTTGTTTTCATATCTTGCTATTGTGAATAATGCTACAGTGAACGTGGGAGAGCAGGTATCTCTAGGAGGTGCTGATTTCATTTCCTTTGGCACATAGGGATAGCTGGTCATATGGCAATTCCATCTTTACTCTTTTGAGGAAACTTCACAGTGTTTTTCATAATGGCTGCACTAATTTACATTCCCAACAGCAGTGTAGGAGGCTTCCCTTTTCCCACATCCTCACCAACAGTTGTTAACTTTGTCTTTTTGGTAATAGCCATTCTAACAGGTGTGAGGTGATACCTCATGGAGGTTTTGATTTGCATTTCCCTGATGAGTAGAGATGTTGAGCACTTTTACCTAAATCTGTTAGACATTTTTACATCTTCTTTAGAAAGACATAAAATCAGCCATGGTGGGAGTATTTACACCATGGAAATTGGCAAATGCTACAAATCAGTGTTTTCCTTCCCCACACCTCCAGAGTTAGTTAATCACTACACCAATGGAAAAGACCATTTTTTCTACCCTGCCTCACAACACCATCTCAGTCATAAATCCTGGATTTATTTTTATGACATTGCTTCCATTTCAGTCTTCTCTTTGACCATCCCTATGTGGAAACCACATAGTCTTATAAACTGTAGCTTAATGGTAAGTCTTAATATCTCATACAGCAAGTCCTCTTGACTCTAAGGATATTTTGCTCATTCTTGGCTCTTGACATTTATTTGTAAATTTTAGAATCATTCTGTCAAATATTTACAGAAAAATCTGTTGAAATTTCAATTTGGGAGATTACATTGAATCTATAGATCAATTTTAGGAAGAAGTGAACATTTTTATCCCCTTTGAGTTTGTTATCGAAGATACTCAGTACTGTGTAGTAGCAATTGCATATAGTCTTTCAAAGTTGTCATTCATTATTTACCTTTGTCTTCAGTGTTTCTTGCCTTGCAGAAACTTTTTAATTATTATTAAATAAATTTATCACCCTTTTCCTTTATAGCTTCTAGGAATTATATATGCAAGCCATATATAATTCAAAATAAAAAATTATTTTAAAAAGTAGCCACATTTAAAAAAATTTTTTTAAAAAGTGGTAAAATTATTTTTAATAATATACTTTATTTAACACATTGTAGCAAAATATCAATTCAACATAAAAGCAATATATAAAAACTACTAATGAGATAATTTACATTCTTTTTTTTATACAAATTCTTGGAAATCTGGTATGTATTTTGTACTATGGGACATCTCAGTGTGGACCAGCCATATTTCAAGTGTTTACTAGCCACATGTGGTTAGTCGCTCCATATTAGAGAGCTCAGGTCAGTATCTTTGTTAAGGTGAGTAGCCGTAGTTCTGTGGCTAGTTTAGTATTACTTCTAAGATTCTAGTCCTTCCAGGGTTGGTTTAATGAGGTCTCTTCAGTATGGTTGGTTCAACATCTCTCAGCCTTGTGTGACTTTGAGAATTGTTTGGCTCACAACCCCCCAGTAGTTGTTCTTTCTTCAGTAGTGATACTTTTAAAAAAATTTTTTTTGTAGAGATAGGGTCACTCTATGTTGCCCAGGTTGGTCTTTAACTCTTGGCCTTAAGCAATCTTCCTATCTCAGCCTCCCAAAGTGCTGAGATTATGGGTAGGAGCCACTGTGCCCTGCCCAGTAGTGACACACTGCCTAGCTTTTGGAGTCTCACCCCCACATGTCCACTTAGGATTTGGCCAGACTCAAGAAGCCCTCTGCAGAGATTTCTGGAACTCTTTCTCTGTGTAGCTCCCTCCTTTCAGTAGTTTGCTCTGTGAAATCCAACAGCCTTGTCCTGAATTCTAATGTCCAACCCAGCAAGATGACTGTACTCTGTGTGGGGTCCCCTCCTTACCTCATTAGCTTATCTTCTCTGAGGATCACAGTCTGTTCTGTGGAGAGTGGGGCGGGGGTTGCAGGCTGCTAGTCTGGTACTAATCATTCTCTAGAGCCAGAAGCAGAAGTTTTATTTTAAAAAAAGTTTTGAGTTTATTTATTAGTTTTACTATCTAATTTTGTCATAATTACTTTGATCTTTATGAATCCCTTCTTACTGTCTTCATTAATGTTATTCTTTTTATAGCTTAATTTATTTTTATTCTTTCTTGTTTATTAGAAATATTTAGTGCTATGAATTTTTCTCTAAGGAACTCCTTTAGCTATTTCCACAGGTCCTGGCATGTAGCATGTGGTCATTATTCTCTGGACAATCTGCAGTTTGGGTTTTATTTTTCTCTTTGATCAAGAATTATTCCAGAGATTTAAAGAAATTTTGAGATGGTAGAGTTTTATGTTTCTGTTTTCTGGCTTTGTTATTAACATTTAGTTATATTGCCTTATAAATAAAGTTATCTATAGTATATATAATTTTGGAAAATGTTTGATGTTTTCGTTGTAACTTAATATAGAGTCACCATGAGACTTTGTAAACAAGGTGTTATTCGCTTTTTAGAGTATAAATTATTGATTGACTTTGAATAAATGTTACCAATTTGAGTATGTGAAATAAATTTAAATGTACAAAAATATAGTAGATAAGTATGGGTAAGTTTGTGTGTGTGTGTGTGTGTGTGTGTGTGTGTGTGTTTACTTTGAGTGCCAGTGTTAAGATATTTTAAAAATGAGATTGTGAGAAAAGTGTGAAAACCACCATGCTACCTGACCTGAAAAGTCATCTAGAATGTGTAGAATGTGAATATAAATTTGTACAGGCGCTAGAGTACAGTGACCCCTGAGTAGCCTTGAGATCAAAGGGTACCTAAAGTATTATTTGCTTTCACTTTTCATTCTTTTTCTTTTTTTCCTCTACACAATATGCTAATAAAAAATCTAGATTACACAGACCCAGGCCAGGTGCTGTAAGTCTGTTATCAACAAGTGAGAGCACATTAAACAGTTTTTAATTGGTCTTAGGAAAAGCAAAGGTGAAATGAAAATTTAATTCTCCTGGACCTTTGTTCAAAATGTATTTTTCCATCTCTACTGTAAGGAGTGAATTTTAATTAGTTTGATTCTCACAGTTTGGCCATGCATTTGTAATCTGTGTTCACACTTTGGGAAAGAAAAATTTGATGAAAAGAATTGGATAATAATGGAAATCTTGACTGAGCAGAACAAATTGGAATTATTTAATATGATAGGAAGATGAGAAACATCTGGGCTGGTGACTGAAAAATGCCTTTCTCCAAGAGGCCACTGTACAGCTCAGGGCCTGGGACAGTCTTGTCCAGCACTGGGACAGAGCACCAGGGCGTGGAAAGTGCTTTGGTGCCAGATAGACCTGGGTTTGAATCCTGCTTCTGGAATTTTCTAGCAGGTCACGTAATCTCCCTGGTCCTCAATTTCCTTATCTGTAAAATGGAGGTAATAACAGTCACTTTGCAGCATTGCCGAGGATTGAAAGAAAGATATGAAAGTGCCTGATGCATCATAGAGGCTCAGAGAACGGCTAAGAGGAAAATTTCCAAGGAGAAATCTATGGCAGAGCTGAGGATACTTGTGAGGCGCTAACCTTGTTTCCAGGGTTGAGAAGAAAGAAGTGGGCAGGGACAGGTGTGTGTGTGTGTGTGTGTGTGTGTTGGGGATGAGGAAGTCTGTGGGTATGCCCTGACCTCCTTCTTCTCCTCAGTCACTCTGGGAAGCAGACAACTGGGGCCTTTTGCACAGGAGTCCATTCAGAGCTCTAGTGTGTCATTAGGAAAGTCGAGAGTCCGTGCCTCCCCTGAGCTTTGTGCGGCAGCCATCAAGCCACCTAGGTCCTTTAGTTAAGCACAGTGCACCAATAAGGCGACGAGTCAGGAGTTTCTCTGCCATCAAGCAGGACAAGTGGCCCACAAAGAGTGGGGGGAGGCTTCTGGCAAAACATGTTATTGATATTTAGGTTTTGCTATGGAGGGCCGTCAGAGAAGGAAAAGATATGGTTTTTGGCTTTGGAGTTTATAATTTAACAGAGAGAACAAATAGAGAAAACACTATAGGCACATATGAAGCTCACTGTAAAGATCCAGTGGCCATATGGCTCCCCCCCCCCCCGAGATAGTTACAAAATCCAATAATCTCTAAGGTCATCAGCCCATGGGTCCAGGACTCTGTTCAAAAAATTCAGTCCCCATGTTTCTATGTGTATCATCTCCTAGGACAAATTTTCTAAGCACCTACTGCACCCACAGAGTTCCCTCCTCTTTGAGGTTAAGAGTATGGACTTGGGTCAGGCAGATTTGGATTAATTTCCAAATATCTCACTTTCTAGTTTTTAAATTGTGTATATTTAAGGCGTACAACATGCTGTTTTGATATGCATGTACAAAGTAAAATGATTACTAAGGTCAAGCAAATTAATGTCTGTCATCTTCCATAGTGACCTCCTTGTGCATGTATGCAGTGGGGCGGAGGTACACCTAAAATTGACTCTCTTAGCAAATTTTTCATATACATGACAATATTATTAACTACAGTCCTCTTGTTTGTTGTACCTTAGATCTCTAGACTTATTCATCTCACATAACTGCAACTTTGTACTCTTTGACCTGCAATCTCCCCATTTCCTCTCTCTTGCCTGCCCTGATAACCACCTTCCTCCTCTTTGTTTACATTCACTGGACTTTTAAAAAAATTTCACATGAGTGAGATCTTGCTTCACTCACTCTTTTAGGGCCTTAGGGAAGCACATATCCTCAGGCCAGCTCAGTTCATTCATCTTTAAAACAATCCTGTCAGTGTGGATCGTGATAATTTAAGGATAGTTTCAGCATGGCCTGCACTAGGCCCTTAGGTTGTACGAATAAACAGGAACTTTTTTTTTCCTTCAAGGCAGTGGCTCTTGACTTTTGGCGATTGAGGCATTTAGTTACCTCTAGAACATGTGGCTGTCACTCTGGGGTGCTAAACTTCCTACAATGCATGGGACCGCCTACCTCCTTCTCTCCCCCACTCCTCCATTCCCTCTGATTTGCGGATTAGAAGATGAAAATGGGCACATTATAGGTTTTCCTCTCTTCAAAGACGGAAAATGTCATGGTCCTTAATGCTGTTTTTAAGCAGCGCCCTGTCTGGGATGGCCAGCCTCCTCCCCCTGCTGTCCTCCCAGGCCTAGGACGGGCTTCCCCACCCAGGGCATCCTGGTGGACTGTGCCATCCTCATTCATATACATGTCCCCAATTAAAGATTACCTATCATTGCGGGGAGAGCAGCCTGCACCTGGGAGTGAGAGGGAAAGGAGGGACCCCCGCGTCCTTTGTGCTCTTCCCTCGGTAGCAAGGCGGAAGGCGAAGCAAGGGCAGGGCATTTATAGGGCTCTATCAGCCTGAGTGGGGCCGACTACCCGAGGCAGCGGCTCCAGGCAGCGCACAGCCCGGCCACTCACGGCCAGCACCGGAGCGCCCCAGAGGCGGGGCAGCAGCAGGCGCGCTCACCGCTCCACCAGGGCTGCCGGCTGGCTGCGGAGGCGGCGGGCGCCCGGGTCAAGCCACCCCCAAACTGGCCGCGACCCAACCTCGAAGCGGTCCCAGGACAGCGGTGGGGGTGAGAGCAGGTCCAGGGGCGGGCCAGGGGAAGTTTGCGCTCTTCCAAGCCCGGGAGGGCACTCCGGCTTCCCCAGGCTGCACCTTCCTGGATGATGCTCCCCGCAGACTGGGTGAGGGGGGAGAGGGGCCACCCCGTCCCGGGAGCTCTTGGTGTTCGGGAGGCAAGATCTGATTCCAGAGAGCATGACTATGTGCTGAGTCAAACCCGCCGCTGGGCTGGGTCTGCAGCCGGTGGCTGAGCACAATCTGCTGTGGTTAATGATTGATCACCGGCCACCCCGCCTCGCCTCCGCAGCTCCAGAGAGGGCGCTCCTGGAGGGCGGGCCGAGGCGGCAAATGTCCCGGCAGCTGGAGGCTCTAGGGCTGCAAGGCAGACGAAGAGCGAAGAGCGGGCCCAGGGCGCAGAGGGGCAGGGGGAGCTTGGGCCCTCCTTCCTCTGCCCTCCCCCGCCTGCTCACACACACCCCTAAACCCCACCCCCAGCCGCCTGTGGGGCCTCTCCTAGGTTAGGCTACTCCAGGAAGTTTCCATGAAAGCGCCTGAAATACTAAGTTACATTTGCCAGGAGAATTCGAGTGAGAAAAAATCCTGCGCCCACTCAGGTGAGTTGCAGCCAAGAACTCTGGGCTCTGCTGGGAGGAGAAGGGGAAGTTGAGAAACTCCTTGGACCTGGTGGCGTTGTCTCTTCCTCATGGCTTCAGCCGGCAGCCCCGGCAGTGACTGCTCCCATGTCATCGATCACAGCCATGTCCCAGAGTTTGAGGTGGCCACCTGGCTCAAAATCACGCTCATCCTGGTGTACCTGGTGATCTTTGTGGTGGGCATCTTGGGGAACAGCATCACCATTCGGGTGACCCAGGTGCTGCAGAAGAAGGGCTACTTGCAGAAGCAGGTGACGGACCACATGGTGAGTCTGGCTTGCTCGGACATCTTGGTGTTCCTCATCGGCATGCCCATGGAGTTCTACAGCATCATCTGGAGCCCCTGGACCACGCCCAGCTACTCCCTGTCCTGTAAGCTGTACACTTTCCTCTTCGAGGCCTGCAGCTACGCCACGCTGCTGCACGTGCTGACGCTCAGCTTTGAGCGCTACGTCGCCATTTGTCACCCCTTCCGATATAAGGCCGTGTCCGGACCCTGCCAGGTGAAGCTGCTGATTGGCTTCGTCTGGATCACCTCCGCCCTGGTGGCACTGCCCTTGCTTTTTGCCATGGGTACCGAGTACCCTCTGGTGAACGTGCCTAGCCACCGCGGGCTCACTTGCAACCGCTCGCGCACGCGCCACCATGAGCACCCCGAGGACTCCAACATGTCCATCTGCACCAACCTCTCCAGCCGCTGGACCGTGTTTCAGTCCAGCATCTTCGGCGCCTTCGTCCTCTACCTCGTGGTGCTGTCGTCGGTGGCCTTCATGTGCTGGAACATGATGCAGGTGCTCATGGGCAGCAAGCCGGGCGCGCGCGCCGAGAGCGGGAGGCAGCTGCCGCTGAGAAAGGCCGAGAGCGAGGAAAGCAGGACCGCCCGGAGGCAGACCATCATCTTCCTGAGTGAGTGCTGGGGCCACCAGGGAGCAGCCCCCCACCCCCACCCCAGCCCGGCCGCAGCCCCTGGTCCCCGTCCCGTGGAGGAGTGGGAGTGTTGCCCCAAACGTGTGAACCTAAGTTCATGGAGGTGGAAGAGTAGTATAGCAGGCGGAGGGCATTGATCTGGGGCTCTGGACGTTCCTTCTCTCTGTTTGGGGGGTCTCTGGTGGGTTGTGGGGAGAGAGCACACAGGACTCAGGTCTGGGTGTGTGCCACAGCACCGCTGCCGGGACTGTTGGCAGATCACAAAGTATCTCGGCTAAAATGGGGACAATACTACTGGGAAGTTGCAGGGACAAACTAGGCAATGCAGGAGAGGTGAAAGTCCTGTGGAAGGGACCACGTTGTGGCAGAGATAAAGGGCTCGTTCTTATCTAGCCCTGTCTTTACCCCAGAGAGCCTTTCTCAGGCAATTAGATTTTGTTCCCATTTTCCTCCTCCTTCAGAGAAACCAGGCTGTGGGGGCTACACACTGGCCAGGCTGCTATTTCACTCCCTGGGTGGCCTCCCCAGGGTGGTGCCGGGGTGTCTGCCGTGGCAGGGTCTGTTCCTTCCCAGAGCAGAGGAACACAGCGGGCGGCCTGTATACCTGATCCAGAAAATCCGATTTCACAGATTTTTGGAACTCGATTGATCTTCCAGAATACCTATGTTCTGGGAGATCCCATGCTGAAAAATCTGCTAGCTTTCTAACCTTGCGTTGTGATACAAAGTATTTAAAGTTGAGGCCTTTTCTGTATTTAAAGAAAGTATTTGAAGGGAGCCCACAGGTCTGTAGGCCCCAGAGTGGCCTTGCTGGCTGCCCCCTCGGAAACTGGGCTTCACTGGAGACACATGAAGTGTGTGTGAGCAAAGGGTTTTAAAAAGTTTTTTTTTGTTTTTTCTTTAGCAGAAACAAGAAAAAGGAATGCATTGTGGATGCGTGAATGTGAGTCAAGGGGGAGTGGATGTAACAAATGTGTCCCGTTCTCCCCTCTGTCCTTACCCCTGTGGCATCAGGAAAGGAATAAATCATGGTGATGTTTGTTTTTGGTGTGGGGAACTTGAGCAACAGGTTCCAGGGGACAGGAGTCAGACGTGAGAGAAAACTGGAAGGCACTTAGAGATGGAAAGAACCGGGTCATGTGTCAGCCCTGCCCTGGCTTCTGGCATGCCGGTGACTTTACTCTGTCTTGACTTCACTCTGGGTCTGTGCAAAATGAGACGAGAGAACTTAATACATGTGCATGGCTACTCTGCATCAGAGGTTGTGCTAGGTGGTTTGCATTTCCATTTTATAGAGGAGGCTTAGAGAAGACCTAATTCACACTCCGAGAGCCTCACCCTGCTTCTTGGGGCAGGGAAAGGAGTGTCTGCCTGCTGCGTCCACAGGCATGGGGTGAAGGCAATGAAATGAGGCAGGACTTTGACAAGGAAGGTGCTACGTAGGTTAGCCTGGTGGTGTTGCTGCCTCCTAGGGCCAGCCTTTCTGGAGGAACTATTACCTGGGGCTTTAGGATCCCAATTCACCCAACCCAATTCAATCTCTATGACCCACTGACTCAGAATATTCCAGGAAGAAATGGACATGGACATTGCATTTGCTTAAAGCTTGAACATTTATTGAAAGGCTAGTTCTCTTTTTTTCCCTACATAGCCCCTTAGGTGTTTCTTAAATTGTTATCTATCATTTATACTTTTGTGTGAATGAATTTAATTTCCTTTTTGTTTTTTGAGTGCGGGAGCGTGCTGGGCACTGGCCTGAGCGGATGAGAATTAGGGAGTAGACAGGAATTAGGAAGTAGTCTTCAGCTACCTTCAAAGGCATTAAGGCTGCCTTTGACCAAAGGAAAAAATAATTAATTTGCCTAATCAATTATTTGCCTACTCTCGGTGTTTTTTGTATTTCTCTGAGTAGATGCCTATTCTTTCTTCAGTAAGTGTTCCAAGTCAAAGTCAGTTTCCATTTTGTAGCATAAAATCAGAATGCCACAGACTTTTATTTAGAGATGGATGGGACCTTGGTGATCATCTCATCATGTTAGTAACCGCCTGGAATGCGTTTGTTCTCACTGCTGCTCTCATTCTTTCCTTCTAGCTCTTTCCTTCTTTCTTGTAACTGTATATTAATCACCCACTGCTTTCCGGCATAAAGACTGTTGAATGGCAATCAGGTGCTCAATGTGCAATAATGTCCTGGGGGAATTTACCGTTTGTATTTAGCCCATTTTCTCTGCAGTAGGTTTTCAAAGCAGTTCCCGAAAAATGTCCTCCTCTCCCAATGAATTTCAAAGAGCTTTTAAAAATAGGAACCTCACTAATTAACTCAAGTTAGGAAATAAATTAATGGAGTGAAGAGGAAGAAACCGTGGCCTGCATCCATCAGATTAGTACAATGCAATTTACTTTGTGGGTTTCATAAAACTTGTGCTTTGGGGCATTTTTAACCCAGAACAAATGAACATATAAATTGTTTACAAATCGCTGAATTTAATGTAGTGATTTAGCTGTCTTTTTAGTATTTCATTTCACAGATGGATCAAATTAAAATAAATATTTGCTCATTTCAAACATATCTTGAATTTAATGTGAAATGTAAATGACGACATAGCACAAAATGTCTTTGGAGCTCTTGAGGCAATAAAAAAACAATTACGAAGTTTACTCCTTTGTTGTTAAAAATGCTAACTTCTGCATAACAGAAACAAATTCATAAATCTACCCAAGATGAGGAAGCCCATGTAGAAAATATTAATTTTCCTTTCTGCATCTTTCCGTATCATGCCTGCCTAGTTGAGGTGCTGGGCTGGCAAATGATGAAAACAAATTGGGAGCTGTGTGAGAGAAAGAGGAGCTGGGATGCCTACTGGCTCTCCAGCAATTTGTAGGAGAAACAATAATAATGCAAAAGTGCACATTCTTGAAAACAGGAGTGTCTTCTCCTTCTTGTCAGCTCAGTGAGAAATTAGTATTAGACTTGCTTCCTGTTGCAAGGTTATGGCTCATGTGGACATGGAATACTTGTCCAATATCAGAACAGAGGTTGCTGGGCTAGGTTTCTGCTTATTCTGGAGAAAAGAAACTGGTGGATTTGACTCTTTCCCTTGAATGTTGAGGATGTGCAAAACAAGGCTTCCTTTCAAGCAAGGCTTTCTAGGACCTTCCATCTTATCTTTCTGATCTCTCCCTTGGATGTCCATGGTCCCAACACCGATAGCATCTGGGGCCATGAACACCCATGTTGTGTCTACTGCATGGACGGCTTGCTATCACATGTCACCCGCTCAATGTGGAACAACAAAGTATAAAATAAATACAGTTTAAATTTGTAACTTTCAAGAGCATAAAGTCATTGGGACTTGGTTACAGCTACCTCCCAGAGAACTGTAGGGCAGTGACTGGCTTTCAACTATAGTTATGAAACAAGACTTTTACAGATAATCATGAAGTTACAAAATTAAAGAAACATCATAGAAGATTCAGGACTCTATAATAATTACATTCTTTTGCTCTCTGATTTGATCTTCCAAGTCAGAAGGAAAGGGAAGGAGTTACATCTTGTTCAGGAATTACATATCGACTTGGGTTGCTTATGGGGGAATATCTTGAATATGGATGATAGCCATCATGTGTATTTGGGTGGAAAAAGAGGTTGAGAGTTGATGTTGTAATAGACTACTCTAAAAAGTTGATGTACATTTAGATATTTGTGGAATGGGCTAGGAAGAAGAGGGGAGAAGGAGATCAGAATCACATCCTCTGGGGTTTTAGACCCCAGATTTAGAGACCAAATTAAAGGAGTGGAGTGGGAGAAAGTGAGACAGAGAGAGAGAGAGAGAGAGAGAGAGAGAGAGAACACTGAGATGTTGACAGCAGGTCCTCTTGATCTGAGGACAATCAATACCCTAAAAGAACTCTTAAAGTTAGTTCCCTTAAAGTGGGGTCCAATATTTCATGTAAAAAGAGGTTTGATTTGGATTTGAAAGTGAAAATTATAAGAAGAAACTTACCTTGTATTTTGTAAATAAAGGTTGCAATTACAACCATATGTTAATTCTTGTAACTGTTATTTAGAATGACTGTGTGGAGCTCGAGGGCATGATTTTTCTGCCCAACCTATATGATAGCCTTTGTGTTTGATTTTCTCAGCAAGAGCATGAACAGGTCTTCTCTTAATTCTTTGCTATTTAAATCACCCTCATGGAAGCATCTGTCCTGGCATTATCCTTGTCAATTTTCCATTCTTTCAGGATTAACTGGTCTAATTCAGACAGACCTTCATTTGTCAGTGGCTTGGCATTTGATTCATCTGTTTCTCCAGCTGCCTTTTCAGTGACTTCCTAAAATTCTGTAGCCCATGTGCCGGCCATAACCAAAAACACAATTAGTTTCAAAAATCAATTCCTATCCGCTAGTGTACAGCAAGGATTACACACAAGTGGATGCCTTGAAATGCTTCTGAAGTGCCCATAACAATTTTTAGGTAGTTGTTTTCTTGACTAGTTTAAGAAAACATGTTTTCACCATTAATTTTCTCAGAAAAGGCTTTTTCTGTGGTGTAAAAGGATACATCAACCCAGTCTCTCAGGGAAATGCCACCAAAATTAAACTGGTGACTGTTTTAGTGGAGGCTATTATTTTAACTCAAATGTCTGGCTATTTCAGGAAAAAGTTTTGCCTCAAATATTCTGACTATCGCCTCTCTTCTCTTCTTCCCTTTAATGATGTAGATGAGGCTGTAATAAATGGCATTTCAGGTTTATGTTTCTATTTGTGATATCTATCATGCATTGCAAGTGGTCTGAGATCAGCCTGGCAGACAGATATAATAATGCTGCTTTATTTTTATAATCAGGCTGTCTCAGAGATTTCATTTCTCTGCTGGAGAGAGGCATCGTTTCTGGGGACGGGAACACGGAAGCCCAGTCCCCATTCGCTAGCAAGCCAGTTCATCTGTCTCAGTTGCGAGCCTGGCGGGGCTGCCAAACTGAGCGGTGCAGAAACCACTCAGAATAAAAGCCACTTGTGAGTTGAGACAGCGCAGAGGAAGAATATTGAACGGGGGAGTCGAGGAGCCCTCTCTGGCTGTATTAGGCAAGGCCCCCTGATCCACTGTTTGGGTGACACTATCAACTCCCATTCCTTTTCCTTCCGCCCACCCCACCGGCCAGTCTGCAACCCTGGGACGACCCCGCTGACTCTCCACCTCTGCTCCTTGGCTGCCTCCTGTGCACCAGAGAGAGGACTGGTCCTCATGGCTGCTGTCCCTTCCTGTAAGTGAATGGTGTGGCCTTGCTCCCTGGTGCACACCTTCCTTTCCAAGCACCTTCAAAGAGCTCCCGCTCCCCAGCTGCCCTCTCTACTTTGTTTCCAGCGAGCCTCCTCTCTGAGTCATCCCTGGAAGAACCCGCATCTGCTCTTGCCCCCCCATCTGGAATTGCCCCTGTATCTGCTCTTGCCCCGGTCTGGCTGCTCTTTCCCCTGCAGCCACTACGAGCTTGTGGACACCCCAACCCACCTCCACCCCCAGCAAACTGCAGCCAGTCATGGCTTCCTATGGCCGCGGTGCCAACCACAGACCAAAGCCTTAGACAGAGGCCGTCGCGGCGGCTGCCTCTCCTTACTCTACGGAGTGCCATTCTCTGCTGGCCTTACTCTGCTCGGGCCACAGTGCAGCGCACCACAGACTGGGGGGCTACAGACGTTTGTGCTCTCACAGCTCTGCAAGCTATAATCCTGCAGGGTTGCTTTCTTCTCAGGCCCCGCTCCTTGGTTTGCAAATAGCTGCTGTCCTGTGTCCTCAAGTGGCTCCTTCTCTGCGCATCTGCACTCCTCGTGTCTCTGCCTCTTCTCATAAGGACGCCAGTCCTATCAAATCAGCCTTGTTACCTCATTTTACCTCAGTTACCTCCTAAAGGCCCCATCTCCTAAAACAGTCACATTGAGGGTTAGGCCTTCAACATATGAATTTTTGGGGGACTCACCTTAGTCTGTAACACTCCTTAATTATTTATCCCATTGGCGCCGCTTAAATTTCTTCAACACAACATGGCTGGGCCCTTCACCCTACCCGGCCTGTGTGCCTGTTGTCGCCTCTGAAATGCTCTTCTGTCCTGCTCTACGCTCTTCCTACCCCTCACCCCATCCCTTCCCCAAGTTAGTCTCTTTCTCCTCCCTCAGCTCTCCCTGGGGAGGCTGGGCCTTGCTCCCCGACTTCATTAAACCGTCCTTGAAACAAGACTCACAGTTGGAATTTCATATTTAATTGTGCGGTCGTTTGATTGGTGTATGTCTCCCTTCTAGTTCCTTGAGGGCAGGAGCTCTCCCTAATTTTGCTGCACGGCGTACCTCCATTCCAACACAGTGCCTGGCACATAGCAGATGGTCAATGAATATTTGTTGACTGAATAAATAAATGAACGAGTCTCAGCCTGGAATTGAGAAGCACTGTTCTGTTTTCCCTTGGGCATGCATTCAGTAGATGTTTATCATTCCTCAGAAGTGTTCTGGTTAGTCTAAAGATGTCAGAAAGGGTCCTGACTCCTCTGAGGCCTCCAAAAAGTCACGTCATCATGGAAGACACTTAAGATTTGCTCTCCCCCGAGCAAATGAGCAGCAGTCGGTGCCAATCGGCCCCTGACTATTAGCTTTAACCGTATATACCTGCCAGACACAACCATGAAATGCAAGTGATTAGGGTGGTGTTTGACAGTTCTCGCTAAACGCTGTTGAAGAGGATGTTAGCTCAATGATACAACTCTAAACATTATTTCTTTTTTTTTTTTTTTTTTTTTTTGAGACAGAGTCTCGCTTTGTTGCCCAGGCTAGAGTGAGTGCCGTGGCGTCCTAGCTCACAGCAACCTCAAACTCCTGGGCTCGAGTGATCCTTCTGCCTCAGCCTCCCGGGTAGCTGGGACTACAGGCATGCGCCACCATGCCCGGCTAATTTTTTATATATATCAGTTGGCCAATTAATTTCTTTCTATTTATAGTAGAGACGAGGTCTCGCTCTTGCTCAGGCTGGTTTTGAACTCCTGACCTTGAGCAATCCGCCCGCCTCGGCCTCCCAAGAGCTAGGTAAACATTATTTCTTAGCAGGCGATTTCATCTGCTTATTGACAAAAGAGTGCTCAAGATAATGGAAAGTGGGGGTAACATTTTGAAAATATTAAACCAATGTGTTTATATTTCTCCCTTAAATTGCATTCACTTGCAGCCATTTCCCTCAAGGATGAGCCATGAGGTCTATCACCCGAGGGCAGGAAAAAGCAGGCACTCCCTGGGACAGAGTGTTGTGGATCAGTTTTGGGGCCAGAGGCTGAAATTCTTGACCTCTTTAGCCAGGCACTTATCTTGAAAGCCAGGCTTTGTGAAGGTGAAAAGGGATTGCTTAACTCCACAGCTCCCCCTCTAATGCGGCAAGAGCCTGGCCTGGTGGACTAGATCAGCCAGTTCCAGACAAGACCATAGCTAAGGGGTTTGAAATTTATCCTTAGAAGCCATTTCAGGGTTTTAAGGAGTAAAACAGCACAATTGAATCTCTGGTGCTGGGCCTGAGGTGACAGCATTTGTTGCATTGCAGTTTGGGTCAAAATGCAGGCCTGGTTGTGTTCCCAGAATGAACAAGAGATGACCCTTCATAGCAACGTGGTCCTGGCAGAGCAGCTGATACCAGTGAGTTCTCCTTGACATTAGCCAGACTTCTGGCTCATGGTTTTCCCAAGTCTCGTTGCTGCCACAGGCCTCCATAGGCAGACAGTGACTCTACTTCCACTCAGCACCTCCTCATTCCCAGCACAGAGGCCTGAATTGCCCCCACATTGCTCAGGCTCTGGTTAGGAGTCAGCCTGAGGGAGCTGAGCTAGGTCACAGTAGCTCTCATTTATCCTGTCTGTGGTGTAATGGTCTAGCCATTCTTTAACGACAGTCTCAAGTCCCCACTTCTTCCTTGAAGCCTTCCTGGACCACTCCAGCCTACGCTGATCTTTCTCCGTGACAGGAGCCATCTTAGACATTTCTCAGGTGGGGGGCCACAGGTGTTATCTCCTGCCTATACCTGCAGCTCTCTGCACTCTCATCCTTCTTGAACCTTCTTTACTGGGTTGGGGGGCAGGGGATACACACCAATAGGTTGATGGGTTGAAATTCCCTGACAGTGGCTACTGGCCCTGAAACAGAAGGAGACCACCCACACCATGATCCTTAGGAAGCCACTGCAACTTTCCCTGCCTCTCCTCCTTTCCCTGTGGTAGGTAGACTTTGAGATGCCCCCCCCCCAGTTCCTAGCCCCTGGGGTATGTGTACCCAGCTATTCAATCAAACACTAACCTAGGGGTTGCAGCAGAGGGATTTTGCAGAAGTAATTAAGTTCCCAAATCTGTTGACCTTAAAATAGGGAGATTTTCTGTGTGGGTTTAACTGAGTCACACGAGTTTTTAAAAACTGGGTCTAGAGATCAGAGACAGGAGAAGTCAGAGAGTCAAAGCAAGGGAGGCATTTGACAAGGGAGAACTTCTCTGCTGTGGGTGTTGGAGATGGTGGGAGCCACATGGCAATCTCCGGGCACTAACAGCCAGCAAGGAGATGGGACCTGAATGAACTGAGAGGTGGATTCCGCCCCCCCACCCCCCTAGAACTTCTAGTAAAGAACTCAGCCTGCCCTAAAACATGAGACCCTGAGCAGAGATCCCTCCGTGCCTTGCCTGGGTCCCAGGTCTATGGAACTGGGTGCTAATAAATAGGTGTTGTTTTAAGCCACTCAATTTTTGATAATTTGTTATACAGCAATAGAAAACTAATAAATTCTGTCAACCCTGGTGAAAGGGATACAAGGTAAGCACAAGTCCTGCCTTAGTCATATCTTACAAGATAGGTTCAATCTCCATAAGCTTCTCTTTGAAAAGTCTCACCTTCCAAGAACTGTAGCCTTGGCCCAGCCATTCATCATTCACAACCCATTTATTGACGACCTGCTCTGTGCTCAGTGGTCAGGACGTTTGCCAAGCTCCAGGGCACCAGTAAGTGTTCGCTGGCATCTTAGACTCTTGTTTTGGGAATTCAAAGTTGGTGGGTTTGAGTCCCACCTGCTGAATTGGAATCCTAATTATCAAAGATTGATCTTGTAATTATTGCCTTTTTGGTAGCTCTTTTTCCATCTAGCCTGGCACTTAGTAAGCGCTGCATAAATATTTGGTGACTGAGTTAATATCTGGGCAGCTCTGCCGCTTCCCAAAGTCTTCCTCCACAGAGGAGAGATCGCCTACATCCTTCATTGTTTAGCTTCAGATGGAAAACGTGCGTGTCGGGCAGGAACCCGCCCCAATGCTGAAAGCAAATCTGAGTAAGAGGGATGTTCTCGGGCTGGAAAACTTTACTGTTCTCTGACTTTAGGGTTTCTGCCAATTTAGACATGTGACAAAATGTCCTGTTTGTACTTACTGTGTGTATAAGAGCTGTTCTGGCAGGCGGAGGGCTTTTTAAACATCTCATCCCACTGCTTTACACATCTCCAGGGTGGCTGAGTAGTTGGGGAGTGGTGGTGTTACCAGAACCCGACAGCATGGGCTCAGGAAGCAAGGCTGCAGCATCAAGTTGCTATTGCACTTGTGAAATGTCCAACTGGTGTGAAAGCAAAGGCATTGCTGGAGTGGGAGGCAGGCCCAACTGGCACGAGTGGTGGACATTGAACTGGTAGGGGAAAGCCATTCTCTTTCTCTGGAGAAGGGGGGGAATCCACCCTACTTTAAGAATAAAACACTACACATAGGGTATTTGGGCCAGAGCCAGTTATTGGACCTTATCTATTCTATTAGGCTTTATTTATTATAGAACATATAATGTAAATATATATCACATATATTATAATATGTATTATAATTTTTTGAAAGGCATGATATACTCAGCAGAGACAAAGCTTTCTGGGAAATTTATGTGTCTTTCTATATGCTGCCATTCTGAAGGATTAAATACCATGTTGAAATGACAGCTGCATATTTTCTGTATTTAAAAGACAGCTGATAGGTTGTCACTTTTTCAAGTTCAAGTTTGTCTTGACAGGTTCGGCAAATAGGTCGCCTTGGTGATTGAAGGTTGCTGTCTCGAGGGTGAAGGGAACTTCTGAAGGAACAAGCTGTTCTCCTTCTTAGATTTTAGAGATTCATTATCCAATTTCTTGCATGCCCACTTTCTCCAGGAAGCCTGCCTGGGCTGGCTTTAGCCTGCTTCGATCACTCCAGCAGATTTTTGCGTTTCATTTGGTGGTTCGTTTATGAAGTGTTTACGAAACTTAAATTGTGTGTATAATGTCATTTGTACCATAGAGATTAAGAGGTTGGTTCCTCCTTTCAAGGAGCTTAATATTTCTCTAGTTGGGACATCAAATATAGGGGTGGAGTCTTGGAGAAGCCCACAAATACCACCTGATGCAGGGTCTGGGGCAGTGGCTGTTTATAAAGTAAGCTTATACGTTGCCAGAATTGTTAATAGAGTGGTTGAGTGGACTTCATGCCAGAGATGTTGCCTGCACTCTGGGTAGTACTCATCGTTTGGTCCATGGACCAGCAGTATCAGCCTCTACTGGGACATTATAAAATGCAGAGTGCTGGGCCACACCACACCAAGTGAATTACAATCTCACTGTAAGCAGATCCCTGTGGTTCCTATAACCTAAACTACAGGGGTGAGGATCACTGATCTGTAACAGTGGAAGGGATTCTTTGACTCAAAGACTAGAAAAGGATGAATTAGGAATGACGAAACTCTCCAGTTGAGATAAGAACTATCAATCGCTTGTGTAGTTGTAACTACACAACTATCCTTAACACCTAAGCATAAGAAACTTCACATTATTTTTTAGAAGAAAGTTAAACCTGGCTTTAAGCCTCTATTTTCAATGTGGTGAAAATTTTAATCTCAGTAACATTTTAGGGGGGAGGGTTTCCTCTTTCCCATGTTGTATCAAAATTCAAGGGACATATGAGGGGCCCAGAAAATGAGGCATTTGGTCTCTTGTTCAAAGTACTTCCTGTTGCTCCTTCTGTTCCATGATTCTGCTGCCAAGGCTGGCCAGAGGACTGGGGCCAGCTAGCCAAAAGGCCGGCCTTTGTATTTTATCTCCGTTCCTCATAACATCATCAGCACGAGGATATCATTATCCTCACTCTGCAGAATTGCCCAGCGTCACCAACACTTGCAATTTGAGCTGGGATCTGCCATGTTCCAGAGTCCATGTTCTTTCCTTGAGCAGAGAGATGGTACCTTAAAAGAGGACAGGCCAGGCGCGGTGGCCCACGCCTATAATCTTAGCACTCTGGGAGGCCGAAGCGGGAGGATTGCTCAAGGTCAGGAGTTCGAAACCAGCCTGAGCAAGAGCGAGACCCCCGTCTCGCTATTTTTAGCAAGACTAAAAATAGAAATAAATTAATTGGCCAACTAAAAAATATATAGAAAAAATTATCCGAGCATGGTGGCACATGCCTGTAGTCCTAGCTACTTGGGAGGCTAAGGCAGAAGGATTGCTTGAGCCCAGGACTTTGAGGTTGCTGTGAGCTAGGCCGACTCCACAGCACTCTAGCTGACACTCAGGCAACAGAGTGAGACTCTGTCTCAAAAAAAAAAAACCAAACCAACAAAAACAGAGAATGTGCTCTAGCAGGGGACTTATGGACCGTTAGGGGTGAGGGAGGGAAGAAAGCATGGTGCCAAGTCTATTGGTCTTGCTTTTAGGCCACCCAGCAGCTTTTGGGTACTCTGCTTATGTTTGGGGAATTCCCCTCTTTTTGAGTCCTGTTTCCCCAAGCCAGTGGCCAGAAACTTGCTTCCCCAAATTCTTCACAGGCAGGGTGCAGCATGTGACTTGGGCTGCACCAATCTCGTGCACTGAAACAAGAGTCTCACTGTGAAGAGAGTGGTTGCAAGGAGCAGCAGCCACATGGAGTCTTCTTGGGGACAGTGCCAATGTGTGACAGTGGCATTGAGACAGCAAAGACAGGAGAACTAAGGGCAGCACCCTCGGCCAGATGTTGGCAGCACTTCTGCATTGGTGCAGTCTGGTGGGATACCCTGATACCATTCTCTGGCCTCCTACGGATTATGTGAAATAACTCATAGCCTCATTTCCAGTTGAAACTTGACCAGGCTTTGTTGTTTGCACTAAGAACTCTGTAAATCTAGAAAACAGGTAATAGAAAAATTGGACTGGGCTAGGGGTCCCAGAAGGGAGCAGTGAATGGTGAATTTAGATTGGAAAGTAAACGGGGAATGGAGGAGGTTAATAGCTAGGCTGAAGGACTCAGACTACACGTTGGAGGCATTGGGGAGCCCTGGAAGGCTTTTGAGAAGAGGAATGGCAGGAAAGAGTGCAAAAAGACTGATATGCCCATCGTGTGGGTTGCTGGCAGGTAAAGGCAGTGTGAGGGGTGCAGGTGTGGAAGTGGCAGTGGGTTCTGATGATGATGCATGGGCAGGTTGGCCATGAAGAGTCTTGAGAATGGTAGTTGTCAACCCTGTTAAGCATTACGCCCCTGTGGATTGTTAGAGAATGCCCCACTCCAGCCCATTGACATAAAAATTTTGGCAGGGAAGGGCCCTGGGCATTGGTATTATTTAAGCCTGCAGGTGGCTCCAGTGAGTAGCCAGGGCTGGGAATGGGGAAGAGGGAGTGGGAAAGGCAAGCAGGGCCTGGCTGGGGAGACCTTGAATTTGGTGGCTGTGCCAAGGTTTTTTAACAGCAGGCCACCTGATCCTGAGTTATCTCAGAAGTAAAAAGGAATTTATTGAAAGTGTACATTGGGCTCCACTATCAAGGAAATATCAGCTTCAGGCATTTGCCCCTATTTGTTATCTTTCCATTCAGGAACAAGAATCTTCCTGGACCAGCTAGGGTTGCGTGCCCAGCCCCTGTGAGCCTGAGGTTAGGGCAAGTGATGGACAGTGCCATCAAGACTGCATGCAGTGACAGGCAGGGTCCCCAAAGGAGAACCATGCTATACCTAGGAAAGCCAGGGACAGAAACAACAGATGCCCCTTGCAGGGGCCTTATGGAGCCTGGTCCATGGTGATGAGAGCCATCGTTGTTGAGTTTCTTCTCTGCAGACTTTTCCCAGACTCTGTTCTCTGTGTGGCCATCCCTCTGTACCCGCCCCTGCCCCCCTGGCTGAGCTGTGGGAGACCTGTCCCAGGAGTCCGGTCATCTCAGTGTGAGAGCAGGCTAGACAGTGTACAGGAAAGAGCAGCAACAGAGCCTCCCACTTTGCAATGCTGTTGCTGGGAGCCAGTTAATGCCAAATCCCCGCGGCATGTTTCCTGCCTGGGAACCTACCTCATTTCCCCAGGCCACTGACCAAATATTGAATTGTGGCTATTCCTCACCACAAAAATCAGGTTGTATTTGAACCTTGGCCTGGAAAACAAAAGTCTCTGGCTGTGCTTCAGGGTGAGCTGCACCATGTGCTTCTAGAATTGGGCATTTTCCAGCTATGTCTTAATACGGTATTGGCCTTAAGCCAGGACTCCTTGTTTCAGACGTAAAACCCCACCTTTGATGTCAAGGATATTTACCATAGAAAATAGGAATAAATGAGGTGTATTCATTGCCTTCTGGAAATCCAGAAAGTCATTTGAGAAAAAGAAAACCTAGTAATTTGTAAAAGGTTTTGCACAGAAAAAAATGTTTGAATTTCTCCTTAGAAGGTTGATTGATTTTTGTACCAACTAGACTTTATCACTGGGGTGGTTACTGTTTTCTCTCCCTGCAAGTTAAGAGGCAAAAAGGCTGTTCTCCAAAGCAGTTCTTCAGAGCAATCTCTTCTCTTGGTGGTGTTTCCTGCATGGGAGTCACCAACCGTCAGGTGGGCCTGCCCTGGCAGAGAGCTGTGTGCATTGGGGACACATGGAGAGGCTGTGGCACGTGTGGGCTTCACATTCAGTGGGCGGGGGCCTGAGTATGTAGGTGCTGTGTCTTAAGTGATGTGAGTGATGGCAAGGGTGTTGCATTAGTTTCCTGTGGCTACTGTAGAAAATTATCACACACTTGGTGGCTTAAAGCAACAGAAATTTATTTTCTCATAGTTCTGAAGGCCAGATGTCCAAAATCAGTCTCACTGAGCCAAAATCAAGGTGTCAGCAGGACCTTACAAGCTCTGGAGGGTCTAGGAGAGAATCCATTCCTTGACTCTTCCAGTTTCTGGGGCTGCTGGCATTCCTTGGCTTGTGGCCACACTACTCCAGTCCGCAAGGCCAGCATCATCACCTCTCTCCATGCTCTGTGTTCAAGTCATCGTCTCCTCTGTCTTAGTCCATTTGGGCTGCTATAACAAAATATCGTAGACTGTGTGGTTTATAAACAACAGAAATTTATTTCTTAGAATTCTGGAGGCTGAGAAGTCCAAGATCAAGGTACTGGCAGGTTTATGTCTGGTGACGGCCTGCCTTTAGCTTGAAGATTGCTGACTTCTCACTGCGTCCTCACAGGGTAGAAGAAGCCAGGCAGCTCTCTGGGGCCTCTTATAGAGGAACTTTAATCCCATTTATGAGGGCTCCAACTTCATGACCTAATTACCTGCCAAAGGCCACACCTAATACTATCACATTGGTGATTAGGTTTCCAACATAAGAATTTTGGGGGGACACAAACATTCAGACCTTAGTATCTTCTATGTATATCAAATCTCCCTCTTCCTCCCTCTTCTGAGAACACATGGGATAGAATTTAGGGCCCCCTCTGATAATCCAGGATAATAGCTGTATCTCAAGATCCTTAACTTAATCGCATTTGCCAAGATGCTTTTCTTTGTAAGGTAACATTTATGGTATCCAGGGATTAAGACCTGATATTCTGGGGGGACATTTTTCAGCCTACTACAGGGAGCAAAGGAGTAGCAGAAAGTATGAATTTAATATGGCCCATGAGCATAGTCTACAAAGAAACACCAAGCAGTACCAAGGTATATCTGTCCCAATCTCCTTTCCATTACCTACAAGCGTGTGTGACTTTGGGCCAATTACTCGGCAGCTCAGACTCTCAGTTTTATTGTCTTTACATTGGACATAAACCGATGTCAAAGGTTTGATTTGAGCATTCAGTGAGAAGTATATGGAGGCCTCCAGTGCAGTGCATGTGGTAGGGCCTTAATGAAAACTGTAGCTGACCCTTGAACAACACGGACTTAAACTGTACAGGTCCACTTATACATGAACTTTATTCAATAAATATATTGGAAATTTTTTTGAAGATTTATGACAGTTTGAAAAAACTCGCAAACTGTATGGCCTAGAAATAGCAAAAAAAAAAAAACAACAAATTGAGAAAAAAGTATGCATGAATGCATAAAATATCTGTAGATGCTAGTCTGTTTTATCATTTACCACCATAAAATATATATAAATGCATTATAAAAAGTTAAAATTTATTAAAACTTACACATGGATTGTACACAGTGCCATTTGCACAGAAATGTAAACAAATGTAAAGATGCAATATTAAATCATAATTGCATAAAATTAACTGCAGTACATACTGTACTACTGTAATAATTTCATAGCCACCTCCTGTTGTTACTGCGGTGAGCTCAAGTGTTCCGAGCATCCACTTAAAACGCCGTGTGACGCTAATCATCTCGGCATGAGCAGTTGGTCTCTCCAGTAAATTGTGTATCACAGTAAAAAAAATGATCTCTTGTGGTTCTGGTGTATTTTTCATCACGTTTAGTGCAATACTGTAAACCTTGAATAACACTATGCAACCCCTACAAAGTACGGCTAGTGATGGTGGAAGTGCTCCTCCCAAGATGCAGAGAAGAGTCAAGTCATGACATTGCAAGAAAAAGTTGAATTGCTTGATATGTACCACAGATTGAGATCTGCAGCTGCGGTTGCCTACCATGTCCAGATAAATGAAGCCAGCATAAGGACTATTGTAAAAAAAACAAACACAAAGAAATTTGTGAATCTGTCACTGCAGCTACACCAGCGGGCACAAAATCTTTGCACTTTTTTGAAAGACCTATCTTGTATTGAAAATGCACCTTTTATGTTGGTGCAGGATTGCTATAAGAAAGGCATACCTATGGAGTCTAATATGATTTGAGAAAAAGGGAGGTCATTGTATGACAACTTAAAGCAAAAGGAAGGCAAAGGATATAAAGTTGAAGAATTTAATGCCAGCAAAGGATGGTTTGATAATTTTATAAATAGAAAGAGATTTGTCTTAAAAAATGTCAAGATAACAGGAGAAGCAGCTTCCACCAACCAAGAGGCAGCAGATGAGTTCCCAGACACCATTCAGAAAATCATTGGGGAGAAAGGATATCTTCTTGAATAGGTTTTTAATACAGATGAAAGTGTCCTATTCTGGAAAAAAATGCCACAAAGGACATGTATTGGTAAGGAAGAGAAGCAAGCACCAGGATTTAAGGCAGGAAGGGACAGGCTAACTCCAGTGTTTCATGCAAATGCAGTTGGGTTTATGATCAGGACTGCACTTATCGATAAAGCTGCTAACCCCAGATCCTAGAAAGGAAAAGATAAACATCAGCTCCTGGACTCTTGATTGTACAACAAGCCTACCTAGAAAATGAGAAAACCCTTATTGGTTCCATCGATGATTTGTCCCTGAAGTCAGAAAGTATTTTGCCAGTCAGCAAGTGTCTTTTAAAGTTCTTTTGATATAGAACAGTGCCCATGGCCACCTAGAACCTCATTAGTTCAGCACTGAAGTCATCGAAGTGGTCCACTTGCCCCAAACACGATGTCTCTAATACAGCCTCTTGATCAGGGGGTCATAAGGACCTATAAGGCTCATTACACGCGGTACTTTATGGAAAGGCTTGTCAACGCTATGGAAGAGAACCCCAATAGACAGAACATCATGGAAGTCAGGAATGATTACACCATTGGTGATGCCATTGTTGTTACAGAAAAACCCATGAAAGCCATCAAGCCCAAAACAATAAATTCCTGGTGAAGAAAACCATGTCCAGGTGTTGTGCATGACTTCACAGGATTTATGACAGAGCCAGTGAAGGAAATAATGAAAGAGATTGTGTATAAGGCAAACAAATGTAGGGGGTGGAGGGTTTCAAGATATCAATCTCAGACAAATTCACAAGCTCATAGACACCATGCCAGAGGAATTAACACCAGACAGCTTGTTAGAGGTGGGGGCTTCTAAACCAGTGCCAGACGATGAGGAAGACAATGTTGTAGAAGCAGCCCCAGAAGGCAATGGACATTAGGCAATGTGGCAGAGGGTTCCAGTCATTCAAGGCTGCTTTTGCCTGATTTTATGACATGGACCCTTCTATGATATGGGCACTAAAGCTGAGGCAAATGGTGGAAGAAAGATTGGCACCATATAGAAATGGTTTCATTTCATTTTTAGAGAAATGAAAAAGCAAAAAATCAGACAAATTAGGATGTATTTCTGTAAAATTATAGCATGCACCTGCCTCTCCTGCCTCCCCTTCCACCTCCTCCACCTCTTCCCCCTCTGCCAGCCCTGAGACAGCAAGACCAGCCCTCTTCCTCCTCCTCCTCCTCCTCCTCAGCCTAGGCAATGTGAAGACAATGAGGATGAAGATTCTTTATGATGATCCACTTCTACTTCGTAGTAAATGTATTTTCTCCACCTCATGATTTTCTTAATAACATCTTCTTTTCTCCATCTTACTTTATTGTAAGAATACAGTATATAATACATATAACGTACAAAATACATGTTATTTGACAGTTTATGTTATCAGTAAGGCTTCCAGTCCACAGAAAGGTATTAGTAGTTAATTTGGGGGGAGGGGAGTCAAAAGTTATATAAAAATTTTTGACTCACTGTTGGGGGTCAGTATCTCTACCCCTTGTGCTGTTCAAGGGTCAACTATAGTTTCTTACAGTGACCTTGTGATATGACAGAAAGAGTTTTGGTTGAAGACTCAAAAGAACTTGGTTTCGGACCAATCTCAACCTATTTTGTCATGTGAAGCCTGAAGGGGGTAAACTTGAGGAGTTTGTCTCAAAAGTACCCATAGTAATAACACAGGAGGGGGATCCAGATTCCAGTCTTACGCATTCTGTGGAGTAGAAGGTCTGTGAAGTCTTCTCTTTATTGTAAATATGCGTGGACACTTAACATTTCACTCCATCATGTGTTGTTGCCTGATGCAGTATAAAAACACTTGGAGTTCATTTTCAGAAAGTAAAAGTGTCAGCCCAGGGAAGGTGATTCATGATGGCCTTGTGGAGCCTCTGGAACGCTCTCAGGTGACTAGCTGTGTGCTCGTTCCAGGTAGGGAGGTTTAAGCCCAGAGGCTCCCTGAGTCCGTATGCTCTGAAATTATTTGCCTTTGACCTTTATTGTGTGAGAAGTTACTGGAAGAGCAAGAGCAGCTCCAGGCCCTGGCAGCCCGTGCTGGGCCGGAGCTTTTGATAAATTACCACGTTGATGTTTTCTTCACGCACTTGTAAGGCCAAGGCATTATTGGCCGTGGCAATCGATATATCAAAATGAATTTTTGGAAGAGTGTCATCAAGTTGAGCTTTATTTCCAAAAACACAGAAAACTCAGCCCAGGGGAGGGAAAGATGACTTTCACCATGAAATAAACAGTTGATGGCTTAGGCATTACTTACGTCGCGCTAGTCCGTCTGAGATGTAGGCGCCGTGGTAACCAATTGTTCCCAGAATCCACATTTTCGGGGCCCATTAAAACTTGAGGCGTTGAAATCATGTTCTCTTCATTTTGCCCATTTTAATAATAATAATGAGAACATTAAAATGACATTCTGAATTTATATTGCACTTGTCTGTGAGGCGCTCTTAGCACTTTACAATGTCCTATCAATCCTCATCCCATAGCTGTGAAATGTTGTTAGCAGGTAATATTCATAATTATTAATATATTCAGCTTAGTAAAGAGCCCCCTGGCTGGAAGAAATTTTGGTGGTGTGGGTTCACACTGCCTTGTGGGTAAAGAAGAGACTAGAAATTCTGGGTGGGCTTGTCTGGTTCTTCTGCTTGGTCCATCTCGCTCTGCCTCAGTTTCCCTTAGTCAAATGGGACAGGAGTAGGGTGTCTCCTCACCTTGCCGCACGGGTGTGTGGAAAATGCAAGTATTAATCATATTATTAACACTTTTTTTTGAGTACTTGCTACCTTCCAGCTGTTCTAAAAGCTTTTCATGTATTCATTCATAGGATTCTCACAAAGGTCCTACAAGCTAACTGCAGTGATTTACTCTCTTTTAGAGATAAGCAAATTGAAACACAGAGAGTTTAAGGAACTTGCCTAAAGTAACACAGCAGTTAAGAGGCTGAGGTGGATTTGACCCAGGCAGGTTGGCTACAGAGCTTGTGGTAGTAACCACTTTGCTAGAGTTGCTTGAACTTTTATATCACAACTCAGCACACACATACGTGTACACACACACACACACAGAGCAAACACAAACTTGACTAAACAACATTCATTCAGCCTTAACTTAGAATGCAAAATGCATTTTGATATTTTCTATTCCATTCATTTCATTAATAAAAATGCCAGTCCTGAGCCAGCAAATTGATTTTATGATCACGAATGGGAAGCTTTGCATTGTACCATGCTCCTTTGTAGATGCTCGTGTGGAAGAGTTAGAGAAGAGAGATGCAGGGTGTGTGTGGTTGGCTGGGAGAGTATTGGAGACCAGAAAGGGTGAAGTGCAGGCCCTGGCTCAGCTCCCCTGGCATCGCCTCCTGGGGCAGTGTTTTGTGCCTGAGTGTGGCCAGGTCTGTGGGCAAGGTCAGGCAGCCGCTGCCTCACTCTTCCCTCCTGCCTTGTACCTAAGGGTCTTTGGGGATTTTCTTGGCTTATGTGCCTGTGTTCCAGCTGTAAGTTAAACCGAGGTATTTACTGAACAGACATTCTGTTCTGGTCGCTGTGAGTGTCGGGCCCTGTCTGGGGGAGCCACAGAGAAGCAGGAGGCATGATCCCTGACTGCAAGGAAATTTCAAGCCCCAGGGAAGGAAGGCAGACGTATGAAGGGGGAACCAAGGAGGTAAATGGTGTAAGGAGCATAGATTTGGGAGCTAGATTGTCCCTTCCAGTAATGTGACTTTGGACAAAACCTTGACCTTTTAGAGCCTATCTCTCAATGAAGCGTGAGTGAGATAATGCCAGCAAAACTGTTTGGTGAACCACGGAGTGTTATAAGGAGGCTAGTAGTTAGAGGTCATGTTGTCCTAACAGTATTGCTACATATGTGAGTCTGGCACCACAGTGAGCAGCACTGGAAGTTCAGGGAAGGCATGGGAGTGCTGCAGTAGTCACCGAAGCCTTCCTGAAGGAGGCAGCATTGGAGCTTACTCTGAAGGGACATTTTTAATTCCTGGCCAGAAGGGTTATGGCTGCACTCGGAGGTGGAGACAAACAGATGTGCAAGGTTTGCAATCACTCACGCAGGAACCATGCTTATGGATAATCAGGTCATAGCTTCGACTCCAATTGATCCTGATCTGCTTTTGTAATTCTTTTTTTTTTTTTTTTTTTTAAGAGACAGGATCTTGAAATGTTGCCCAGGCTGGCTTTGAACTCCTGGGCTCAAGTGATCCTCTTGCCTTAGCCTCCTACAAGCACATGCCACTGTGTTGGTTGCTTTTATAAGTTTGACATGCCCTGGTGGGCTGAGGTCAAGACAACCGCTTAATTCCCTTAGGCCAGGGGACTGAAAATTACACACAGGCAAGCCCTGTTCCTATACAGTCCATGCTACCTGTAATACATTTTTAAAGTGTCATAGAAAAAAAAATATATATATATATATATATGACAGAACGATGCAGTCCCATAAAGCCTAAAATATTTACTGTCTGGCCTTTTAAAGAAAAAATTTGCCACCTGAGGCCTTAAACCCCAAAGTGCACAATCCTGTGTTAAGTTGAAGGCCTTACTTAATTCTGAATCACCCTCTGGTCATTCTCCAGGCCCTTGTGTCACACTCTGCGGGCACACAGAGCCCAGGCACCAGAGAGAAGGGAAAACATGCGTGCAATTGCTCATTTCTCCTACGTGGCTGTCAGGAATCCCCTGCTCTGCCGTGGCAGCACATTAATATGTAGCACCGAGCATGTGTGTGTTTAATTCTTATGACACGTGGCATGTCGGTGATTAGTGCCAAATGCCAAAATGCTGGCCACAGCCCCGATGCCATTTATAATAGCATTCCTACGGGTATTCCCTCAGGAGGCAGCTTTCCATTTGCCCAATATAAATAACCTGGGAGGCCACACGGCAAACACGATTTCTTTTCATGCTCCGTCTGGTCATTTGTAATAAGCACGCGATATGAAATTTGATCTGAATCAGCAGTTAAACTTGGAAAATCACCGTGTAGTCAAGCCCATCATTTATTCTAAAAATCAAGAGAAAACTAAAGGTGAGTGGTGACTTTTCTTTTCTTTTTTTTTGTAGTAACAGTACCTTGATGACAGGCTAATGCGTGTCATTTCTACCCACAAAATAAAGGTATTGCGGGTAGAAAGAGCCTTTTCAGACATCGCGGAGGCAATATGCCGAGAGGCTCTTGGCAAATGGCCGTGAAGGACAGATTACTCAACAGCTCTATTGAAAAGGGCGGCTCAGATACGCTCTGCTTGACAATGGTGGGATTTTTGTTACAGGAAAATTAGATGCTTTTGGATAGGTTTGAAATTGTTCTTATCTTTCCCATATAGCAAAAAGCTGTCACTTAGAAAGAAAACAGAATGTGAAAGGAACACTCTGAATGCTTTCTAGAAAAAGGATCGTTTTTCGGGAGAAATATTTTAATATGCTTTGGGCGATTTCGTGGAGGCTCATTCCTGACGGGCTTCCATTCTGATACGAGTTTAGATGGCTCTGAAGTGAGAAGGGATTTTTATAAAAATCTTATTTAATACAGAGTAATTAGCCATTTCCCAGAGTCACCAACCAGATCTCCCAACAGGGCAGCCTAGGGCCAAGTGGCGGCCGGGATGCATTTTGTCTGCTCGGCCCAGCGTTTGGTGTTTGTCCGTTGAGGAACGTCACCAGACAGCCCGTGCCGTGTCCAGCTTGCCACCCACGGCGTGCCTCCTTCCTGCGGTGCTGTGCCGGCCGCGTCACATGTCTGGCAACAAAGGGACGGGAGTTCGAGATGCACGGTCAGGGTTTGTGGGTGGCACCAAAACATGACACCTGTTGATCCCCATCCTACTTTGCCATCTTGTGACTACAGAACACCCGCCACAAAGGTTTGTGGACGGCAGAGACTCCCTCAAGTTCAGCCCTACTCTTAGAGAAACATCTCAGAGTACCTCTGTGCTGATGGCAGGTCGGGAACCCCAGCCTTCTCCACGGGACGGTCCTTTTCTTGCTGGTGTCCCCGCTGGAAGAAATGTTGAACAAAGGTCTAGTGAGAGGTTAATTGCAGTGAGTTCTGCTGTGGCAGAAAGGTTTGAAAAAAACCCCTTTCACCTGCCTCCCACAATAGCCTGAGCTGTGGTTCTGGGCTAGGCGAGGGCAGGGGGGAAGTGACTTGAGAACAGGGACCTTGGAGCTGCACTGTTTGGCTCCTGTCCCCTTTCTGCCCCTTCCTAGGGATGTGGGCGGAGACTCTGGGCGGCTTTTTAGGGGAAGGACATGGGGAGTTGGGTGATAGATTGATAGAAGGAAAAGAAGAGCAACTGGAAGTGCCCTTGACATTGATTTGAGTTCCAGGAGTTGGCAAGTAAATGCCAACGGGGTGCTCGGATGAATGAGCTGGTGGAAACGGGGAAGAGATTCGCCAGTTAACAAGGCTTAACAACCACCCACGCCAGGGTCAATGCGGAAGGAAGGCATTACTGGTGGGCTCAGCCAAAGGGCTCTAGAGGATGTGCTAGTTTGAAACCTTTTCAGTCACTGAGATTTTTTTTTTTTTAAATGAATGTCAAGGTTGTCATTATTTTAAAAAATCAGAAGGGGCTAAAGTGGCTCAGTTGCAGCTGGCCCCGGGAATGGTACGAGAGGCACGCAGGCCCTGAGCAGGGCAAGGCTTTCCGCGACTCTGGGGGGATCAGAGCGCTCCTGGCTGACAGTGCATGCTTCTTGTCCTCCCCGGGGATGCTTGCTCTCTGCTCTGCCGCGTGTCTCTGTGGGGAGAGGCCTGCGCCAGCAGAAGTCGCCATTGACACTAGAAGCCCAGGCAGGTAAGATGCCTGCCTTGACTGTTTCTTCTCTTCGTTCCTTGATTCTTTCTGCAGATAAGTACAGTGTGCCTGGTACGTGCCGGCCTCTGGTCTGGGCCCAAAGTGAGAGTAATGCCCCTCCTAACCGCTGTGCACTTTCTAGACGCTTCCAGATCAGGAAACGAGACATTGGATACAAGCACGTAGGAGGCAAAGTCTGTGAGGATTCACAGTCAGGGCAGACAGTTCCCTGCATACCAGAAGTTAGTTTAGTTTACAAACGTTTGGTTTAGAAACTGGATTTGCTTTCTAAGTACAGACCTCTGTTATATTCCTGAGTGAGTTATTTCTGAGATAGCAAATGCTTACTGTGGAAGTAACTGGGAATACCAGGAAGAATTAGACTTTGAATCTCTTCCGGTTGAGGAAACTTCTGTACTTAACAAACCAGGGCAGTGAAATACTGGGCTTGGTGCTGTGATTGGGAGTAGCTATGTAAGGGCTCCAGGAAGAGCCCGAATGAATGGAGTATTTAATGCACCTAAATTGCTTTTTCTTCCCCTTCTCTGTCACCTCCAAGCTTCCCTTTCTTCCACTTAGCTATTATGCTAGGTGCTAGGAAGAAAGCAACTAGGTCAAACTAATTTAAATTTAGATGTGGCTAGGATTGAGGAGGGATTGTCAATGACCCTCTGAAAGGAAATGGTCTGTCTCACCAGCCTAAGACTCAGGCTTGCCACGGTCTGGCTCGGGAAGGCGGCGTTTCAGGCAGAGAGGAGCATCTTTCCACGTGCTCTGGCCCCAGCCCATGGATCCTACCTGGTTCTTGAGATTATTTGTCTTCAGCCCCCATCACACGCACTCCCAGGGTGTTTCTCTTTAATGACGGTGGAGTCATCTCTTATTTGGGGATTGGGTTCTTATTTGGGGATCAGGGTAAAGGCGAAAAGCCCATATGGTCACAGTTGTCCTTGAAAATCACATTAAAAAAAAGCACCAGAGTGGAGACCCAATTTTACCCTCACTGAGTAAGTCCCACTCAACCAGTTTTTACTTTCCAATTGGAGCTGATGATATGATTGTTCCATTGGAAAGCAGGCAAGTAGTTGGGTCCAAGAAATAGAAAAATATGAATCTTGAAACACTAAAATTGCACTTGGAGTGGTGACTGATGGCCCTCTTAGAAGCACGTGGTAGTTGCAATGAACCCACATAGACAGCAATAGATTCCCAGGTTCCATTTCAAACTCTGTCCCTGCTTGAGTGCATGGGATCCCATATTGGGTCCTTATGTCTGGACATGAGGGCTCCAGTCTCGGGCCTGTGCTTTAGAAGGTCCTGCACATCATACATGCACACACACACACACACACACACACACACACACAAACACACACAGTAAAGAGCACACAGAGCCTCTAAACCATCCGCTCTCCTGATCCAAGTAGGTAGGTGCATCTGATTGCCACTTGTGTCCCTGCAAAAGGTAGAGTCAGACACAGCTTTGGACTGCAGGGAACATTTGAGCAGCAGAAGTGTTTAGGTAAAAAGAAAGAACAAAGTAATTACCTTGTAGATTCTTCCTCTCACATAGCACCTATGCAATAGATTCTTGTATAATGAAGTGTGGTTTCATAGTTGTGCTAAGTGCCCATTTTCTTGCTTCTCTTCTTGTTGCAATTTGTGGTTCCAGAGGTACTCACGGGTTCTCAACACTTACACATGGCAACTAAGGAACATTTTTCAATACTAAAAATTTCATATTACTCTTAATTCTGTATATTTAGATAATATTGATTATGTTGGTAACTAGAGGGGGGCATGGACTGCTCTAATTATTAATAGGAAAAGTCTTATTTTTAAAATATTTAATAAAATTTAATTTAGATTAAAAAATAAAGCCGGGTGAGGTGGCTCATGACTATAATCCCAAGCTATTGGGGAGGCTGAGGCAGGAGGATCACTTGAGGCCAAGAGTTTGAGACCAGGCTGGGCAACATAGTGGACCCTGTCTCTAAAATAAAGAAATAAACAAGTAGAAATCAACTTTATTTAAAGATCCATGACTTAAGTTGTTGGGATGTATTTGTCAATGAAAAAGAAGCCAAACTCTGTAAAATATTTTGAAGAGGTTTATTCTGAGCCAAATTTGAGGACCATGGCCTGGAGCCATGCCCAAAAAGCCTTGAGCAGGTGGACTCACTGTAGCTGGGTTACAGTTGGTTTTATGCATTTCAGGGAGACAGGGGTTACAGGTAAAGTCATAAATCAATACATGGAAAGTATACATTGGTTTGGGCCAAAAAGGTGGGACATCTCCAAACTAGGGTTGGTGGGGTGGCTTATAGTTATAGGTGGGTTTAAAGCTTCTTTGATTTGTAATCGATTAAAGAAATGAAGCTTTGTTTAAAGGCTTGGAATGTTTTAACTTAAGGAAGTCTATTAATCAGAGACAAGCCACTGGATATATATCTATACTAGAGTGATTTGTCATATAAATTGAGGACCTACAGGTTTGTCATGCATAGCCTTAGACCTGTTAATGAGTTATCAAGGATACCTACAAGAAGGGAGTGGGCATGATGAGGCATTTCTGACCTCCCTTCTCATGGCCAGTAACTTAGTTTTAGGTTATTTCCAGGGCCAAGAGCTGGTCACCTGGTGGAAGGGGACTGCAGATTTTATTTTAGTTCACACAGTCAATATAAGTAGTATTTTATCTTTTAATTTTCATACAGCATTGAAGTTTTTATATTTACTGCAATTTAAATTTTGATGGAAATATATGCAAATTTCATACACTGACTACAATCACATTTTATTTTAGAATAAACATATCAAAATTCTTGATTTTAATAACATCATTAGTGATTTTACTGAAATAAAGGTAAGAAAAATTAATTTTGTGAAACATATATATATAATAACTTATGAATTACTTAGGCTCTTATTGTATCACTCATCCAGCATTTGTAGTGTACAGGTGGTCCCTGACTTACAATGTTATTCACTTAGGATGTTTTGACTTTGTGATGGCACAAAAGCAATGTGTATTCAGTAGAGACTATAGTGTGAGTACCCATACAACCAGTCTGCCTTTCATTTTCAGCACAGTATTCAGTCAATTACATGAGATATTCAACACTTTATTATAAAATAGGTTTTGTGTTAGATGATTTTGCCCAACGGTAGGTTAATATAAGTGTTTGGAGCATGTTTTTTCAGGTTTTAGTCTGAAATGTTGGTTCTTGGCACATTCATGGCTGAAGAATGACCAAAGGCACCAAAGTTAGGTAAGCATGAAAATGAGGTTTATTGAGGAGAGAAAGATAGGATTATAGGACAAGAGCAAGATATGGGTTTAGAGAGCATGGTACATACGCCACAGGTGATGAGTGGACCCGTTGTTGCAGCAAAGTGAGAGCCAAAGGAAGGGCACAAGAAAGATTGGCTATGGTCTGTGTCTTATAGTGCAGGGATAGGGACCTCCCTCATGGTTCAGAGGTCATCATGGAACCACATTGATTGGACAGTTGGGAGTCACATGACCTGAGTCTCAACTATACACGCAAGTTGTTCTAGGTCAATTTCCGAACTCTGTGGTACCTATGCCACTTGGCTTGTGGGCTGGAGAGTTCCTTTGCCGCTGGTGCGCCAAGTTCTGATTGGCAGATTCATAGTATAGACCCTCCTCCCTCAGGTACGGAGAATCAGGGTGGGGCAGGACCAAGATGGGGGCAACAGCACCCACTGTCATCCCTGGGAGACCCGGAATCCTTCACTATCTACCTAACAGTTTAAGGTAGGCTAGGCTAAGCTACGATGTTAGGGAGGATAGGTGTATTAAATGCATTTTCATTCTAACTGCATTTTCAATTTACAATGGGTTTATCAGGACATAACCCTATCATAAGTCAAGGGACATTTATATTTATGGAACACCTGGACATGTACAATGATTGGTAAGTTTGTTTGTCTTTGGTAATTTGTGACTTTCAGACATAACTTCAAACATATTTTTTTAAATTTTGTCATCGTGAAGGTGCATTTGTCAGGGAAAGAGGATAGAACACAGGTTAGAACACATTTTATTGAATGATCCATTAGCTTGATTTGTAACTTGAAAATATTCCTGTGGGCTTCCATTTGTGTTCTTGCGCTGACCCCAAGTCAGAATTGCCCAAACTACTGAACAGTTCTCTAGTCTCATGACCAGATAGCTGAATTTTGTAAATTACTAGTCTATGGGGTTATGAGATTCCATTCTAACACTATATTCTAATTAGGCTTCTAAACTCATCTGTTTGCTGGAGTCTGGATTATGCCTACTTGTGGAATTCAGAGACAGAGTGTTTGGGGGCTTCTTTTGAAAATCTGGTGCTAATGGCCTGGTGATTGTTTCAAAGCTCACCACTGACAAAGCGCCCAGAGCCATCGGCCAGGAATGCTGTGAGGGAGAGAATGGCGGTGTCTCCTGTTTCCTTTGGCTTTGCTGTAATTTTAGTTCAAACAGCAGCAGCAGCCCTTCCAGCGTAGAATAAACTGAGAACATCAGAGAGGATCTGCAGACAAATGTGGAGTCAGCTCTTATTAAAGAAAATAAATCTTTGGGTGGGTCACATACCTCAAGGGGGACCAGTTTACTAAGGACCAGATAACTTGCACACAGCTCTTAAGTTCATCAAGTGGCTCTAGCTTCCCCTACTATGTCTCTCACCCCCCCACCTTGCCCCTTCCCCTTACTGAAATTGAGTGTCACAATTATAGTTTTTAAAGATTATAAAGTAGTCATTTAAAATGACTCATGATTCATCATCCTAACACAACCATTTTCTCCATTTGATATTAACTTACCCACACATTATTGCATAGTTCCAATCAGCATGCATATATTATTTGTATTCTGATTTTTTATTTTAAGTGTTATGTCACATATTTTTCTATGTTCCCTTAGTCCTCTACTTCCCATTTGGGGAGTCTATGTAATATAGTGGGATGTTTTTAAATGCCTTTTTTCTTACATGGATGTTTTGATAAGGGAAACCCCCATCTATTACTTGGTGCACCACTCAGGGAAGATCCACATCAACATAATACTAACCTGTTTCTTGGCCCATCAAATAGTCTATTGCCTGGCATCAGCATAACACTAAATCTATTGCCTGGCACATCAACATAATATTAACCTATTGGGTGACACATCAACTAACCTACATCAAGTACCCCACCCTTGGATGGCCCCAAGTTAATAAAAGTGGGAAAAATTGGGTAGACGGTGCTCAGAATTTGGTGGCGAGGCCCCTCTGAGTCTGCCAGTGAAATAAACTTTGATTCTCTGACTCTCCCTGTGTCTGCTTGGTTTGTCCTTGGGACCACCGGCTATAACACTTGCTATAACATTTACAAACAAAAGAAGGGACTAATTTATATTCCTAGATAGCATTGAGTTTTTATTAGTCCTGTGGCATCCAAATGACTCCTTAAAATCCCTACTGATTTCAAGGAGGACAGCAAAATGATTTGTTAATCAAAAATATAACTAATTAATACACATATTAGAGTTACATATTTACTTTAGGCCAAATTTTATAATATAATAGACTTAACCTTGGTGTATGGAGCCCTCTGGTAATCGATGTGTACAGGACATTTATGCCTGTTTTCTAGGTCTTTTCTTTCATTGTTTTATGAGGTCTTTAAAATGTGTACGAGATTTATCACTGTGTCTTTGCTTCTATGACAAATTGCTTGCCATACCTGTGATTTATTTTTTGCTAATTTGTTCTCAGAAAAACAACCTTGAAATGTAACTCTCCAGGACAACACTGACCCTATGGGGAAATGATGATCTGCCTTCTAGAAACTCATTAGGGGAGAAAGTAGACCCTGCTGGTGTACCCCCGGGTACCCGCTCCTGTACCGATGAGAGGCAAAGTTCAGTGATCACGGGCGCCTCATTAGGAGACAGGTTTGCCTGGCATAGACCACTCCCAAGGGCGCTCGCCCGGTTACAGAGCTCAGCACAGGAAAGTCTGCAGGAGGGAGGCGTGGTGAGCCGGGATTGGGGGGGCTGGGGGGGGTGGAGTGGTGGTGGTGGTGGCGGTGGGGCTGTTCTGAGGAAGGGTGAGGAAGGGGGGAGAGGACAGTGATAGGACTCACCTGAGAAACACGTGGCTAGTCTTGAAATAATAGGGAGGTGACAGTTGATGGATTAAAGCAGATCTTCAAATTACATTTTAAAAATTCTCTTCATTGGTATAGAGAGTTCTCTAGATAAGAGCAGTCTACATTTTTATTGAGAATCTGTCTTACGTGCCCAGTGCTGCACTGGCACACTGCATTCGCTCTGTATGCTAAAAATAAAATCCTATGCACCCCCTGCCGTCTGAACGGACCCCCCTCCTCTTGTCTAAAGGGACTCCAGAAAAACCTGAATACTGAGTTCCTGGCTATGAAGGGAAGGGAGGTTGGACATGCCTGTTACACCCCTCCCTTTTGGAGTTTAGATACAAAATAGACCAGCATTAATGCTAAAACAGAGATCATAAGACTGACACAACAGACTCTTTTGACAATCAGATATCAAATTATTAACAGGACCGAAGGCCATGCAGGGCAAATGTTAAAATCGCCTGCAGGCCATCAATTTGCTTAATAGATCACTTGAGTCAGTATATTGTACTTTGTCTTTGATTATTAATAGAATTATTAATAGAATTCCTTTATTATTCCTTAATTTAAAACATTCCAAGCCTTTAGAAAAAGCTTTATTCTTTAACCAATTACAAGTCAAAGAATCTTTGAAGCCACCTACAATCTGTAAGCCCGTCCCACCTTTTCAGGCCATTGCATATCTTCCATGTATTGATTTATGATTTTACCTGTAATTCCCATCTTCCTAAAATGTATAAAACCAAACTGTAACCCAACCACCCCAGGATGACTTACTTGGGATTTCTTGGGTATGTCTCCCCAGGCTGTGGTCACACACATGGGCTCTGAATAAGCTTCTCTAAATTATTTTACAGTTTTTTTTTTTCTGTTAACAACTCTTTCATTCACCTGCCAATTTATGAGCATCCACTATGTTCCAGGTACAGATTCATTAAGAAATGGTCTCTAGCTTCTGTTTTCTTCTAGTATAACAGGGTAGGCAGACACTCGTATAAACCAGATGTTACAATTCAGAGAAATAAGTGCTAAAACCAAGTGTCGCCAAGTATAACCATGGAGGCATGCATGCATTCATTCAGCGAGCGTTCATGGAGTTTCTGTTGTGCACCAGGCATTGTGCTAGGTGCTGGAAATGCAGGAGAGAACAAAGCAGGTACCCATCCCTGCCTCATGGCATTGACAGCTCAGTGATGCTAGAGTTTCCCCAGAGAAAGGATTTTCTGCCTCTGCCTGGGCCCTGGAGAGCTTCCTGGAGGAGGTGCTGGCAAATGTAGAGGGTGGTAGGGGTGGGGTAGTAGGAATAAAGGTGGGTGGGGACAGGAATGGAGTATGAGGGGACAGAGGTAGAGTCAGGCAGGGATAGATGCTTTTCTAGTGTGGAGGTAGATGTTTTTCTAGTGTGCAGAGACTGGAGTGTCTCCATTTTCTTCCTGTAATGAATCAAGGTATCTGCCCAGGCAAGAGTTTCCTGAAATAGTAAGATCATGCTAGTGAGGACAGTGCAATGGCTAAGCCATGTAGGCAGTAACCTGTGTGGGGCATGCATCGTTTTGGTTCTCGCTTGTTAGCCAAGTAGGCAGTAATTGATGGCTAGAAACAAAAAATAAGAGAGGCTTTCTTTAAAGCTTTCTTTGGGAGTCTGAATTTTCACGCAGGCAAATGTAGAGGCAAAGAGGTCTTCTTCTGTCCATAGAAATGTGCTCCTTGGATGAGATCAGATTTGCCGAGGTCGCTGGGTGCCGACCCTGGGTTTTGCCAAGTGTGTGTCGGGGCCCGGTGACTCTCCTAGCTCCCAGCGGATGCCGGACGGCTGCATGCAGTGACGAGCGAGTTCCTGTCTTCCCTCGTCCCTGCGGCACACCTTTCTGTTGACATTAATCCTTCCAGGGGTTGATGTTTACTAATGCAGGGACCCACCAGGTGAAAATGTCTGATAACCTTGGGGTACTTTATTTCATCTTTCATTAGGTCAGAAAACTGCAGTGCACCTTCCATTTCATGCCGACTGCCATCACTTTCCACCAAGTTGCCTCTAAGTATACTGTAAGAATCTCTCCTCTCTTTAATCACGCGGCAAAATCTCACCCAGGGAATCTGAAATTGATTTTTCTTCCCTTCTTCCCAGATAGTGCAGCCCCAGACACCTTTTTGGTACCCTCCTGGGTAAAATGGGAGGTCAGCCCCTTGTTATAGGGGGTGATACAAATTTCAGGAAAAAAAAGCACAATTTTGCCTCTCGTAGCCAGCTCTCTTCAACCCCCCAGAGGCTGTTTGGAAACTGCAGCTTTTCAAATACTACCTCGGATGGTGTCCCCTCTGGAGCATTGGGAAATAGTCCAAACGAACGACTGAGTTTCTGAGTAATAGCAGGTGAGCTGTAGCCAGGGCTGCCGTCACCACACAGGACAGTTTCTGCAAATCACTTTCTTCCCCAAAACGAATCCGGCCCTGTGCTTACTTTCTTAACGGAGCTGTTTGAATGTTCATTTGGTTATCTTGGGTTTAAGGGCTTCTCTTCAGCCCTTTTTTGTTGTTTTTACTTTTCAAAAACATTCCACTTCAATTCTCATCATCTTTGTTCCTCCACTGAACTGAGTGCAAGTGTATTTTTAATGAAGCCCTGATCTGTTTTATCTTAAAGTGTTTTTCAGCAAGGCTGGATGATTGACATTTGTTATCATTTTCTGTCTGCATTCTGCCTGGAATATGAAGGGCCTTGGAATTATTTTCCCTCTTCTCTTATAGGCCTAAAGGGACCTCACTTCTTTCTCTCCTTTTTTTTTTTTTTTTTTTTTGCAGGGGGTGAGGGATGGGGGCAGTTATATCCCCTACCTCTCTTCTTTCATTAAACCCTCTAGCATGCCCTGCTGTAATCTTCTAGAGGCCCTCCAAGGCCGTCTGCCTTCTTTAGGGCAGGAAGTGGCTGAGCTGGGCCAGATAGCTTGGAAACGAGGGAAGGAAGTGCAGGCAGGGAGATCGATGGCAGAGTTTGGACTGTCAGCTTGCTGCCGGCGGCTGCGTGATGTAAAACCGTCAGGGCTTCCGTTGCCCTTTGCTTAGGCCAGGCCCAAGCAGGGTTAAGGAAGGCCTGATGTGACAGCTTCTGGGGCTGAGGTTCGCATGAGTGTACCAGAACTAAACCTACCTGAGAGGTTGTGGCCGTGCCTGCTAAGACCTGCACTGCTGGCTGATCAGCATAGAATTGATGCAGAGCAGATGCCACCCACGTTGTGAGTTCCGCGGGGCTCCGCTCACGGTGGTGTTCCATAGAATCCAAAGGCGAGTGGGGTCGACGTCTGTCTTTCTGCCCGCACTGACTTTGCAGTGGACGTTTGATTATAGGCACTCAGCTGCGAGGCCTGCACACTTTTCATCTGTTAACCTCTGACCTTCCATTTTCTTGCCTGCATTGTGGTCATTACCCAGGCCTGGGATTTGTAAAAGGTCAGCGGGAGAGCATGTGTACAGCACGTGGCATGGAGCCAGGCACAGGCAGCCTCTCCATGTTGTTTATTCCCTCCCCTCACAGTTGTTCCTGCTTCCTCTGCCCACACTCCCTGAGGCCCCGGCCAGGATGCTGGGTGCTAGAAGGTACCAGGGGATAGCACCAACGTGAGTGCCACTGGAGAATAAAAGAGACAAGGAAGCTCTCTGCGTGGGGGTTTGAACCTCTTCCCTCTCCTCCGAGAGCCAGCTGAGCTAACGGAAGTTCGGCAACAGCCCCCCGTTTCCTTTCAACGGTGTCTCCAGTTCCCAGGCTTCGAATGGCTCCAGGAGACTGCAGGGGTTTTTTTTCCCTTTGCTTATAGAATGCTCTGGAACCAATTCAGTGAAAGGGGCCTAAGTTCTTCATAGCAACCTGACTCTGTATGCCTTATAGGATTCATTTTCTCTGATTTTCAGCCCAGATTCCAGCTTTGTCCAGTACTCACAGGTAGAGGCCAGAGGAAAAGGGCTGGTGGGATCATGACCGGGCCCAGCTGCTGGCACAGAGATGCTGAGAGGGGAGGCAGAGGGGACACTGTTTCTCTTGCCCTGGAGGCAAGCTGAGAGCCATCGCCACCGTGGGGGTATGTCTGTGTGGGCATGCATGGGGGGAAGAGGACTCCCAGGTACAGGGGTGAGTAGAACTCCCTCAATGTGGGGAGGGAAACACCCCACCCTCGTTCTGCACCTGACTAGCACAGGCACTTGCAAGCCTCTTATCCACCTCCGGGTCTTTGCGCTGGAGGATCCATCTGTGTGCAGTGCAAGCCTTTGACAGTCACAAGGCTCACCCACCCTTTCATTCTGTCCCCTAATACCTTCTCACCACCCCCCATTACTCTCCATCCCCACTCCTTGCCTTGTTCTTCATAGTGCTAGTCACCACTTGGCATTATATGGCATACTTATTTGTTTATAACACAACTCCTCCGTTAAATGTAAGCTCCCCGAGGGCAGGGACCTGGCCATGTTGCTTGATGCTCTACTCTCAGTGCCTTGAGCAGTGGCTGGCACATATTAGGTGCTCAATAAATATTTGCTGAATGAATGAATGAGTATATAGGTGAATGTTTCTAGTGTTCGGGGCACCACACAACAAGGGGAGAGGTTCGTATATGAGACAGGCTTGACAACAGGCCAACTGGGGAGGAACCCTGGCAGGTCAGCCTTCTCTTCATATTTCCTTTGCCTCCTTTCCCTTCTTCTCATCCCCCACTCTGTTTTACTTGGTCGTACTATTTTCTTGGTATTCAATTTGGCGCTGTTAAATAAATATGTTTACCAGATTTTTATTATCTTTTGACCTCCCAACTATAGAAAGTAATGAACGTGATAGCTTCTTCCACATTTCCCTTCCACTAGTTATATCTACATTCTCATAATTTGTAACATTTATAGATTGGTTTTTCATTATAAATCCCAACTTGTTTTAGTCTTAGTCCTACAATTAAATCAAGTCAGTCTTCCTTACTAGGCCTTTGTTATTGTTCTCCATTCATCACTTAGGTGGCTGAAAAGTTCTTCCTTTAAGAGTTTCTTAAAGACAGAATGAAATGTCTTAAATTCTTGTAGATTCAAAAATTTTGGTTCATTATCTTTATAATGAATGATAGTTTTGCTAGGTATAAAATTCTTGAGTAATGCTTTGTTTTCTTAAGGACTAGCTACAATGGCATCACCCCACTGTTTTATAACTATGAATGATGCAGTGGTGAAGTCTGAGGCCAGTCTCTTTTTCCCCCATCATAAGTGAGGGGTGCCTGGCTGCCCCCAAATTTTATCTTTGAAGTCTCATAAATGTACCAGATTGTTTATCATTTTTTTCCTGGATGCTTTGTGACTTTCAATGTATTTAAGTCTTTTTCTTATTTCTGAAAAATTTATTGAATTATATCTCTAAATATTCTTTTATGGCCTATGGTAATCTTCCTTACCTGTCATTTTCTCTCTAACCCCTTTAAACTCTTTATTTCCATTTCATTTTTCTCATTTTTCTTAACACTGTCCTTTCCTTTCTGTATTCTTAGCAGTGTCTTGTTTTACTTGTGTTATTTTCAATTTTGCCTTTATTTCTATAGTGATTTTAATTTTTTTTAATTTTTTCACTTCTTTCCAGGTTTCTCTTAACTCATGTTTCAAATTCTTCTGTCTTACCATATTTCCTGTGAACTTTTAAATATCTCTTTTATTTTTGTGTATGTGTATGATTGCTTCATTAAGTTTTTAAAAAATCATGACAAAGTATTTAGTCATATTTTTGGTATCTGCTCCATGGCAATATTTCTCTGGTGAATATTTTTTGTTTGTTTGCCACTACTTTTACTGTTCCGTTCCTAATTTTTTTAATAATATCTTTTTATAGAGACTGTAGTTGTTCCTTTTTGATGACATGGTTTTTTGAATTGATTATTGAATTATTTCCCCAGACTAGCTATTTGTAGGAAGTTTATATAGGGAAGAGACCAGAACCACATTGCATTCAAAGAGAAATTTTTCTTTGTTGTAATGTTTTGGGCAAGTCTTTTCAGCCTCCACTTTTGCTCAGTCAATGAAGATCAGTAATTGTAAAGCTCTTCACAATGCCAAATCTCTCTCCTTCCTCCATCGTGTGGAAAGTCTACTTTCTGCACATGGGACATGTCTATATGGCTCCTTTCTCCACCAGTTCTCATCTGCTTCTCAGATCAGAGCTAGGTCCAGGGAGACTATTGCTGACCACATTTTGCAGCCCATTTCCATTGTTGAAAACAAGGGATTTTGATTCTATAATGCTGGGTGTGCTCCTTACCTTAGAGTGTACCTTTTTCACTCCTTCCTAAAATGGCAACCCAAGAATATCCTCTCTCTGTGTCTGGACTCCACTATTTTTAGTGCCCTGTACACCTACTTTGTGTTTCACAGTTTCATGTCCCCTGGGTTGATCACAGGTAGAATTTGTGTTTGTATCAATTGTTTCAGAGTTATTGTTGTAAAGGGAAGAATGATTGCCAATCCTGTGCTACCACATTCAAATGGGAAAACCAGAGCCCTTTTGGAGCAATCCCTTTTCCTCGTTAGTATAAGACTTGTTCTCCCACTTTCCTGGTTCTCCAAGAAGCAGCTTTTTTCTTCTATTTGTCACTTTCCAGGTTTCCAAATGCAGTCAGGTTTCTTGCTCCTCAGAAAGCTTTACCCTGAACACACTCCCCTGAATCCCTGCTGAGCGCATTGTCCACACTGGGTATAGCATCTGTTGCCTTGCTTGTACCATCTTTTTAAATGTATGTATATCTCTTTAACTAAATTGTAAGGCATTTGAGGGCATAGTCTGGGGTGTGATCACTCGTGCCCTCTCTGGTACTAATGCAGATCATTCCATGTTGTATGCACTACATACATGCTATGGATTATTCCATTACTCCTGTGGTTTGCTGTGATATCTGGAATACTTTAATTGTGTTTCATCACGTCTGAGTTTGTATATTCTCTTCCTGGGCATTTTTCTTATTGAATTAGATAGCCATGTACTTGACATGTTTTATACGTGATACATACTTAATTGTGAAGACTTTTTATAACACATATTCTGTCTCCAATAAAGACCTGTGGGTAAGCACCCTCCTTGACCTCATATGACACTGGGCAATGTCATTAGAAATAATGTTAGCTTTTAGTTGTCTCTAGGATTATGTAGGTCAGGGATCCTTCCAAACCTATCTTCCCTAGTTAGAGCCTTTATCAACATATGATAAAGTTCCTTGTAACTTCTCCCCTGTATGTTTTAGTCACATGTCAGAGTGTGAGACCTAAAAGTAAGAGGGCCTCACCGGGCCAATGACTCTCACCAGAGTTCCCACTCCTCCTGAAGTAGACATTTCAAAACCTGGGATTGTAGGGTAGATGGTTTGAAAAACAAACAAAAAAACCTTCATGTGATCCTAGTATAACTTTCTAGGAATATGTCTCCCCATCTCCACCCCCACTCCCAGATTCCTAAAGATCACTGGTTTAGTCCAATGCCTGTGTTTTAGCCATAAGAACAGGGACAAGGGAGAGAAGTGGCTCATTCAGTGTCACATGTCCTGTGCATTTCTTCGACCCGGTGGGTGCTCTTGCCCTTCATATGATCATCCGCAAACCACACATGGACAGTTTCTCTGTTGGATCTGATGTGTCTGAAGGTCAGCTCATGCTAACATCGGGCTTGGTGTCTGGGCTGGGCTGGGTAGGGGAGAAGACACTATTTTAGAAAAAAAAGGAGCTATTGAAGCAGAATGGAAAATGTGCATTTGACACCAATCAATGAGCCAATGCTTAAACTGAGATGTTCAAACATGATAAAGGGCTAGAAAAGCTAAAACGGTAATTCAAACCAGAACAGCCTGTTTGACCTCAGCCAGTTGGAGACTCAACAGAACAAATTGTTGCTTCTGCAAATAAGAAAAAAGAGGTGGGAAAGGTTAATTTCCAATTTCTGGGAAGGTGTGCTTAAAACATGATGGATTTGAAAACTCTGCCAACAATTTCTCTCTTTCTGTCTTTTTTTATTACCTTTAACTTCTCTGTTGCTGAAATACTAGTCCTTTTAATTTTGTTCGATATCCATAAGGCGCCTACATGGTAACCCCAGATGGGAAAGAGATGCGTAACTGCACAGCACAGCCAGCTCTGGGCTGGGGCTTGTCCTGGGTTGGGGCTTTGGGTGCATAAGTCAGCAAAGACAAGGACAGGTTGCCAGGGACATCCTGGAACTCACTGGCACAGCCTGAACAGCCCAGGATTTTATGCACCTGGCAAGGGAGTGGACTGGGGAGAGGGATGGTGCAGCTGAGGGCTGTGGCCTGTGCTGGCTTGGGGATGGGGAACTTGGACACATTCGGAAAGAGAGCATGTGGGTGCTCTCCCTGCCAGGGAAACGCCAAAGCCATCTGGCTCCTTTGGCAACACTTGCCTAGAATAATAATAGAAGACCCTTGTGGGGAGTAGTCTCATTCTACAGGTGAGGAAAATGAGATGCTGATAAATGAAGTGGCTCGTCTGTAGTCACAAAGGTAGCTCCTGATGAAGCTCAGTCTAGAGCCTTCAGTCCTGGGCACTTAGCTCACAGTGCTTTCCGCAGTATATGACAGAGTTGGCTTTCTCTATGTTACCAGCAGTCGATTTTTCCTAGTATTGCTGGATGCAATGCCATGCAAAACGTGGTTACGGCATTAATTCCAGATAAAGAGGAGCCTATTTTAAAATATTATTGAGTGTACTTTCAATTTTGAAAGTAACATACCACAGTTCAGAAAATTTGGAAAATAGCAAGAACAAGAACCACTTAAAATAATCTCAGCTTGCTAATACAACAGCTGTAATCATTTTGGTCTATGGCTTTTTGGTCATTTTCCTCGTACGTTTAGCTTTGTAAGAAATCTAGTGAAAACCATATTGCATATACGATTTTATTTCTTGCTGTTTTCATATAGCTTTTTGTCATAACTGGATTCTCCCACAACCACTTTAATGGCAGTAGGACATTTGCAAAGAGCTTCATGATGAATGATTTACTAACTGTAGTATTAAGGCATTTTATTGTATTAATTCATTAAGTGTCTGCCAAGCACCTTGTGCCCGGGCTCTCCTGGCAGCCGCTGCCCCAGGGACAGTCACCATAATGTGCCCAGGGATCTGGAGCACTCAGAACCACACTAGTGGGAGCCCTAGGCATTAATTCTGGCCCTTCCCACGTTAGTGCCAAGCGATGGCCCAGATCACATTAGGCTGGGGGGGGGGTTGCACAGTGCAAGGCAGTAAGATGTTCACAGGTCCGTCTATCGTCTTCTCCTCTAACTCATCCCCACGCCTGTTTCATCAGCTAATCACCCCACCCACGAGGGGAGGATCAGCGTCCTGGGGGTATGGGATTCCGCACTGGGCACACGAGGGGGAGAGCAGGTTGTTAGTCACCTGTGCTCACGGCCTGGGGGAGAGGACGCCGCACTGCATGCCGGGCCACCCGGGGCTGCACTCGGGAACAGAGGGGACAGCCAGGGGCTGGGGGAGGCTCTGAAGTTCCAAGAGGGTGGGGTGCCCCTGGTTCTCTTGGGAGGATGTGACTGGCTTGAAACGGAAGCCACCACTCAGGGACAAGGAGGACCTGTGCCTGGTCCCTTTGATAAGGGGAGTGGTTTGGCGAGGGGGCCTTATCGAAGAGAGCGAGTGGAGAGAGGAGCTCGCTGTTAGGCCATCCGAGGAACCTCCCGATTTTACCAGCTGTCCGGGCAGCTCCTAAGAGTGCGTCCTGATGCCACGTCTCACACCTCCACCGCAGGAACTGCCTTTCCTCCCTCCGGCCCCTCCGTTTTCTCCAGCTCGTCTCACTAACGTTTGTTTTTTAAATGCCCTGGCCTCTGCTGACTTCTCTTTAGGAAGCTGTGTAACGTGGTGGTGCCTGGCCCAGCCCTGCCGTCAGCCAGCCTGGGTTCCAGTCCAGGCTGGACGTGCACTGGCTGGGTGGCGTCAGGCAAATCCCTTCCCCTCTCTGTGCCTTGGTTTCCACATTTGTAGAATGGAGATGATGGGACTAAAGCTGCTCACCTCAGCGCTTTTGTGAGGAGTAAATATTTAATACATACCAAGCATTTAGAACAACACCTAATATATGCTATGTAGGTACTAATACTTTTTTTATTTGTACTTATACGTTTATAATAATATGATTCTGATCTTTTCATCCTTTCTTCCTACTCCCTTTCTCCAAGGCTAAAGTTACCGCAAACCTATTTCCAGAAGATGCATTAATACTCTGTTCGTTCATTCATTTGTTCATTCAGTCGGCAAACATGTAAGAGCCTCCGCAGTGTAGCAGGCACTGTCCTGGGGACAGAATCCATCTGAGAACGAGACCAACAACCACCTGAGGAGCTGGGCTCAGTGTGGACCTGGGTGGGCGGAAGTTAGGCAAGTTGGTAGGCTGACAGGTGTGACTGGCTAAAGGGTGCAGAAGGAAGACAAGGGAACAGCAAGGGAACTGTGGGCCGGACGGCTTGTTCCCTGATGCAAGGCACGGGGGAGAAGGCCGGGCTGGGGTTCTCTTGTAGTGTCGGGGCAGCCTGGGCCCCTAGAGGGCCAAAGATTCTCTGTTTGTTTTCTTGTTTGGTGAAAGATATAAGATTCATTAATATTGTCTCCAAAGGGTCTTTTTTTCTTTGTCTTCTCTGAGACTCTGCCCTCCCTACCCCCATCCCTCTCTTCTTCCCCCTGCCAAGGATGGTCCTGTCTTGTTAACCCAGTTTATGCATCGATTTCGGTCTACAATCAGGAACATGGCTAGAGAAAGATAGAAGCAGGGAGGTAAGAAGAGAAGGACCTACTTTGGGAAGTTAAACTCAATGTATAAAATAAGACGCTTTGCAGGAATGCAGAGAAAGGCTCAAGAAAAATAAGCCCCGCTGTTACTTACCAGTTATTTATTGCTGTATAACAAACCCCTCCAAAAGTCTGGAGCTGGAAACAGCAGTGATTTAGTATTTCTCAGGATCCCGTGGGTCGCTAGTTAATTTCCCTGCTGGTTTTGCCGGGGCTCACGCATTCAACTGCAGGATGGGCAGGGCTGGAAGATCCCAGATGGGCTCACTCACACGTCTGGGAGTTGGTACAGGCTGCAGCCTGAGAGGCACGGGTTTCCCCATCCTCCTGGAGGCCAGATCAGCTTCCTGCATGGGTGGTCTCAGGGCAGCTTTCCAAGACAGTGGAGGCAGAAAAAATTGCAGGACCCCTTTACTTCTAGATTCTAGAACTCACACAGAGTCACTTCTGACACATCCTATGGGTGAAAGGAAGTCACAAGATCAGCCCAGAGTCTAGCCAGTGAGATAGATATTAAATTAAAAATCATGTAGTCCTTATTATTGAAGCTGTAATAAGAAAACTGAGGAAGAAGTACTACATGAGCATATCCATAAGGAATGGCATGCCTAGCACCAAACTACTAATTGGATTATTTTCTCCCCTTCGGTGGAGACCCTGTGTATGTAGACAAGGTTTTTGGTGTTCAGTGGTGTGGTAAAAGTTTAACATAGCAGGATTGAGGCTGCTATCCTTAGACAGGCCTGCGTGCGGGGTTGACCCTTGACAGGCATCTGGGAACTGGGATTTCAGGAGGGCCCCATTATCCCCTAACTGATAAGGGTGGCTCAGTGTGTCTAGATTATTTTGCAAACAATGTAGTTTATTCTGAACACCCAGTTCCCTCTGGGAGTCTGGAATTTTAGTACATTGTAGGCAAGGGGTATCCCATTGGACAAGCCCCCAGTGAAAACCTTCGGTACTAAGTCTCTAATTAGCTTCTCTGGGCAGAAACATCTCACACGTGCAGCTGCATTTTGTTGCTCAGGGAAAAGTGTGCTCCGTGCAAGTCCCAGGGAGAGAGAGCATAAGGAAGCCTGTGCGTGGATTTCCCAGCCCGTGTCTTTCCCCCTAATGATGTGACTGTATATCCTTCCCACATTGCTGTAATAAGTTGTAGCCAAGAGTACAACTGCATGATGAGTCCTACAAGTCCTTCTAGCAGATCTCCAAATGTAGGGGTGACCTTGGGGACTCTAGCATATTTTGTCTCATTCTCTTATACATTTGGCTTCTGAGAAGATGAAAGCCAGTTCCCAGGTGTCACGGGGCAATACCAGAAAATTACCTTGAAGGCTTTTAAGCCAAGACAGGAGATGATGTCATGCGTCCCTGGAGTCAGGAGGTCCTAGCAGGCCCGATATCTATAAACCAGTGTTTCAAAACGATGATTGCACTTGCTTATGAGCAGGATTTATTTGGATTTGCGAAGGGGATTCATTTAATTAGTAATATGTAGGTGATCATTTGGAATATGTGAAAATGATTGGTTCCTTCTCTAACCTCAAGGAGCAGCATTGTTCACTAAGAGAGAAGGCATTAATTGGGCATAAAACAAAGGCAAAACACAATGCAAGTAGAATGAGCTGGTATATATAATGCAGATGAACTGTTGTCTATCATAAGGTAAATTCTTCTTAAGCTTGGGTCCCTTTCAGGTGATAAGAATCTATGTGATATGTTTTTATTGCTATATTTATGTACATTATTGGCCACATTTTCTGTAATGAACAGTATTTCCTTTATAATGAAAAAAGAGGGTTTTTTAAAGCTGAAAGCTTAAAGTCCGCTTTCTTGCAATGCCTCACAGGCTCCCTCTGGGCCGAGGCTTTTCCAGGTCACCCATGCTTAGCACATGCTCAAGCTTGGCTCTCTCTGAGCAGTCATAGTATGTTAACATCAACAGGAGCTTGGAAGGGTCCATTTCTTAACTGAGGGACTGAAGAACTGTTTGTCACTGACATAAATAAAGTACTACAAATATTCACAAATATTTTCTCAATTTTCCAGTAATTATAATTTGAATTGGGTTTTCATCCAGAATCATGTTCTCTTAGCAGGGTCACTACCATGATATTGAGAGAGACAGAGAGAGAGAGAGAGACAGAGACAGAGACAGAATCACCTCTATTCTTTCCGTACAATTGCTCTTTTTTCCAACTTTATTTTCCTTGCAATTCAGTCTTTGTTTCCCTTCCAGCTAGTAATGAAATGCATTTTGCAGGAAAGGTCAGGGCAAGCTCCAGTATGCTTTGTAGCTCTGGGGACCACTCGCAAGGCCAGGGTTGACTGAGTTCTGTGGTGTCTGTTGGGAAAAATCCCTTGGGGGTGGCAGGGCTTCTGGGTTGCTCCTTCCCTGCAGGGTAAGTACAAAGAGGACCCTGGACCCTGTTCAGGAAACTCAGCACATAGGCAGAGTGAGCTGAGTGAGAACTCCTACTGTGTGTAAATTAGTTGCCGAGCATCCTCTGGTATTCTCTTCAAGTCTGTGAAATTTTAGATGGACAAGGATCAATAGAGAATTTAAGGGCTGTTTTTGCACTGAAAATGTCTAGAGGACAAAGAATGGCATCTGTGCTCACATAGCACTTGGCCTCTCAGCCACTTCCTGGAGCCAGCACACTCCAACTTGCACTGTTGCACAGTATGTAGGAGTTCTCCCTCCCATATGCATTATGAACTGACTCCTCCTGCATTGCAAGGCCATCCCATAATTTCATGCTTTATATTTTTTAACATCTCAAAAGTACCTGCCAAAAAATGGTACTTACACATATTTACTAATTGACAGCGATACCCTAGTAAGAGTTAGAGAAATATTAAGCAATAGCAAATATCACAGGAAATTTCCTCCAACCTCTTTTGGAGCCAGATGGAACAATTATTGTATCTCAGTCTTGGGGGAAGCCCAACAGGAGTGAGTCAGTCTATAGGCAGGTATTGAGCAAAGCCATGCACCTAGCAAGGTGTTGGCCTCTGTAGGACATTCAACAGCTTCAGACATAATCTCTCCATAGTCCAGTTGGTGAGCTACAGCTACTGCCTATGAAACTTTAATGAATAATAAAGGTGATGTATACTTTAGCACTAAGCTGTATGGTATTAAAGTCAGTGAAGGCAGGAACATACTGGAACATACTGGCCCGGAACAGTTAGGAAGGTTTCCTGGAGGAGGATGGAATGAAACTGGGATCCAATTCATACCCCGTTAGTATGAATCTGTTTCTACTTCTCTTAAGCCTCAGAGAATTTCCTGGGAGGAATTAGATTATATACCTAGTAGCCCTCAGCTAATAAAACCTAGCTGTTAAATTTCACCCTTTCTTACCTTCCCTCAATTTTTTTGTAACTCCAGGCTTATAATTCCCATTTCTTAAAGCCTCATCTCCTTATACAGTTTCCTTAGAAGTCTCATCCCCTAACACTGTGCCTGGTGCTTGGCATCATGGGAGATTTTTTTCTCTGCTAAATAAAGCTAATCCTTGTACAAGTCCCACAAAAATAAACAATCTCCAAAATTAAACTTTACCCAGTCAACATTTATCAAGTACTTATGGTTTCACTGTGTACAGATAACCCAGAAGTAACAGTGAATAGTTTCCTGTCCTCAAAAGAATTTACTTTCTAGACTAGGAGGAAAAAACTAGCTATATTTCAGGATAGACTATGAGAGGAGTTATAGCAAAGAAGGTTGAGATTAAGCCCCAGGGGGGAAAGGCTTCATGGAGGGACGGGACTGGGGCTAGTCCATCAGGAGGACCATCAGGAGCCCCAGTGGCAGGGTAGGGGCGGAGGGTGTTCCATTCAGAGTGCACATCGTGTGAACAGAGACACAGAGGGGACGGGTACAGGAACAGTCCAGGCTTGGCTGAGGCTAGGGATGTGAATGAGTGCCGTGGCAGTGAAGACTGGAATGAGACTGGAGTTCGGAGCAAGGGGCTAAAAGGTTGGGCCCTATACTTTCAGCAGTTCCAACCTCCACCCAGAGGATTTTGAGCATAAAAGGGACATGAACTTTAGGCTGGTGTTCTGGCTCATAGCTTGCATGCAGAGTGGAAGGAGGGGATGGCTGCAGATTGAGGGTGGGAGAGGTCAGGGCTCTGGCTGACAGCAACTGGTGCAGGTGTTAATGACGGCTGATAGTCGGGCAGTGGCAATGGGCCTGGAAGATGGGGACAGGTGAGAGAGAGAAGCCAGGGTGACTTTGTTTGTCTTTCCTCCCCACCCCCTGGTAAGATACACTGGCACATAGGCAGTCACTTCAGAATTGCAGGAACCTAATGACTTTTGCCCACAGTGTTGCTGCCTTCTGACCAGGGAAAGCTGCCCTTGAGATTTGACAATGACTGTTGACTCCTTGGCAACGACTCTGAATGGAGAGCAAGAGTCCGGCTTGCTGGGAAGTTGTTCAATTCATTCAAAGGCCCGGGGCGTGTCTCTGGGCCTGTGGGTGGCTCGGCGTCCTGTGAGTGCCCAGTTTCCCCTGCTCCTCTTCCAGGAGGCGCCTCCTGTCACCTCCGGTGGGTGTGGCCAGAGGCCAGTTCTGTCTGCCTGGCAGATGCCAGGGAAAAGGGCTGCTTCCCATTTTTAGTTTAGAGCGCTTTAAAGCCCCTACTGACAGATCCTATTCAAGCTAAAATGAGTGGCTGGGGGCAACTCATACATAATTTCCCTGTATTTAGTGACTTCCGACACCATGGGGTCTGCATGATTTCTGTTCATTTAATTAAAGGTTATATTGGCAAATTGTTATCCTCGGGAGTGTGGGTGTGCGGGGAGTGCTTTTGGAATACATTACAGGGTAATTCCCTTTGCCCTTTATTGCCTCTGCAGGCCATGTGAAATTGAATCGCAAATAACACACTTTAGAAACAGGCAGAGAGACTGAGGCCTGTGCTTCCTTTGGCTTTAATAAGACAGCGAGCGTGTGCAGTAAACGACCCTCTGGTTATGCGAGCCAAGTGGAGGAGGCAGAGCCGAGTAACTAATGGGAGTGATTTCTCCACTGCAGACAGTGAGCTCAGCAGCCTCGCTCCGCAGACAGTGTCTGCATCCAGTAGCTGGTTCTGCCCTTGAAGCATCAAGGGCGCCCGTGATAGTTAGCAGGATCCTGCCCTGAGCACCCGCCGGAGACCAGCCCCACTTACAAGCCATGGCAGGCGAGGCAGCCAGATGCCATGTTCCCTTTCCAACCTCCCTCTCTGGAGGCGGCTGCTGCTCCCAGAGTTCTGTGCTTGAGGAAAATACCAACCGGTGGAAAAGGGTATGGCAAAGCTGCCCACTCTCAGAGCAATTGACAAAGCCTGTCAAGTTCAGAGGATGCAAAGTCTTTAAGTCTTGGAGAGGGAGGGGATGGGATGGAGGGGTGGACGAAAGGCAAAGGCCGCGTGACTTCTTAGAACACTCAGCAGACTGATCCTCGCGTGGGTGAGGGGTGTGATCGCAGTGGATATGGCCACTGCCAGTCTATTTGTTCCTGAGGTTGAGGGACCAGGTATTAACCCCTTTGTTAATGATGTTAGTGGTGCGGCAGCATTTCTGTAGAGCAGAGGGGTGAGGCTGCCACTTGTAGGGGTGAGGCAGACAGGTGTTCCTATCCGGTAGGGTGGTTAGGGTGGGTCTCAGTGAGGTGGCGTTGAAGCAAGTCTTGAGGAGGTGAGGGCATTAGCGGTGAGGATGTCTGGGGAAGACTCTTCCAGGCGGAGGTACCAGGGTGGTGCTGGCACTTCCTAAGGCAGCAGGGGGCTGGGTGACCCAGGACTAGAAAGTGTGACGGGGATAGTGTGGGCAAGGAGGAGAGGGCAGACAGGTGGGTGGAGACGGGTTATAAAGTGCTCTGTTGGCCACTGTAAGGACATTGGCTTCTATCTGAGTAGAATGGGTGCCATCATGGTTTTTGAGCAGTGGAGTGATGTGAAACAGACATGAAAACAGATGACCCAGCATGTGTACAGATCAGCTGCATGAGGGGGCATCCCTGAGGGAGCGTGGAGAAGGGCCATCTATCCCACAGGGCAAGGAAAGTGTCCCGGGGGTGGTGTCAGATGCATTTGGCCCGTGTCTCAGATGATGAGCCAGCTCCTGACTTCCCAACCTCCACCTGATACTCTTTGGGTACCTGTCACCAAGGCAGCAAGGGACCAGTGTCTCTCCTCTGGCTTCTCGGGCTACTAGAGTGGGCCTGCTTGCCTCTGATGCATCTGGAGTCTGTACACAACCTGTGTGTGTAGGAATCAGTCCGTGCCTGATCCTTTGTGCATTAACCTTTGCCTGGAATCTCATTCCCATCCACTGCCAGCACCCATGTAGACGTCTGACCTAGCCAGTTTCCATACGTGCTAGTGCTGTACTGAGCACTGCAATCCCAGGGCAGTGGGAGGAGGGGGAGAAAAAGAGGCAGGGAAGGAGGAAAAGTAGAAACGAGGGCATTTATCACAAGCTGGCCACAGCATCACAAGAAGATATAGCCAGTTTCCTGGTCCCCTGTGTCTCTGGACAGAGCACAGAACACTACTCTGCATTGGAAAAGTCCACTGAGGTGGAAGAGAAAGAGAGAAGAATCTGCTCGTATTTCCTGTCTCTTCATGTTCATCGGTAGAGCTGACCCCAGGAGGACATAGACCTGGCCTACTCCATGAGGGCCCAAAGTGACAAGGTGGTATTCATAGCTTCAAGCCCAGTGGAAGCCGGTGTCCACTGGCAGGTGTGACCTCCCTTGGAAATAGGGAGAGCCCAGGCATGTGGGGATGGGAAGCACAGATTGCACAGCCGTGTCATGGAGGGTGGTGAGCAGGGCCCTTCCTACTCGCATCACTCGGCTTGGATCCTAGACCAGTTTATTCTAGCTGTTGAGAACCTAGTGTCCCCTAGTGTTGGTCATTGGTTCAATGCTTATACTTGGTCTTGAAAGGTCGCACCCAGCCCTGCAAGGTTGTTTGTCTGTTTTTTTCCTATTATTCCATACCTTTACGGAGCTTTCACTAGGCTGCTATGCCATTCTGCCAGGCAAAATGCCTCTGGGAACAGAAAGATTAGTTAGCCCCAGGTCACTGTTGTGCTTCCTTTGCAATAAAACGGATCCTTTGGTCTGAGACAACATTTTTGGACAACTCTCCAGCGTTTCATCAGCCCCTGCTGGAATTGCCGGCAGAAGCATTGCCGGGTGGGCAGGCCCAGTATGTGCCTATTTCAGTGAGGATGAACCGATGTCCCTTCCCGTGTGAAAGGGGCTCAATGAAATCAACCCACCACCAGGCCAGTCTTGTCACGGAATAGTGCCACCTTGAGGACTTGGTGTCAGTCTGTGCTGCTGGCACATTGGGCACCCCCAGTGACCCTAGATAGAGTGGCCTTGGCGAGCAGGAGCCCTCGAGGTTGAGTGTGTGCATAGCCTCCCTCCTGGGCAAGTAGTAGGAATCGAGGAGAGATGCTCGCTAACATCCGTTAACATCATCTCTTCTAACTGGAGTAGATTCTTCCTTGTGGGTTCTAAGACTGTCAAGCTCCGAGAGCACTTCTCTAGTCACTGGTCTCCCAGCTCCTGACCTATCAGCTAAGCCATGTCCCACTCCCAGAAGTTCATGTCTGTACTACAGGCTACTTTTCCCTTCCTGCAAAGCGGATGACGGAGCATTTGCTGGGAGCTTTGCTTCCTGGGAGGCCACTCCTGAGAGGGGCTGTAGAGCAGTGGCAGTGCACCTCCAGTGCCAACATCTCCTGCCACCCACCGGTGAACCCAAGTCCCTTCCTCTTCCACCAGTCGGTCATAGGGAATGGGAGACCATGGATATGGATTGAAAAAAAGGTATTGGTACCACAGAGGTAAGTTGACATGGTAGCATGGTCACCTGACCATGGAATTTACCTTTTCCTACAATTTACATATGCTCGGGATCTGCTTGAGTCTGGTACCAAATGTGCCACTTTAATCACATAGGGGATTGCTACTCCATGGACTTGGCCTTGTGACTAAATGGGCATAGTAACACTTAGCTCGTGATGGACAGCTCAGGTCACTGGGTGTGGTCAGGGTCAGGGTCAGATGCTAGTTTCAGCTAGAACCCAGTAGCACAGAAGGAGCTGTTTTTCAAGTAAAGGACAGGGTCTTGCTTAAGAGCTCTGCAGTTTTGTACCATAAATTTCATATTGGGTTTTGCCCAGCATCCTTATCTGCCCTAGATCCCTTGGGTGCCATGGATTTGCTGTGACATACAGTTCAAGTGTCAGGGCAGCTCGTGCCCCCGCCTGAACTCGCTGCAGAGTCCTCTCCTCCTCTAGAAGCCTTCTAAGTCACCAGGTAAATGCATTTCAGGATTTTTTTCAAAGTGTGGTTAATGCCGCCTTAAAACCCAAAGAATTCCAACAGGTACTGCGCTGCTTTTGTAGTAGTAGGTATGCAAGGTGCAAAAATTTCTCCTTTACTTTAGAGGGGTGTCCAAGCGTGCTTCAGGCTTTAAAAATGTCACTGATACGGCAGGTCCTACGTCTCTGTGGGAGATGTCTCCCGTTTTCCCTCATGCATGTGACCTCTTAAGAATGTATCTAAGTCTCTTCCTGCTGCCCAGTGCAATTCGTATGACATCATCAAGATAATGAACCAGTGTGACATTCTGCAGAATGTCAAAACAATCTAGTTCCCTGAGGACTGGATTAGGACAAGAGAATTAACGTAGCTCTAAAGCTGTTATGGTAAAGGTATAATGTAGTCCTTGCCATGGAAAGGCAAATTACTTTTGATGCCATTGCTAATGAGTATTGAAAAAAAAGGCATTTATCCACTCAGTAGCAACATACTAAGTCCCAAAGTCCCATGTTCATCTACTTCAGTAAATATGTTATTATATCTAGTCCATCAGTTGACTTTGGGACTGCCACTCGGTTAATTTTACAGTAGCCTGTGGTCATCTGCCGAAATCCATGTGGTTTCTGCAGAGGCCCGTCAGGTGAATTGAGAGTTACAACGTGGACCCCTATCTCTGCTTCTTTCAGGTTTTTGGTTAGGGCACTAATCTCTTCATTTGCTTCAGGAATGCAGTATTAGGTCCACTTTATCGTCTTGGAAGAAAAGGGGCAGTTTCAGGGTTTGCAGTTGGCCCTTATTACCATCATGGCTCTTATGCCATAGTCAGGGAAGAACTGTGAGAGTCCTGCTAGTTACTAAGTATGTCTATGCTGATTACACAGCGCCTGGAAACTAACCTCGGTGTGCCAGTGGCGAGGCACACTGTGGCTTAGGCTGGAGCACTGTGTGACATGGCTGCAGTCTGCCCAGAGGAGCGTGGTGGCATTATTCAGGTCTTTTGGCGTGAGTGTCAGCTCAGACCTTATATTTAGCATTTCTGGAAATTTCTGGGTTTTCTCCTTTCTCAAAAGGTAAATTACTCTGGCATATGTTTGCGACTGATGCCAACCTTCGGCTCACCAGCAACGTGCGTGTCTGTGTGTATCGGTGTGTTTATTTATGATTACACAAGTCAAGCAATGCCCTAGTCAACTGCCCGTCCACCTTGCCCTTTAGAACACCGTGATCTATTACCTCTCTCCATAGGTTGCTGTTGGGTCGCAGCACGCCAGATGCTACTCCAGCCTCGTTGCACCCTATGGTAATAATTATGTGCAACTTGCCTCTGGATGTTAAAGGCCACTTCCTGGCCTTTGCCATTCTGAGAACCCATTATCCTTTTTATATTAGTGTTTCATGGCAGCATATTCATGGCAATTTCTGCCTACAGAGGACAGCCACCATAAAGCATCTCAGTGATTCTTGTGCCCCCTTCATCAGCAGATTTCTTATTGCCTTGTTGGAGGAAGTGTCCTTTGAACCCTCCAAGAGAATTTAATCATATGGTGGGGGCTCAGGTTTTACCTAGTAAATCCATGCTAATAGTCCCACTTCGGTGTGCCTTCTCGTCTCTTCTTCAGAACTGTGCCAAGGAAGTCCAATATCTTCACCGCATTCACTGCAGGCCAGTATTCTGCCTGTGTTTCCAGGAGCCCTCCCGGTGTGGTATTAGGGCTGGCTGCAGGTGTCCTCATCAGCTCATTCCATCCCGAGTCCCTGGTGAATGTCCTCATGCCGATCACTATCCCTGCCTGTCCTTCTGCTCTGCTCTGCCATCCATCCTCCTCAAGACTCACTCCTGCACATGTGTCCATAAACGCTACTAGTGTGTGTTAGCAAAGTCTTACAACTCCTTTGGTGTGTGGTCTGCCACTTCCTAGAGCAGGGCCTGCAAATCCCTGCTCACGCTGTGCCAAGGTCTGGCACTGGTTACTGGTCTGGAGGCCATAAGGGGTAGTTGGGGCAGATCCTGAGAAGACTAATCTAACCACGCACCTGTTTCAGGTAGGATCAGTACATGGTCTGGAGGCCAGCTGATAGGCAGAGGGGGAAACTATTTTCCTCTGGCAATGGGGGGAAGCTTCTTTGGCTGGCCCTTAGGGTTCAAGATTCTCAGGCTCAAACACACAAATGCCCCCATCCCAGGTTTTACGGTTCTACTTTTGCCCATTAGGGCTGATTTTGCCATAGGAGACATGTTGAGGCTGCGCATTCAATCTGCTCTGAAAAATCTGCTGCATGTAAAAGTCCCATCCTGGGCCTGATTTCAGCCCAGCCTGCCCTTTTGCTGCAGGAGATGAGAGTCTCCTTTAAACTGACACAGAGTCCTCACACTTTTAGAACATGCCTGAAGCTGGCAGTTAGCTGTCTTGATTTTCTTTTTGCAAAGCCTCAAATGCCTTCACAAATAACCATTTCACACTACCATCTGTATAGCTGCCAATCAAATGATGCAGCCATCTGACCTTCCAGTGTCTTCACACTACCTGCACCTCATCTCAATCAACTGCAGATAGAAGCTTTGCTAATTGCGGTGTCAACACGTGACCAGAGTTATTGCTATCCCACTTATCACTAGCAATGGGATTCTTTGTTTTTTCAGATGGTGGGTGTCAAGAACTGTGAAGAGTCTGAGATTACACTCCAGTTTCCAGCCAACTCTTTACCCTGAACATTCATGGATACTGGAGGAAGACAAAGTCCTTTGTCTCTGACCCAGTAGTGTCATGTTATCTGTGAGAGACCCAGAGAGAATTGTCCCCCAACAGTTGGTATTCCAACTCCAAAGTCTTTTTTTGTTTAATTTCAGCATATTATGGGGGGTACAAATGTTTAGGTTATGTATATTTCCCTTGTCCCACCTGAGTCAGAATTTCAAGCGTGTCCATCCCCCAGACGGTGTGCACTGCACCCATTAGGTGTGTATTTCCAACTCCAAAGTCTTATCCCAGGGGTCCCCTTGTCCAAATTTATCTAGTTCAGAGTCCCTAGAAACAAAGCCTGGGCAAAGTGCATGTCTTAATGTATGCTGAAGGCTATGATCCCAGGGCACAGAGAACGTGAAGGGAAGGGAAGAGAGGTAGGGGTGGAGGGAAAGCACATGACAACAATAGCACAAACAAAACCAGACAGTTTCTCAGTAGTGGAGGACAGGCTGTTAGGCCTTAGAACAGTCATTTGTGGGAAGGAAGGGAGAGGTTGAACCAGCCAGTTGCTTTCTGCAGAGGCATTTATTAGCCTACCCTTCCCAGCTGTTGCAGCTGGCCTCCCTGGGAAGCCCCTGGGGATGGGAGGTCCAATGCCCCAAATGCCTGCCCTGGCCGTGGTGGGAAGTGGGCCCCCCGTTCACCAGCTCTTCTGCCTCTGACACTAACCATCAAGATTTTCAAGATGTTACCATATCAGTTTCATGTGGGCCCAGTGGGAGTAATAATAATACCTGCATTGCTTATTTCAAAAGATTAAGAGAAAAAATGTTTTGAAAAATTGAATATGCTATAGAAAAGCTAGTTATCATTTATTCATAGATTTCTTATACTCAAATCGAAAGAAGAAAAAGAGAGAGTTGAACAGGACTTTGAAGGACAAGTAGAAGATACACAGGTGAGGACACAAGGAAGGGCTTCTCAGGTGGACGATGTAGAGGAGCAGAGGACAGAGGTGGGAGAAGGGACATGTTGGGGCTGGCAAATTCCGGTCAAAGGGCGCAATCCAGCCCTCCGCCTCATTTTGTAGTAAGTTCTACTGGGACACGGCCACACCCATTCACTTATGCATTGTCCTCGGCTATGTTTATGTACTTGTGACAGAGACCATGTTACCTATAAATAAAGCCTAAAATATTTACTACTGGCCCTTTACAGACCCCTGATGTAAAAGAAAATATCCAGCATAATCTGATGTAGATAATTAATGAGTACGAATTGCCTTTCTCCTTTCATCTTCCTCCTTTGTCTCGCAAAGAATTAATCACATAATGGCTGCATAATAAACGCTGATTAGTAGCCTCACTCTTTGGAAAGGTGTTTGATACATGGCTTACCAAACAGAGAGTTAATCCCAGCAATTTACAAATTTGAAATCAAGACCATAACCTATAAACAATTTGAGGCAGTTTATTCTACCCCTTTTACACTAACTATATTAATAATTTTAAGACACTGTCTCACACATAATTACCAACCATTTGACATCTCCCTGTTCTAGAAAATCTGGAATTAATAGGGCCTCAGTATTCTAGTGACTCTTTAAAAAACCACAAACTAATGAGCACTCTTTCCATAGACAACCAAGCACAAGCCTGAAATAGTCTCTAGATTGCTGGGGTGAAGGAATTATAGCTTACGTGACTTGGAATCCCCAATTCCTTGCACATAGAAGGAATTAATAAGGACTTAATGAATAAATGAAGTATCTAGAGTGGTGCCTGGCACAGGGTAGGATCTTGGTAAATGTCTGTTGAAATATCTGGCAAAATAATCCATTCATTCAAATGAATGAGAATTTTCAAGCTGCAGAACACAGACCATTGCTAGACCCAAGCTGAAGCTCTCTGTAGCTTGCACACAGTAATTTAAAATCTACATCTAATTTATTTGTCAGAGCGATGTATAACCATTGGTTGGCCCCAAATACTGGATGAGCTACCAATCAATGCTATCTAACAAGAACAGCTACATGTCAACGATGGAGTGCTCGGTCAGGGGGGAACCTCATGGCTGTGCTGCTTTAAGGCCAATTAACTGGTGTCTGACATCTTCCAGTAAATCTAAATTAAATGCATTCTTGTGAATTCTAATTTCAAGTGAGTTTAATTGAACTTGGGAGGGAAGCTACCATTTAGTGAGTAAAATGAAAATGAAGTAATTGAATATTTTTCCAGAATTATATTTGAAATGTGCTCCATCAAACGTTGTTTCAGAACCCAAGTGACCAGCTGCATGCGGTTAATATTTGGAAAGGGAAGAAAAGTATTTAAATGTCAGCCTGTAGCCACTAGGAGGGTAAATACAATAGCCGGCTGTTCAATTACTAGATGTGAGCTCTACTTGGCATTCAAATCTTTTTTTTTTTTTTTGAAGTTGGAAATTAAAGAATTAAAGAACATGGTATTAAAGAACGTGGTCAAGAGAATTAAGATGAATCTGGATGACTGAAAAACCAAAACCAAAACCTTCTTTTCCACTCCCCCCCCAACACATAAAAAGGAGAGCAGTACTGTTTGAAAGTATAGGTATTTTGATAGGTTTAACCAGCTGATTACACATTAAAATGTTGAGTCCTTTATTCAATCATTATTTATTAAAGGCCTACAGTGACCAGGCACTGTGGGAGATAAAGGATTAAACAGGACTCAGTCTGCGGCCTTCACGAACTTTCTGTTCGGCCCTGACATGAGACCTGAGAGTAACTTGGCATAGAAACGGCGAGTGTAACGCACACCATGAGAGCAGGCACTGGAGGCTGAAGCAATGCAGACTTCTGACTGTGAAAACAAAGCACTCCTCTTAAGAGGGATGGTATTTGAGCTGTAAATATTTGCAGGGGGGAAAGAAAGCATGGGACCTACTTGGAGGATGATGAAGCATTTAATTGGGTTGGTGCGGAAGATTTTTGGAATGAGATGGTATGAAATCAGTAGATGTGATGTGGTTAGAGTGGTCCTTGAATGGGTTTGTACTTTATTGATTAGTCATCCTCTAAGCAGAGAAGAGATTTGACCAGAGATAGAAAATAAGAATCCAGATGTAATGCTCCGTATCACTAATCGTCAGAGAAATTCAAATCAAAACCACAATACCACCTCAGTAGTATTAGGATACTACTATTAAAAAAAAAAACACAAAAAACAGAAAATAACAACTGTTGGTGAGCATGCAAAGAAATTGGAACCGTTGTGCACTCTTAGTAGGGACATAAAATGGTACAGCAACTAACAGTATGGAGATTCTTTAAAAAATTAAAAATAAAATTGCCATGTGATCTAGCAATCCCACTTCTGGATATATATCCAAAAGAGTTGAAAGTAAGATCTCAGAGATATCCGTATGCCCACGTTCATAGCAGCACTATTCACAACAGCAAAGAGAGAGAAGCAACCCAAATGTCCATCAATGGATGGATAAACAAAATGTGGTATATACATACACTGGAATATTATTCAGCCTTAGAAAGGAAGGAAATCCCATCACATGCTACAACATGAGTAAACCTTGATGACACTATGCTAAGTGAAATAAACTAAGCACAAAGATATAAATAGTGTATGATTTCACTTATCTGAGGTATCTAAAGTAGTTGAATTCATAGAAAGTAGAAAGTTGCCAGGGTTTGGGAGAAGGGGGAATAAGGGAGTTGCCCCTTTATGGGTATGGAGTGTCAGATTTGCAAGATGAAGAATTTCTGGAGATCTGTTTCACAACAATGTGAATATACTCAACGCTACTGAATATACACTTAAATATGGTTAAGATGAAAAATTTTATATCATTTTTTACCACAATAATAAAGATGAGGAGGATAAAGAATACAGATGTAACAGTGTGGGGTGAGTTGGTTTGGGGTTGGAAGAGAGAGGAAGTAGGAAATCTTTTTAGAGGCTGTTGCCCTAGGCCTGGTGAGGTAACCAGGACAGGGACAGGCAGGGGGAAAGGAGTTATCAAGACAGAATTAGCAAAATTTGGCATCTGCTGGATAGTGGATTGAGAGAGGGAGTCAAAGATAGCTTGGAGATCACCAACCTGAGCTAATGAGAAAATGATAGGGCCTTTCCCAGAAATAGTATCTTATGTGGGGAGATAAGGAATTTGGTTTTGGATTAAATCTGACTGCAGGTTGTGGCCAATTGTGCTGGAGCTGGTCTGATTAAACTGAATGCTAAGAGCTGTTGGAAGCTCTTTTTTGTTTCTTCATTATACATTTTCTCTCCTATTTCCATATGTTTGACCTTCTGCTTCGTAGTTGGTTGTGCTTGATTGTTTACTGCTAACTCTTCAAATTAAGGGTAGGTTGCACATTTTGGAATGTGCATCTCTTATGAATTCTTTCATTGACTCCATCAATTTGGGGTTGAATGTTCTGCAGGAGGAGTTATAAAAATTAGAGAGCTATGAGGCTTCCTTTATTGAAAAATGCTCTTTCTCTCTCTTTAAAAGAAATGTTTCCATCCTTTTTCATTAGAAACTTTATTTCCCAGCTGGTCAAATGGACACAGTGCTCTTACCTTTTTAATATGGCATCTTATTCATCTAAGCTGGAAGCAGCCTCAGAGGTCTGAGCTTATTTCTTTACTTTAGGCATTTCACAGGGACCATAGGTTCACAAATACATTTATGTCAGTGCTTTATAAGGTCACCACCTCAAGAATCCAAGAGTGGTGGCAGTAGTAGATTTGTAATTCCAAATCTATGTTTTCACGGTTAAGAGAATTCTGTTGAGGATGGAAAAAGAGTAATGAAATAGCCTGGTTTCACCCTGGCAGGGATTGGCCTACAGAGATAATTATCCATTTGAGTATTGCAAAGTGTCTTTTTAATGTTTACTATACCAGGAGGTAAAAGAAACATTTGGGGACATGTTCAAAGGCCAGAATCTGGGATTGGAATGGGATGCAATTTTATGGTCTTTATCATGTCACTTATGGCTGAAAAAAATTTTATTACTGATATTTGTGGGCAAATGGTTGCAAATGCTAATATGAAGTTGAGCTTTGTTGAACACATGGCATAAATATTTCAGCCCCCAAAGGCTCAAATACTTAGAAAATTTACTTTAGGCTTTGAAGAACTGGTTACATTCTGAGACAAAACCAATATTTGACTCTGTGAGAAATCGTAAATAATTTTTGGAAGTTGCAAATGTAATACATGTTCATTATATAAAATTTAGAAAATATAGGTGAATACAAATGGCCCATATTCTCATCACACAGGAATAACCCCTGTTAACCTTGTGTCATCTGTCCTTCAAGATCATGGGGGCGTGTGTGTACATGCAAGTATGTGTGTGTGTGTGTGTGTGTTTAATGAGACCATACTGTGCATATTAGTTTGCAATCTGATTTTTAAAATTAATATATCAGGTATACCTTTCCACATGACTGAACTTTCTCTTTTAATATCTTTTATAAAGGTTATATAGTCCTTTATTATACCAATCCTCCCTGCTAGACATTTAGATTGATTTCATTTTGCACTATTGGTTTACACCTGTTATAACCTGGTTTAATGATTAATAGCATTTCCTTTTAATCTCAAAAGTGTCCCAGTTTGGAAAATAAAGACGATGGCTACCCTAATCAGTAAGAAAAACTGTGAAAACAGCCTTATAACTTAATTTTTATGTATTTCCATTAATTACTTAGCATAAACCCCTTCAAATAGAATTTCCATGTCAAATGGTATATATGTTTAAAGACTGTTGATGCATATCACTAAATTACCCTTCAGAAATGTTGTAAGGAGCCTTTAACTTTAGCCAATACTAATCAGTCCACTGAATATAAATGTATGTTTCTAAATATGTGCTTTCTGTTGACTTTGTTCAAAGTCATCGTGATCTTTAGGTAAGCTGGAAAATAAACATAGATGTTGCAGAGTATGAAGTGCTAGGAAGTGGAAGGAGGAAGGGAGAAATTGTGGAAAATGTTGGTGGTACCTGGAGAACAGAAAGATTATAATCCTACAGATGTTTGATGGTAAACAAACTCCCACAGTCTTGATGCTGGTCATCATCACAATAATGGCTCCATCTACTTGAATGCTGAACATTTTCAATAAAGTATTTACTTCTCAAAGCACTCTATAAATAGATATTATTTTACCAAAGAGAGAACTGAGGCTTAGGGATGTTAAGTAGGTGCACACGGCTAGTAAGCAGAAGAACGGAGTTGGAACCTAGGGGCGTCCATCTCTGACACCCACTCTCTTTCCATTTGGCCTTCCTCCTGTCTTGGTTCTATAATCTCCTCAATGTTCCGGATTTCCTCATTTTAAGCCATCAAACATTAAAGATGTTTGAAGGAGAGAGGTTGTTAAGACGGGGACCCATGGTCCTGAAGTCTCTAAGCCAGAGAGTTACTGTCCACAGTTCTTGCTAAATATGCCACTTCACTTTAAACTCTACCTGACTTTCCTTATAGATCACTAGCATATAAAAACCTTCTTGTTAATTCTTTAATTGTCTAACAAAGAGGCAAGAATGGGAAGAGAAAGTGCTGGGCTTAGTGTCTCCTTTCATTGTATAGTTCAGCTTTTCACCCGTTAGAGGACAAATTTCAATTCTCTGCTCCTTTGAGAATCATAATGCTAGAAAATAAGGGTAGAGCAGACGAACAGATGCCATCAAAAAAAAAAATTCAGATATGCCCTTGACTATCACAAATCAGCATTTATTAGACTGACACTTAAAAACAGGTTGAAGATTTTGAAGCAGAGCATCAATTAAAAATGTCTGGTGGCAGTAGGATTGTGTGAGGAACAATATAACTTTGACTTGTTATCATTGCATGATGATGGAATATCTCCCATGGAAAAATTATCCTTCAAAGACAGTCATTATCAAGTCAAATATTTTGTTAAAAAGGAGCCACTGAGTTATGATGTATAGAAAATGGCTGAAATGGGACCCTGAAATAGGATGAAGTTGAAGGGAAGCACTAAAATGAAAGTCAGGGTGTCTTTGGAGGCAATTCCTTAGCTCTGCTACTCAGACTTGGAGAAGATGACACTCACAGCAATGTCCCAGCCTCAGCTTGTGCTCCCCGACTTCCCCGTGACCTTGTCAGGAAGTGCTTTCCTGCAGGTTAAAGCTATAATTACAGAACCTGGGGCAAGGGAGAGTGTCTCGTTTAAACCACGATTTTAACACACAGCAACAAAGCCACAGCAGAGGGAAGCTGACCATCTCTCTGGACTGGACGGTGGGTTTGCAGAGGGTTCTCTGCAAACAGCTCTGAAGCAGCTGCTGTCCCCTACGCAGTGAATCCGCATGGCCCCATGCTAGTGTGCCAGGTGGGGCGCAGTGCTCAGCCCCGTTGCCTGCCCAGTCCCCTATCTGTACACTGGACATTAACTGGTTGGGTCCAGACCTTAGTGTTTGAACTGTTTCCTTTTCTCTGCATCAAGTGGGTTCACTTCCTCTTTTATGAGATTTTCCCTTTTCAGCTTAATGAAGTGGAGGATTGTTTTTATTCATTCATCTTGTCCCAGTGTTCACGGGGTTTTACACTCACGGTGTCCCTGTTTAGTGCCCCTACATGCCTCATTTAACAAGAGGTCTCTGACATGTCTTTTCCTCCCCAAAGTCCAGAATCACTGATCCCTCTTTTGTAGAAGGCACTGAGTTTTCCTGGGTGAAAGGTAGTAAAAGGCCAGGAGCTCAAGCCTGGGTACATGGTGGCTGCGGGGGGCAGGGGCTTGCATGCATGACACTCGTTCCTTTTTAAGTTTCTGATGTAACTATCACTTTATAAAGTTATTTCTCTGGGTCTAAACCAAGAATATCTATCTCAATTTACATTCTCCTTTCTTTATTCAAGCAACTTTTTCCTGTTATTCATGTCCAACATCTTTAGAGCAGATTTGATAAGCTGTGCTGAAGATCAGGGGTCTCCACCGTATGGTGAGTTGTAGAATTATTTCATTATATATGACAATGTAATAATAATAGAAATAAAGTGCACAATAAATGTAATGCACTTGAATCATACGGAAACCATCCTCTCTCCCCACTCCATGGAAAAATTATCTTCCATGAAAACAGTTCCTGGTACCAAAAAGGTTGGGGACCACTGCTATAGATGATCACGTTAAACAATGTATTTTAGTTATCCATACTGGTTAATAAACCAGCCTAAAAATTAAGACTTCAAAACAACTGTGATGGATTATTTCTAATGATTCTACAATCTGGGAAGAGCTGGGCTGGCAGCTTTGCTGCCCCGTTGTGGAGCCTCTTGGCTACAGTGAGCTAGCGGCCGGGCCAGGCTGCAGGCCCAGGTATCATGCAGGTGTCTGATGCTCCTCTCTGTCTTCTCCACGCGGCCAGCGTGGCCTTGCTCACAGCATGGTGGTCTCAGTAGAGCTGGGTTTCTTAGAGGATGGCTAGCCCCCGACAGCACAATAGTGGAAGCCTTTCTTAAAGGGTAGGCCTGAAACTGGCACAGCGACACTTCAAACACGTTTTATCAATCAAAGCAAGTAGAAGGCTCGGCTAGCTCAGATTCGGGCTTTAGGTCTGGATGGGAGAGGCTACGGTGGGGAAGAATTGGGGCAGCCATCCTTCACCTTTGGAGACTCCTACACCACAAATTCATTTACATTCCTGCACAAAATCTTTGCAAACACAAACATTTTGGTATATCTAACTTTTAACACCTTTTCAGTGCCAATGAACCTATATTCTAAAACTCCTGATTTTATTACCCTAGATTCTTTATTAGTAGTAGTTTACAAATCAGATGGTGCCAATCTAATTTATCACAATGCCCATTTCTCCTCTGGTACTTTATATGTATATATTTTTTGTTTTGTTTTGTTTTTTAAGATAAGGTCTTGCTCTGTTACCCAAGCTGGAGTGCAGTGGTATGACCATAGCTCACTGCAGCCTCCAACTTCTGGCCTCAAGTGATCCTCCAGCCTCAGCCTCCAGAGTAGGTAGGACTACAGGCCCACACCACCATGCCTAACTAATTTTTAAATTCATTTTTTTTAGGGATGGGGTCTTGCTATGCTGCTTGGGCTGGTCTCGAATTTCCGGCCTCAAGCATTCCTCCTGCCTCAGCCTCTCAGTGCTGAGATTATAGGCATGGGTCACTGCGTCAGCCTGTTTTAATAGAATTGAATGTTGTCTATATGTTCTATAAAAGGAAATACTTGTAGTGTAAGTGCCTTGTGACTATTTAAACCTACAGAGTCATCTTACACATGACGTTTAGTCCACAGAGGCATCCCTGCACCACGTACAGCAATACAGTGCAGCAATGGAAGGCACGGACTCGGGACCAGATTGCCCAGGTCCGAATACGAACTCTGCCATGTACTAGTTGCATAACTTTGAATACATTTCTTAAGTGCTTTGTGACTCGGTTTCCTTATCTGTAAAATGAGGGCAATAATAATGCCACGGTATGAAGTTGTTATGAAGGTTAAATGTGCTCGGGGCTGTACTTGACACATAGGAGTAGCTGTTGTCACACAGAGGAATCGGCACTGGGTGTTTGGGGTAGGTAGGTAGTGGGCAGGGAGACAAGTTACGAGGCCAGCTCCCATCCGGGGAACCCCATGGGTTCTTGCCCACACCTGCGTCCCACCCATTTTGCTCCATCTAGCTCGCTGGTGGATGCATGGCACAAACGTCACGCAGACTAGGCAGCACTTCCACGTCACGATGGGGTGCGACTGTGCCCCTTCCGTGTTGTGAAAGGAGAAGTCTATCTCCGTGACTCAGGCTGCGATTGACAGTTCTGGGCTCAAGCTACATGGCTGATGCCAGTCTTTGGTCTTACACCAGGGCCCAAGAACAGGCTGGTCCCAACTCAAAAAAGATGCATTGTGGAGGGGAAGGGCATGCCTCTAACCCTCGCTAGGGAGAGGCAAACACCTAAAATGTAACTAAAATGTTTGTACCCTCATAATACCCTGAAATAAAAAAAAATTAAAAATTGAAAGAAAAAAGATGTCTAACCCTCAGCATTGCTGGCACTGTTTCACTCCAAGGCTCAGTTACTCTTCAGTTTGTTCCCCCTATGGGATGTCGCCAAAGGCTCCAATCTGCACCCAGATTCATGCTGGGAATTCCAGCACCACGTTCTCAGCCAGGGCACAGGGCTCAAGCCTCCAGCGCTCATGCTGTGATGTCTGGAGAGCTGCTTTCTGGAGCAGGCACTAGTAAAAAAAAAAAAAAAAAGAAAGAAAGAAAGACAACCTTCCTGAGCAGTTTGGATAGAATATACTGCAAAATACTCAAATTAGAGGTGGCTGAAAATATGCTATCCCAGGAATCCAAATAGTCCATCAGCTGCCCTCTTGCTAGTTGTTGGATCAGAGTGTAGGAGTTTTTTCTGACCTTGATGGGAATGTCTCCCCTCAGCCCCACACACTTAACCCCAAGGCACTGAATACATAATGCAGACTCTGGATCTTACTGGGTTAATGACCCATCTTCAGTTCCTTAGGCAACTCTCTAAAGCTTCAAAGTCTACTTTCTAGTGTAGTTTCACCTTCACTCATGATCACTGATGTATTGCGCTAGCTACAGGCATGTGGCTGGCACCAAAGGCCACTGTTCCAATGAGCACACCTATGGCCTCACAGGATGTTAACACATCCCTGGGGCTGCGTGGGAAAGAGAATTTCTGTGTCTTTCCTGTTCAGTTGTTTAGCAGACTAGAAACCATGATAACAACTTTCCTGCTTAAAGAAAGTAAAAATATGTTGACTAAACCATTTAAATATATTTCAAAAGGCATCGGTGAGTTGAGAGAAATTAAAGAAACTCAGAGGGCACACTGGGCAACAGAGAGGCAGTCGTGTGCCAAATTAGGTGAACTTGAACATTGGCTTATACAGCCGTGGGAGACAGCGGGAAAAGCCCCAGATGGGAAATCTCATTGCTCTGTCCAAAATGGGAAGTCTAATTGGAGACTCCCACTATCCCAACCCATATTGACTTGGAATCCTAAATAACTACACCCTCCATGGAAGGATAGAAAATAGAAATAAGTAGAAATAAGCTGCAGAGGATAACAAGGAAAATGGACTGTTTCAACCCTTGATTCTGAATGGAAGAGAAAAAAGTCTCCTACATGAGTTCATAGGAGCTGGGCACAGTGGCTTGTGTCTGTAATCCCAGCTACTCCGGAGGCTGAGGTGGTAGGATCTCTTGAGGGCAGGAGTTCAAGACCAACCTGGGCAACATAGCAAGATCCCATCTCTAAAGAAATGAAAAAAAATTAGTCAGGCATGGTGGCATGCACCTTTAGTCCCAGCTACTTGAGAGGCTGAAGCAGGAGCTTCAAGCTCCTGCTTGAGCCCAGGAGTTTAAGGCTGCAATGAGCTATGGCCATGCCACTGTACTCTGGTGACAGAGTGAGACACTACCTCTAAAAAATGAGAAAGAGCTGGGGTTACTATACCCACCCAGTTTATATGCCCTCACATACTTTGTAGTGGTGTATGGGTGGTCTGAAAAACATCAGGTAAAAAATTAAGTTTTAATTTAAAGTCCAGGTTGATTGTGCCAGAGACACGTAGCAGAAGGAAACAAATCCTCCCTGGAGGAACTCACTTGTGACCAGGACCTCAAGGAGTGCTCACAGGTAATGTTCTGGGAAAACAGTAGACAGGGATTTCAGATACAGGCACCCCAGAGATATTGTGGGTTCAGTTCCAGACCACCTCAATAAAGCACATATCACAATAAAGCAAGTCACAGGAATTTTTTGGTTTCCCAGTGTACATGAAAGTTATGTTCACACTATATCATAGTCTATTAAATGTGCAATAGAATTGTGTCTAAAAAGCAATGCACATACCTTAATGCACATACCTTAATACCTTTATTCCTAAAAAATGCTAACAATTATTTGAGCCTTTAATAAGCCGTAATCTTTGTGCTGGTGGAGGGTCTTGCTCAATGTCATTGGCTGCTGGCTGATCAGGGTGGTGATTGCAGAAGGCTGGGGTGGCCGAGGCAATTTCTTAAGACAACAATGAAATCTAATGCATCAATGGACTCTTCCTTTCATGAAAGACTTCTTTATAGCAAGCAAGCAATGCTGTTGGACAGCATTTTACCCACAGTAGAATTTCTTTCACATTGGAGTCAATCCTCTCAGATTCTGCCGCTGCCTTATCGTCAACTAAGTTTACGGAATGTTCTAAATCCTTTTTTGTCCTTTGAACATGGTTCACGGCATTTTTGCCAGGACCAGATTCCATCTTAAAAAAACACTTTCCTTGTTCATTCATAAGAAGCAACTTCTAATCTGTTCAGGTTTTATCATGAGATTGTAGTAATTTGGTCACATCTTCGGGATCCACTTGGTATTCTAGTTCTCTTGCTATTTCCACCGCATCTGTAGTTGCTTTCTCCACTGAAGTCTTGAACCCCTCAAGTCCTCCATGAGGGTTGGAATTAACTTCTTCCAAACTCTTGTTAATGTTGCTATTTTGACCTCATTATGTGAGTCATGAATGTCCCTAATGGCATCTAGAATGGTGAATTCTTTCCAGACTTTTTTCAATATACTTTGCCCAGATCCATCAGAGAAATCACTATGTATGACACCTATAGCCTTATGAAATGTATTTCTTAAATAATCAGACTTGAACATTGAAATGACTCATTTATCCAGGGGCTACAGAATGGGTGTTGTGACAGCAAGCATGAAAACAACATTCATCTCCTTGTACATTTTCATCAGTGCTCTTAGGTGACCAAGTGCCTTGTCAATGAGCAGTAATATTTTTAAAGGGATCTTTTTTTCTTAGCAGTAGTTCTCAACAGTGGGCTTAAAATACTCAGTAAACCATGCTATAAACCGATGTGCTGTCATCTAGGCTTTGTTTTTCCATTTCTAAAGCACAGAGCAGATTTAGCATAATTCTTAAGGGCTGCAGGATTTTCAGAATGATAAATGAGCATTGGTTTCCACTTAATGCCACCAGCTGCATTAGCCCCTAACAAGAGAGTTAGCCTGTTCTTTGAAAGTTTGAAGTCAGACATTGACCTCTGTCTAGCTATGAAAGTCATAGATGGCATCTTCTTCCAATAGAAGGCTTTGTCATCTACACTGAAAACCTGTTGTTAGGTGCAGCCACCTTCACCCATTATCTTAGCTTGATCTTTTGGATAACTTGCTGTATATTTTACATCAGCACTTGCTGCTTCTCCTTGTCTTTTTATTTTGTGAAGATAGAAGGAAAGATGGTTCTTTCCTTAAATGATGTGAACCCACCTCTGCTAGCTTCAGACTTTTCTTCTGCAGTTTTCTCACTTCTGTCAGCCTTTATAGAAGGGAAAAGAGTAAAGCCCTTGCTCTGGATTAGCTTTTGGCTTTAAGGAAATATTGTGGCTGGTTTGATCTATCCAGACCACTGAAACTTTCTTTATATAAGCAGTAAGGTTGATTCACTTTTTTTTAAAAATCATTTATATGTTCAATGAAATAGCACTTTTAATTTCCTTTAAGGACGTTTCCTTTGCATTCACAATTCAGTTAGCTCTTTGGTGCAAGACACCCAGCTTTCAACCTGCCTTGGCTTTCAACGTGCCTTCCTCACAAAGCTTAATCATTTCTAGTTTTTGATTTGAAGTGAGAGATGCATGAGTTTTTCTTTCACTTGAACACTTAGAGTTCACTGTAGGGTTATCAAGTGGCCTAGTTTCAATATTACTGTGTCTCAAGGAATAGGGAGGTCTGGGGGGAGAGAGACAGGAATGGCCGGTTGGTAGAATGGTCAGAACACACATAACATTTACTGATTAAATTCACTATCTTCTATGGATGAGGTTCTTGGTGTCTCAAAACAATTAAAATAGTAACATCAAAGATCATTGCTCACAGATCAACATAACAGATATAGTAATAATGAAAAGGGTTGAAATACTGTGAGAATTATCAAAATGTGACACAGAGATCTAAAGTGAGCACATGCTGTTAGACAAATGGCACTGATAGACTTCTTTGATGCAGGGTTGCCACATATTTTCAATTTGTAAAAAATGCAATATCTGCTGAGTGTGGTAAAGTGAAGCACAAGAAAATGAGGTATGTCTGTATTGGTATTAATAGACACAGATTATAAAGTAATTATATTTAATATGTTTAAAGTAATAAACGAAGTTAGGAAATAAGAAAGGAACATGATACTTTGGATGATCAGGCAGATTTGACAAAGAACCAAATTCAAATTTTAGAAATGAAAATTATAATAGTTGAAATTTAGCTATTATATTTAACAGATTTGTCGGCCAATTGGACATAGCTATAAAGATTACTGAACTGAAATAATTTAAGGAACACAGTCGTAATGCAGTCCAAGAGGCAAAGAGATGGAAAAATGAGAGGATAAAAACCATGGAGGACAGAATGAGAAGATCTACAGATACCTAACAAGAATTTCAGAAGGAGAAAGGGGAGAATATTAGGAAAGAGGGAATATTTAAAGAGATAATGGAATTACCTACAACGAATGAAATTAAAGAGATTCATGAAACATATTAAATCTCAAGAAGGTCAAATAAAAAAGTTCACAGCTAGTGAAAATGTAATACAAAAGACAAATATAATAAAAGTACTGGGAGGAAAAATGTATCTAGCTTTCTAAAAACGCAGCCCATTTTTAAGTCTTATTTACTTTCCATATTGACCAGAGGGAAACTATAATAAATGGTAAGTAGATGAATTTGCTTACTCCCCTCTCCTGGATTTGACTTTCCTTTCCTTTTTCTTCTTCCCTCCCTTCCTCCCATTACTTAAGACACTGAATACTGACAGGTTCTTGCCTTTAAAAAAAATCAAACTGTAAATTTTATTCCAAATTAAAAATGAAGTTCTTCAAAATCTCGACTTGACCAGATAGGAAATAAGTTAAAAACCATTAAAAGTATGTTGAGAAAACCCAGGCTTTCTAAAAAGACACATTTTCCTTTACCAAAAAGATGTCTTTAGATAAAAATAATAAAAACCCCATGATGCATGGATAATTCTAGGTGTCTGGTCAACAGGAAAAAGCAAGCACTTAAGGTCTTCAGCTCCAATCTTTTGTTCATCTCCTATTGCTGGAATTTCCTATCCATTTCTTCTTGTTGGATGGCTAAACAGGATGGCCGGAGAGAGGGTAAGCAGACGTTTACTCAGCCTGGTCCTGCTTAGGCTCAGAGAGGAGGAATTCTCAGCTGGTGGATCAGCTGCTTTTGTGTCCTTGCTACCTCGTGGGTTAGGGTTTTCTGGGCGCCTGCCAAGGTAACGGGAGTTGGCGCAGTGCCACGTTGAGGTGGCTGCTGGCCTGGGGTCTTCTCTCCTTGGGTCTCTTTGTCCTCTTCATTGCCTCTCTAGGTAGGCTGTCTTTGGCGAGGAGGGTCCCTATGGAATCGCGGTCCACAGCCCCATACGTATTCTGTCTCACTGCCTGCCTTATGCTCCTGAGCCCCATGGCCAGAGCCCTCCACCACGTCTGCCCGCACAGGACGGTTGGGACTCCGTGGTCACCGCCCATAGGGTCTCTGCCTGCGGGAAGGTGGGCACCTTGGCCTGCGGTAGGGTCCAAGTTGTTGGGCCTGGCCTTCGGGAGAGCACTCCCATCCCTCTTTCTTTCTCAGTCTCACCGCTGAGGACCCTACAATGTGGATAGCGTCTGTAGTGGCCACGGCCTGCTCTATAGCCACTGCCCTGAGCTGGAACCCCACCAGGCCTGTGACCTTTGCTCCTCAACGACATCAAACTCCACAGTCCTCCATCTCCTACACTGGGAAGGTACTTGCTGCGGGTTTTCTTTGTGGCAGGCTGATGCACAAATGCATCTTCCTGGGTGTCATTCCTCTTGACGACAATGTATCCATTTCTTACACAGTCCCCAGCAGCAGGTGGCACTGCTGTCCGTGGTGCTGGGCGTGCTGACCGGGATGCTGAGAGCGGTGGTGGCCGTGGGCGGCTGGGGGCTGGGCCTCCTGCTCACTCCTGTGGTAGAGGTGACAGTGAGTGGGGCAAGTGGCAGCGGTGGGGCTGCTGAGGGCTCTCTGGGGTCCTCTCCCTCTGGGACTTTCTTGACTGTGTGACTATATTCTTAATTTTCCCAGAGGACTTCTTGGTGAACCTTTTAGAGCGCTGGATGGACTTCATTTGGCCAATCACTGTGGCCGCGTGTACCGGGTAGGGGAAACAACTGGTATGTGCGGTTGGGGACGGGGTGAACAGGTGAGCGTGGGATGGGGAGGGAGTGAGACATATTTGTTTGATCAGTTAAATAAGAGTGTTGATATTGGGTGGATCAAATCTTTATTGTAATTCTTTTCATATTCATTTCTTGTATATATGCACTGCAATGCAAAAAAAATTGTCATGTTAGGAGTGCTGTGTACTTAATTTTTAATACAAATGTAAATTTAATCAGTAACTGGCAGCCAAAAAAACCACTTCAGAGACCAGAAGAGGCTCAGATCCAGATTCCTCCTTGGGGTTTTCTGGGCTCTGTGTCAGAAATTGAATGCAGGCCTAGGAGCGTGGGGGCAGAGGGTCAGCCTTGGGGGGGGGCTCTGTGAGAGTCGGGTGGGCTGTGTGCCTCCCCGGGTGGTCCTCCAGGCGCCTGGCTGCAGCTTCCTGCTTGCCTTGGCTCTGGCTTTCTGTCCTGCAGTGAGCAAGCCACTGCTCTGCCAAAACCCAGCTCACTGGGGACACAGAGACCTTCCCTACAATTTAGGAGAGCCAAAGAACCTCATCTTATCTAAGGAGGGAGAGGAGAGAGGGAAAGAAATAGAAGTTTGGAGGGGCCAGAGGCAGCCTATTGATGCACATGTACTTTTCTTTGTTTCACCCTAGAGTTTGGCAACAGCAAGAGATAGAAAAGAAGAAGTAGATATGAGGAGGGGAGAACCCACTAAGAATGAGATATACTTAATGATGTAAAGAAATAGTTTTCAAAGCAAATCCTGCTGATCCCCAGAATTTGTAACCATCAGCTGTGGATTTAGACTGAGGAGGTTTATTCAATATTTAACATGTGTCTAATGGCCTTCCCCTATACTCCAGACACTATTCTAGACAATGGGGTACATGATAGTGAAAAGATGGACTAAAATCTCTGACCTTCTGGAGCTGACAGTCTAGTGCAGGGGTAGGGAACCTTTTCATGTAGGAAGGCCACATTAATTTAGCTGTAATCAAATAAGGCTGCATTCAAGAAACTTCAACTAGATATACTTAAAATATACCTTATTTTGTAAAAATCTAACTACTATGTACTTAATAATTTCAAAAAATGAAAACTATTTGTTAATTTTAAAGTTAACTAACCTTTCAAAGACTTTGTTGTATCTTCTTTTTGTTGGAAAGCATTTGAATATTTGGTTGCAGCATGGAGGTCCACAGTTTCACTTGATCCTCTAGATGGGTGTCAGTCATTTGTGACCTTAAGGGCATCTTGGTTTGTGTTAGGTAGGAGAACGTAGCTTCACAGCAATAAGTGGTTGAAAAGCAAGAAAGCGTTTCTTGGATATGGTGCCAAAGGCGTGGGTATTCTACTGTATTTTTCCGTATTTCAATTGGATCTTTCTTAGCATCAAACAATGACTTTAAAATGTCATCTACTGAGAGCTCAATCAATTCCATGTGTAGTTCTTTAGGTGCCTTGGTGATATCAGCTAGGTAAGGCTGAGATGCTAATTTGAGTGTGATGTCATGATTCTCAAAGTCAGTGAACCTTTCATTGTATTCTCCAATCAATAGTTCTATAACAACTGTGTATTCTTCAAATGATTCACATATATCATCCTGCTCATCAATGACATTTGCTAACTGGGGAAAATGCTCATCCAAAATTTCCTTTTGAAGAAGAAATGTGTGTGTTTTTTTTTTAAAAAAGATAGCTTTTTTTTGAAATGCTTGGATTTTCTTGCCACATATCATATATAAACTTAGTTTTACCTTGCACAGAAATATTTGAGTCATTTTTATTTTACATGATATCACACAGAAATGCTGCATTCCTATAGAAATATTTTTTCAATAATTCACGTTGCTGATTCTGTTCTTCATAAAACTTAACTATTTGTTCTCATGGAGATAAAATATTGGCTAACACCTATCCCTGCCATAGCCAACACACTTTGGAAGTGTAGGGCAAATCTGCACTGCATAGCTCATCATTCAACTTCAGCATGTTATGAAACTGATGATGCCATGTTGCATTTGCTCAAATATAGTTAACAATACTTATAACTTGTTGTAAAGTGTCACTTAAAATAGTAGCTTTACGAGACCCCATCTCTACTATAAAAATAGAAAGAAATTAATTGGCCATCTAATATATATATATATAAAAAATTAGCCGGGCATGGTGGCTCGTGCCTGTAGTCCCAGCAGCTCGGGAGGCTGAGGCAGTAGGATTGCTTAAAGCCCAGGAGTTTGAGGTTGCTGTGAGCTAGGCTGACGCCACAGCACTCACTCTAGCCTAGGCAAGAAAGCGAGACTCTGTCTCAAAAAAAAAAAAAAAAAAAAAGTAGCTTTAGCACAGAGATTTTGCTGATATGAGATACAACGAAAAGAATAAGAGTACCTAGATCTGTTAATACCTTTTTTATCTACGCAATAAACCCTTCATGTTTTCCTGTCATGGAAGGTGAGCCATCTGTACATACACTCACTAAATTTACCAAATTCATTACAACTTCACCACATTTACTTTAAAGTTGTTGAAGATATCTATTCCTCATGTTCTGTTCACAAGAGTGCCCAAAGCGAGTAACTTATTGTAGCAAAGAAAAATCTTCTGTTATGACCTGAATGAAGTATAAAACCTGTGCTGAGTCAGTAGTATCTGTTGATTTATCCAAAGTGATTGAATAATATATATTTTCCTTTTGAAGTATTGCCTGAAGTTGTTCTGTTAAGTTGAAGGCTAATCCATGCTGCCAATCAGTTAAGGTTGTCCTTGAAAGAGGCAGTCATTTTTACTTTGAAACGTTATCATGGTCTAAGCATCCCACAACTTGGGCAATGCTTTCTTTCACGATTTCTACAGCACTGAGTGGCTTTCCTATTTCCCCGAGTATTTAAGCTACTTTATAAGTTGCTTCAGTGGCATTATTTCCAGGTATCTTATTGCTGTTTGAAAGAATTGTCTTTGCTTTTGCTTTTCATCTTTTAATTTTTGTAATACAACCTTTCATGCCTCTCCCTCTAATTTAAAATATTTGTGCTACTTATGAGTGTGATAATGCTGATGTTAGCATTGAATTCTTTAATGTTGATATTACGGTATCACAAAGCAAGCAAATCATCTTATCTTTAGAAGAAACAAGATAATATTGCAATTCCCAACCCTCATTAAAAAAAATCTGTTTTTTAGGCCGGGCGTGGTGGCTCACGCCTATAATCCTAACACTCTGGGAGGCCGAGGCGGGCGGATTGCTCGAGGTCAGGAGTTTGAAACCAGCCTGAGCAAGAGCGAGACTCCGTCTCTACCATAAATAGAAAGAAATTAATTGGCCAACTAATATATATAGAGAGAAAAAATTAGCCGGGCATGGTGGCGCATGCCTGTAGTCCCAGCTACTTGGGAGGCTGAGGCAGGAGGATTGCTTGAGCCCAGGAGTTTGAGGTTGCTGTGAGCTAGGCTGACGCCATGGCACTCACTCTAGCCTGGGCAACAAAGCGAGACTCTGTCTCAAAAAAAAAAAAAAATCTGTTTTCTTCCTTCACCATTCTTTTGGTCTTCTTTGACATGATGGGCTGTTAAGCAGATAGAATTAAAAAATACTCTTGAGCTGTGCAACCATTCACAAATTCCACGTCAAACAGAAACACAACACACCATTGTCAAAAGCTGACAACAGAGTGGCATACTTGACCCCCATAGACTCCTGCCAACCAGCTTCATTTGGTAGTGGCACCAGGCAGGGTGGGGGAAGTTAGAACTAAATCATGAGTGTAGCGGCCGCCGATTTAGTCCGTATGGCTTACTAATGTTCTAATTGTGCCCCTCAGTCTGGGAGGATCATTTTGTTGAATCTTATTCTTTGGTATTTTAAATACATTCATTTTAAAAAATGAAATGAAAACATAAAAGATGAACAAAAACATATTAATAAAAATAAAAGGATTTGTCCTGTAAAATTTGGATTGAGTCAAAAGGCCACACTTAAGGACCTAGAAGGCCACATGTGGCCTTAAGGCTGCAGATTCCCCACCCCTGGTCTAGCAGAAGGGACTGAGGACAAACCCGTACCCAGAGCCTGCCAGTTGCTGGTAAATGCTATAGAGAAGAAAGCAAGGAGATGACCTGGGAATGTTCTGGTGGGGGGAAGGAATGGTGGCTATTTTAGGGGTGATGGGGGAGGGCTCAGAGGCAAGGTGGTGTGAGTACAGGCCTGCAGAGATGAGGGAGCAAGAGTTGCCAGGGAGAGGGTGGGTTTGCCCCTCCTCAGCTAAGGAGAAGCTGCCCTGACATGGGCCCCAGCTCCAGGAACCCTAAGCCAGGCTACCAGGTCCCCCTGTGCACACAGCGAGTGCCTCTCTAAATTCCCAAACCTCTGCCCCAGCTGGCAGGGAGGTGGAGATGAACCGGTGAGGGCTGACGGGGCGGCAAAGGCTCCGGGAAGGGCCAGCACCACCTAAACCAGACCCACGAGCTGCATTCATAACTGGGCACCAGGCTCAAGTGTGAACCACCCTGGAAGGAACTGCTCTAATTTGCGAACCTTGAGCCAAGCTGAGCCCCAAATTAATCTTTTTTTTTCTCCTCCACTGAGTTGAGCACTGAACCAAGGATTTTTCAAAACAGCAACACCTAGTAAGCCAGTTTGAACCAGAACCAAGCCTATTCATTTTCTAAGAGTATTGAACTGGAACAATATGGGAATATTAAAGTATCTTTCAAACTAAACCAGAATTGAACCATTCATTCACAAGTGCCCAGCTTGGGATGAAAAGAAATTCTTTTTTGGAGAGACAATTCTGCGTATATTAAATGTCTGGCTTGAGAGCCAGCTCTCTTCACCGCAAAATGACACTGCCTTGTGACCTCTTTTTGAAATTGTAATGTTGAGCTTAATTATTATGTTTAACTTTTCATTTGTACATCTCATTTGCCTACTTATTCAGCTTTTCATGATGACAGGAACCACGTTTTGTATTGCCCAGAAATCTTAGCACAATCCCTGGCACACGATAAAATAAGCGTGCAGGCGCGTATGTGGGGATGGGAGGAAGGGCTGTTGGTGATGAAATGAACAAGGGCTTGAAATTTATTCCACAGCCAGAGGAAACCATGGAAGGGTCTTAGGCAGAGGGAGGCGAGGTCAGCTTTGAATCTTACATAGATGGCCCCGTGGGGAGAGGGCAGGACTGGAGGCAGGAGGCAGATAGACATTGGTTAGGAAGGGGGTATAGTAATCTAGGTGAAAATTAATAAAAAGCAGTTGGGGTTGGGGGCCCTAGAGTCAGAAACTCCCTGGATTTCAATCCTAGCGTGACATTCATTTGCTGTGTGACCTGGGGTAAGCCACACAACTTCTCTGTGCCTCCCCCATGGAATGTGGATGCTAATGATACTTGCTCCATCTTGTGCTTGGGAGGGTGACATGGCGCATTGCATGTGAAGTGTAGAGCACTTAGAGCAGCACCTGGCACATAATAAGTGCTCAACAAGCATTAGTTATTGATTTACATTGGAAGGCATGGAGATAAAGTAATAAATATGAGATATATGTAGAAGGTGGAATCTATAGGATTGGATATGGGGGAGGAGGGATAGGGAGGAGTTAAGGATGAGTGTGATATGGGCAGTCAGGTAGATGGTGGCCACATGAATGTAGGGAATTTGGGAGAGGAACCAGCTGGAAAGGAAAAATACGAACACGTTCAGCGGAAGTTGCCTACAGCACATCCACAGAGAGTTCTCCAGCAGACAGTTGACCTCATAGGTCTGGGTTTCAGCAGAGTAGCACAGGCTGCAGCTAGACACCGACATGGGAGTCGTTTGCAGAGGTCTTGGGTGTGTCAGAAAACACCAAGAGGAGATGTGAAGTGAGAAGAGCAAAGGTAGCATTCTGGGGCAAGTTGACATTTAGGAAAAAAATCAAAGAAGGTGGAGCCACAGAACTGATGGAGAAAGGGTGGCTGAAGAGGTAGGAGGGAAAACAGGAACAAATGAGGGGTCACGGTGTCAGAGGTGGAGGGAATGATCAACCGTAATAAATGCACCAACACTTCCAACCAGCTAAAGGTGACCCCAGAGCTAGTGGGGTTTCCACCAGTGGGGAGGGAGGGGCAGAAAGCAGGTTCCAGGGGGCTGAGGAACAGGTAGGGGGTGAGGCAGTGAAGAGAGCATGCGTGGGCAGTTCTTCCAGGAACCCTACTCAAAAAGAGGTGGGGCAAGACACAGGTCCCTCATAGAGTTGCCTTCCCTGAATCCAGTTTTGGATTCACTGGCCAGACCAGGGGACGTTACAAAAATGGTCCAAGCCTTTACCTGGTAGATGCTTCTACATCCTTCTGAGGGAGACCTTCTCCTGAACACCCTATCTCAGATGTCCTCTCCTAGTCTCTCCATTAAACCAATGTGACATGAACGTGTGTATGGCCCCCTCTCCTGTGGTAAAATCCGAGATCCAGAAAGCTAGGCATCTTTCCTGTCTTGTTCCCCCTGTTCCCTCATCCCTCAGTAACACCTGGCATCGTGTTGGCATTAACTCCCGTTGCTCACTGTGTCTGTCACACGGGGCTCCCACTAGGGGACCCAGAGGAGAAATTTCCCTCCAGCCTTAATTCCAAGCATAGCCCGCCTTCCCTGAGCGAGCAGGGGGACTGTTTTCATCACGTGGGTGAACACTGTGCCTTGTGTCCTGTTTCCCTCGGATTCTGTTTTTCTCTACACTTTGGGTCGCCAGAAATGTAGTCCAATTTGCATCCCATTTCTAGCAGATGATAGAACACTCAGGCATGCGTTTTTGTGTGAATTCATTTAATATATACCTGGCCTCAGCTATTCACCCTCATCTTGTTTTCCATTTCCCTGATTTCTCCAATTCCTTATATTTATTTTTCTTATTCTGAATGCATTTTCTAAGTTTCTTCAAACACTTTTTGGCGTGAAGTGAGGTTATACGTCCGTAATGGGAGAGAGGTGAGATGCAAACTAGAGGAAGTTGTGTGGAATTGGGTTTGAGACTTAAGAGAAGTGAAATAGGGAAGAGGCTGACTTTATAGGGTAAAGGGGGTACTCTGAGGGATTGGGGGAGGCAGGGACATGATCCACAGCCCTGCTGGGTTTCTAGGGGATTTCAGCCTTGTTGGAGACAAGTCAAAGACTCTAGGAAGCGAATAAACATAATAAGGCCATACAAGGGTATGTGTCACCATGAATGGGGGTTTTTTTGGGGGAAGGGCATGTATAAGGATACCAAAAAGGAGAGATTATCACATGTGTTGGAATGTTCTAGAAGTCTTCATGAAAGATTTCAGACTAATTCAGCCTTAAAGAAGGAATAAGATCTAACTACAGCGAGGGAACCTGACATTTGTCAAGAAAGAATTGAGGGTGGCAGCGGCCACAGGGGAAGGTGGCTGGAAATCTGGGTCAGCCCTTGCCGGGAAGAGACATGAGCTGGAATTCAGACTGCTGTGGGCGGTGGGGGTCAGTGTGTGCCCCTCAGTGTGGAAGCCCCAGGGTGGAGGCCAGGGGTGTCTCTGCCAAGGGCAGAACAGGAAGACCTGTCCCCTCTTGCTTGTCTGCCTGGCTTGCCCTTGGTGGCCGAGCTCTTAGGATAAGCGCACTTGTCCTGCCCACTCCGATCTGCTTTCTCCACTGACCTCGGCAGCAGAGAGGCCAGGCTGGATTGAAATTCCACTTGTGGTGTACAGAGCATACTTTCCTTGCCGACTCATCAGCCAGCAATAAATGGAACTTCTTGACAGTTTTAAATTTCCTGCCAGGGAGCAGCTGGTATGTGTTCCTCCGGAGAAGCAGTCTTGGAGAAGTTTTATCAGAATCTGGCTAGAGAATGTATTTTCTCCCTCTCCTCTCCGACCCTCCTTGCTCCCCTCCCCTGCTCTCCCCTCTCTTCTCCTAAGTCTCACCTTTAAAGATTGCATCTCTTCCATCCCTAGCCACCTACAATTAATTTAGGGACAAGAGAAGGCCTTCTCAGCACAGCCTGCGGAGTTACTCATTTACTGTCTTTAAGATTCAAAAAGCAACCCTGTTTTTCAAGGTTCTTTTAATGAGCCATTTCAGCCTTGGACTTTCAATGTTCACCCTGGCCAGACGACAGCCGCTGGGAAGGCCTGGGAAACCAGTCTCGCTTCCAGGGACTTGAAGCTACTGGGCTGCAGGAGCAATATAATTATTCCCCATTAGTGCTCTATGAAAGTGCAGATGGTGTGCAGAGTCCTGATGCTGTGTGTTTGCCTTCCCACCCCTGCCCCGAAACAGTTTGGTTTATGCCCCTTCATTTCCGAAAACAAGGGTCAGGCCTGGCTCAGTGTGTTTACCAGTCTCTTCCGCTGGACTGGTTAATATCAGAGTCCAGTATCATAAATTTCCTATATGGAGCCTCTAATTTCTTGTTACTTAACCAGGCATGTGAAGACGTATGCTAGCCTCCAGCAGGAAAATATGTTAATCGGAACTCCTTTTGCTGCTGCAGGAAGAGCACATGGTCCAAAAAAAAAAAAAATCAGTCCCCTTAAAACAAAAGCAACGTCCTGAAAAATAACCCCATGATAGTTTTTATTAGTGATCCCCAACAAGGCAATTAGGAGTGTAGACGTCATCTGGAGAAGAGAGTTCAGGCCTTGGTCAAACTCCATCATCCTCTCTACCAAACCTTTTTGCTTTCTCTCCAGTTCTCCTCGGCTCCAGGTCTGCTTGAGAGTAGAAGTGTTTCTGACATGCTGTGCAAATATATGCAAATTCCATGTGAGTCCTCGTCAGCTCCGCTTCTCCCCGTGTTGCTGGGCTGCCTTTGCAGCAGTTGGGCTGCCGGCCCCCTGGAATCGCAGCAATCTGGCCTGCGAGCCCCGTGCCAGCAGCCATTAGCAGGCTCGGTGCATCGGATCAGGGAGCTCTGACGGCTCCGTGGAGTCGGGCAGTGGTGCTCGGCTCCCAGGCTGTGGAGCAGCACGAGGCAATGTCAGAGGCGGGAAGGAAAGAAAGAGTCTGACTCGCATTGATTTTTTAAAGTATCTGTTTGGTTTTCCAAATTCACCTTCATGTTCATGCAGCCACTGTGGAAATTTGCTCTCCTGACAGGAACAAGTGTCTGATGACATCCTTACATGTGCACCTGTTTCCATGTTGGTCTTTTAAGTTGATCACTGCTGAGATTTTGCAGAGGAGCACACGCTGATGTGCATGTGGTCAGATGTGTGGCTGTGTGAGTACACACACACACACACACACACACACACACACACACACACGGAGGGCTGATCAATGCAAGGGTCAACACCTCATTTGCATATGAGTTCCAAATCACCAACAGGTGGCTCCGAGAATGGGCGTCCTCGAGCACTGGGAGAATGGCCTCCGTTGTCTTGAGAGTGTCGTGTGTCTCCCATCCTTTCCTCTAGGGTCTTTGCCACCTCAACTCACCCTCACTGGCCTGTTCGTAGGCTGAATGAGAGAGGAAGAGTGGGTTCTGGTGGGTGGGAGAGGCCAAGGGAAAAATTTGTGCACAAATGGAAGAGAATTTTAAAAACTCATGTGACTGCCACCACCTTCAGTGCAACTCTTCTTAAGCCAGCCCTGATCGAGGACATAGGATCCTTTTCTAGACTCCATTCTCTTACCTTTCTTGCCCAGATTATCATTACACGAACAGTAAAAGAGGCAAATGTTAGATTCATATAGGACGTTTTATGTAATTGTCATAGCTAATTAAGAGTCATGATTACTTCCCACTTTGGAACAAGGCCCCTTTTTAACACCCTACTTATTATGCCATGGCCTGGAGTGCATGTGAATAAATTCCAGCTGCTACTCACCCTGAAGCAGCCCAAGAAAGAAGCAACTCAAACGCACCTTAGCCCCTGCGTTAGGGGAGGCTGCCCTCGTGCCCTGCCGATGGTGCTGAGAAACAGATCTCTGCGAATGTCTGAAAGAGAATGGAGTCGTTTGAAGGGCTTAGCAGTACCCCAGGGAATATATTGATATAATTATAATAATATATATAATATATAACATCATGTTGATATAATTCCTCTAAACTCTAACCTGTTGAAATGCATAGCTGTTACCTAGAAAATGACCTGGATTCTGGGTCCGTGTCATAGGTTCCAACCTGACTTTGTCATTGGATCAGTGTCACCATAGGCTCAGACTCCAGTTATGGTGACAGCACAGAGCCTGACAGTTGTGTCAAATGTTTGATATTAAACTGATATATGGTTCTCCGGCAAAGAAGAGTCCAAAGCCATCAGTCATTTCTTCTTGCCATGACACCTAAATATGCATTTTGTGTGTCTCCCAATTGGCAATGAAATGGCACTTAGTGGAAATTTGGTTTCCATTACCTGTGGAAGAAAGAGCAAGCCACTGCCAAAAGGTTGTCACTAGGCCTCTTGGGCCCCGGTTCTGGGAGTCCTGGGTGCTGACTGCCTGTCATTGGGGTGCTCAGTATGCTCTTTGACACGAAGGCCTTGGGGAGAACATCTGTCCCACCAGCCAGCTCTGAGATGCTCGTCCTTCAGCACCGCAGGGGGGCCTGTCCCTCCTGACTGGCCCACACACAGTCACCTCAGATTAACTTACGACTCTTTTACCCTTCTCAATTTTACCTACTACTAATGGAATTTTGTGTGGCACATTTTGTGTTTCCAAACAAAATAGAATTGAAGCAATGACTTAAAAGAATTAACGACCATCTGGTGACTCCCTGTCACACCTATAAAAATTTTAGCACAATTTACAAATATATATATATATAGTTTCTGAACACATTTGTCAAAATATTTAAAATAACATTCTCTTGTTATGAAAGAAGAACAACAAGGTGCCCGCAGGATGCCCCAGAGTGAATGTGTGCACACTGCCTACCCTGTATTTGGAGTCAGATTCCTTCAACATCTCTCTGCAAATCTGGTAAAAATCTGTCCAGCTGTTTTCATGTGATATGCTGGTAAATAGGCGTGTGTCTTAGTTCGTTTTCTGGTGCGTACAACAAAGTACCCCAAACTGGGTTATTTATAAAGAAAAGGAATGTATTTCTTACGGAAGCTGAGAAGTCAAGGTGGAGGGGCCTTCTTGCTGGTGGGGCCTCTGCAGGGTTCTGAGGTGGCACCGGGCACCATGTGGTGAGGCAGCGGCATGTGCTAGCTCAGGTCTCTCTTCCTTTTCTAATTTTAAATTTTAAAAATTAAAAAAAAATTTTTATAAATATATAATATTCGTACATATTTATGGGGTACACATGATATTTTATTACATGCATAGAATGCGTAATGATCAAGTCAGGGTATTTATAGTATCCATCACCTCGAGTATTTATCATTTCTATGTTTTGGGAACATTTCAAGCCCCTTCTTCTAGCTATTTTGAAATGTATAATACATTCTTGTTAACTGTAGTCACTGTATTCTGCTATCAAACAATGGAACTTATTCCTTCTACCTAACTCTGTGTTTGTGTCCATTAACCAACGTCTTTTCACCCTCCCTGCAAACCTTTCCCAGCCTCTAGTATCTGTCATTCTATTCTCCACCTACGTGGGATCCACTTTCTTGGCGCCCACATGTGTCAGAACATGCAGTATTTGCCTTTCTGTGCCTGGCTTATTTCACTTAACATCACGATCTCCAGTTCTGTCTATGTCGCTGCAAATTACGTTATTTCATTATTTTATGGCTGTATTAGTATCCCATTGTGCATATATACCACATTTTCTTTATTTATTCATCCATCGATGGACCCTTAGCTTGATTCCATATCTTGGCTATTGGGAATAGAGCTACAGTGAACATGGAGGTGTGAGTATCTTCTTGATACACTGATTTCTTTTTCCTTTGGATAAATAGGGTCACAATGGTGATGGGTGACATTGATGAGTGCTTACAGCATTGCTCTGAACATTTCCCATGTGTTTCCTTCCTTATTTGTTTTCGGAGTGCGGTGTGGGTACTGAAGATTGGAAAGGATAAGAACTTGCCCCAGTAGATGGCACAGCTAGAATTTCCCAGAGCCAGGGTTCACACTCCAGCAACTGCAATGCAATTCTGATACTAACCACCTGTAATTAGGTCAGATTTCACAGGTTCAAGGCACAGTCCCCCACGAAGCTGACCTCACTCCATACCAGCCACAAGCTTGGGGCTGGCGGGGGCACTCCCGGGTCACTCGCACCTCTGACCATCTGGCAACAAATTTGGGTGTTCCCATTACCCACTCAGGTTGGATAATTTACTAGAACAACCCACAGAACTTAGGAAAGCACTGTACTTACAATCACAGCTTTATTATAGGTGATGCAAGTGAGGACCAGACAAAAGAAGAGAAGCACAGAGTGAGGGAGGGTCCCAAATGTGATTGTCCTTGGAACATGTCACTCTCCATGACAATTAACCAGGAAACGCTAGTGAGATTCAGCGTTCAGAGCTTGTATTAGGATTTCATTATGTAGGCATGACTGATTGGATCACGGGCCACGGGATTGAATTCAATTTCTAGTCCCCAGCTCTTTATCTTATAACACATGGCTCAAAGCACCAACCCTCTAGTCACGTGGCTGGTCTTCACAGCACAGCCAGCCCATGCAGAAACTATCTGGGGACTCACCTTGAGTCTTGTCATTAGCATAAACTCAGGTGTGGTCTGAGAGCCCACTTTGAGTAACAAAGACACTCCTCCTTTTTGTGAAATCCAAGGGTTTAAAGGTTCCCTCCCAGGAGCCAGGGACAAAGGCCAGCTGAATTCTTCATTACACAACACAGTCTAACCCCAGAGGCTCGGTCTGAGGGCTTCAGGGGTCTCTCTGCCCTTTCTCTACTGAGGCCAACATGAAGGCCCCACCGTGAGGCTCCTGGCTGAAGACAGACTTCTGCTTCTGAGGTCTTACCTGAGCCCTGGCTGGGTGGGTAAGTAGAATCAGAGACCATTCCGGTCCTTGCAAGTTTCCTAATGGAGAGGGTGAAGATTCAGATTTAAATAGCACTCACAAGCCAGAGGAGCTTTTCCCAAAGGCAGAGTGTAGCATCTTGTTAAGTGCACTAAAAATCATATCTGTTTCTATATTCAGCTGCTGTTTAGAGCAGTTAGCAGTCACCTGCCACTTTGGACAATGAGCATATCCTGGACTGACACTTGTCATCAGTGCTGGGAACCTAGGAGAGGCTTTTTACAGACAGAAATGTTGGTGAAGGAGGATGGATCACAGGTGGCCTGGGACAGAGAAATGCCTGCTGTGACCTTGTGCTCCCATTTGTCCACCGGTCCAAACACCTTGGGCCAGGAGACCCAGAGCTGCCAGGGTACAGAGCTCTGGGTGCTTGGACTACTCACTAAATTCACAAGCTCCTCAGTCCCCCGGGAAAGGGGAGGCAGACATGAGGGCTCCATGGAGATCCAGAGTGACCAAGCTGTGCACACGTGGCCCCTGCTGTCGGATTGCTCACTGTCTGAACTCAGGCACTGAATAGATCCAGACCTAGAGACGTGCTTGTAAGAAGTATTTGAAGACTGTTACTATATTGTATTGTAACTATGTTTTCATTCCTCAAAATTTTTTGAAAACAAAACCTTGGATAGTTGTGACCTTGAGTAAAATCCCTGAACGCTCTGACTTGCAGGCTTTTCATAACGACCCCGGCCTCACAGAACTGGCTATTGGAAGGTCTTCAAGAAGCAAAAGCCACAGAGCATTGTGCAGGCGGCGTGTTAGGGGCCCAGGCACCTCGAGTTCCCTCTTTCTGGCTCTTTCCTCACTGGCTCTGATAGGTCTTCCCCGCCCCACCTGCACGCACTTGTCTGTACGCACCTGCTCCTGGGCCGGAAGCATCCAGATGGAAAATTCTTGGGCAAAGCTCAGAGGAGAGAGGCCTGTTTGTGTCTGGTGGGAGATAGGCTCTCAGGAAGCTGTTTGCCATGGGTGCAGAGAGGGCACAAACGGAGGCATTTCCTAACTAGGAACTTTAATTTTTTTAAGTCCATATATTTCTAGCTATGACTGAGAGGCCCAGTGGGGCCATTGGCGTGGAGCAAGTAAATGAGCTCATGGTTGAATCTGTTGGTCATGATGTTTGCACGCATAGTCCTGCCAGGTTACTTGAACTTGGACTCCTAGTAAATGAGCCACTGGGATGGTTTTCGTGAAGCAGGTTCACTGTGCACTGGTTACTGAGACAGAGCTCTTACACACAAGCTGTGTGAAGCAGGTATATTACTTATGCACAGGCAACAAGGAAAAACACAAGCCAAGGACCCACTGCAAGCCAGTCGCCCAAGGTGCAGGAAGCTGCCTGGGGTGGGTGGAGTCTCATCCACTCTTGCTCCACTTGCACCACAGCTGAGCTGCCCTCCCCAACCCCAAGCAGCCTGCACTCAGATTTATACCCCGGGGCTATGGGACTCACTAGGCTATAGTGTTCAAGGACATCCTGTTTCTTGGGGTAGAGTGAGGGAAGGACTGGAACAGAGCCCGGCTCTTCCAGCCAGTCCCTCCCTATCTCAGGACGGAACACTCCCAGCACATTCTACAGTTATTCTTGAGAACCACAAGTGAGAAAGGAAGGAGAACTGGGTCGGTTCCAAGGCCAACCAGAGACCTGCCCTGCAGTTCTGACTACTGTGTAGTATTCAATTCTTTTTGTTCTTGGTTTTATTTTGTTTACTACCATAATAGATCTGATAAAATGGATAAGGAACATTGATGTTGGAATATATGAAATGAATGAGGACCATAAACCTGATGACAATTCTTCAAATGTGCCTCAAGGTGGTCTTTACCTGATGGTACCTTGCATGCATTTGCTTACCACGCGAACATAGTGCATCAGGATAGCTCCTCAACTCCCAAAGCCGGTGTTAAAAAGAGAAAATAGAGTGATGATTATATCCAATTTGGCTTTTCATTTGTTCAGAGTAAAGGGTTTCTTTCCCCAAAAAATGTGTTATTTGCAGAGACATGCTAAAAAGTAAAATAAACAATAGAGCCTAAAACATAAACCTCTTCTTCTCTCTCATTATCTTAAGGGAAAAGAGAAAAATTATAAAAATAAATGAGTTTACTTTTAAAGTGAATGTTACAAAAACTCCCAGCATCGCATCATGAAAGCCAGGTTTGTCTGTTTCTGATGCAGCAGCACATACCTCAACTTCAATCTGCATTTTAATATGTATTCATTCCCCAAACCAAACCTGACATATTATAACACTTTGGAATTTATTGTCAACAAATCATGTTTTGCTAACATAATTAATCTAGAGTAAATGAAACTGTGTGCATCACTTGGTAAATGGAAATAAGTAAAAATTTGACTACATATTATGAATATTATTAAGTACAAGAAAAAATAAAATTTATAACGCACTCTTTAATACTGTGCTGATCTAAATGAAATATTTTAAGCCTCAGATCTGTTCTGTATGATATTCTAAACAAAAGTGACAAAATTTTTTTAAAAATCTGAAGGCAGTTGGTAAGATTACATATTACTGGGAATAGGGGTCGAGGGTCAAACATTGTAATGCTTAGGGTCAGAGCTGGACTCTTTTAATAAGCCTGTGGATTGGCTAATCTGAGGAGTGTTATATTTGGGTGGTGGTAATTAATTTTTCTTAAAGCAGCCATGTTAGGGTGGGGGGACCATGCACTGTTTTGGCAAATAACAACAAACACTTATTTGGTGTGTACTACGTACCAGGTATTATTGATTAAATATTTCTTGGTATTCGTGGTTTAATCTTCCCAGCCACTCCGTGAAGCAAGCACCATTGCTAATGTCATCCCCATTTTACAGATGAGGAAACTGAGATACCACAGTAGAAGCAAAGTGAGGACCCAACCCCAGGCTGCCTGGCTGCAGGCTTCATATACTGAACCACCATGCTGTGTGCTTATCACAAAATGCAGGGACTCATACTCAACTTCTCACAGTGTGTGAGTTTGTTGTTTTTCCTTATCCTTAACCCCCAGTCCCTAATCCCAAAACAAACACCTTGTCCTTGCCAAGTGAAAGTAGCTGGGCCTGTGTTAGCCTGAGGGCCCCCTCTTTCCTCTCTGTAAATGGGCTGTCAGTCTAGGGAGACTCGGGTAATTACATATTTCTTCATTCTTGCCTCTGTGGTTCTGTACATGTAAACTTGGCAGGAGCTGCTGAGCCGTGAGTAAATCTAAAGCACACAGATTATTAGGGGAAATACGGAACCATCTGCTGGGAGAATAGTCCCAGAGGAACTGGAGTCAGCTGGGCACACTACCCCAGGGCAGTAGTGGAGAATATTTAAGGGATTGTGGGAGAGATACTCATGGAGAAATGAGGGCACCCAGAAGGGTAAACTGGGGCACAGCCCTCCCCTTGGCACTCCCTAATGGCCTCTTAACACTCCCAGGCCTTTCCAGATGGATGTGTTCTGGACAACCTTGGTGGTTACGGTGTGATGGCGTGTCTTTGTGCAACTGCCTCAGGCAGAGTAGAGATTGGGGATTCCTACTTTGGAATCAGGTGGGAATCCCTGCTCCACCCTTTGTCAGCTATGAGACCTCAGGTGAGTTACCTCACCCCTCTGAGGCTCTGTGACCTCGTCTGTGCTATGGGGTTAATGTTGTAAAGAAAGAGTGAAGATATGAGAATAAAGTACATACTAGCACAGGGCTCATAGTAATTATACAGAGCACAGTCATACAGTTATGTACACTGCATTTGGATGCTCTCTAATACATATATATATATATATATATATATATATATATATACACACACAATACACACATGCATGCCTGTATTTCTTATTTTTTGTCCCTCTTTGTGGCTGGGAAACTTAGACTTGTCAATGAATTTTTTTATTCTTTATTGCTACATAACAACCACCACAAAACATAGTGGCTTAAAACAACCACCGTTTTGTTATTTCTCGTGATTCTGTGCGTTGACTGGGCTCAGCTGGGCGGTTCTTCTGCTCCACATGAAGTCAGCTGGGCAGCAATTACCTGGAGGTTCAACTGGGCTGGTTCCATCCCAATGGCTCAATCACACAGCTGCACTATATGTGACCTCCATGCTCCATGCGGCATGTGGTTGGATTCCAAGAAGAAGTATCCTAGAAGTGGGTGTTCCAAAGGTCCCAGGTAGAAGCTTCAAGACTTCTTATGACCTAGCCTTGAAAGTCAGATGGCACCATTTATGCTGCATTGATCAAGGAATGCACCAAAGCCAGTGTAGAATCAAAGAGATATGGATTCCCCCTCTGGATATGTGGACCAGCAGGTGTGTACAAGGAGGGAAGGAATTAATGGCAATGGCCTGGGGAATCCGTCTGAGATGTACACTATACTAAAGTATACAAAAAAATACACATGCATTGCTGTGCTATTTTCTCTTCCTCTTTTCTCCTCATTCTGACTCTCACCTGGCTACAGTGACCACCTGTGGACAGTGGCTGAGCAAATGCAAGATGCTGACCAGCTGACAATTAGGAGATCTCTTATTTACCTAGTGACTGACCATCTATCTAACAAGAATGCAAGTTCCCAAGGGCTGGGACTTTGCTTTGTTTGCCACTGTATCCCCAGCAGCTAAAACATGGCCTGGAACATAGTATACACTCAGTAAATAAATATTTTTGTACACTCAATAAATAAATATTCATTGAATATCAAGTGACTGTTGATTCCCTGCCACTGGTCCTGCCCAGAAAACTATCCCATGTGTTGGGAATCAGAACATGATATCCCAAAGTATGGCACCTTGGCATACTGAGGATTATAACCCGAAGGAAGAACACCACAGAAGCAGGAAAGTCTCTCTGACCTTCTCCCTGCTTGCTTTTTCCTGAAGTGGGCCATAGAAACTAGAATTCTCCTTGCCCCAGCTCATAAAGCCCAGGAAGGTCACTCTTCTTTTTACCTGCAGCCCCTCATGTGCCAGGTATCCTGCCCTATACATGTAGGGAAGCAATATCGCACAGGCCAAGGAGAATCTGAGCAATCAGGCCTTGCTACATTCCTCCCACCAGTTTAATACCATTCGATCATACCCTTTGTAGCTACTCAAACAACATACAAACATACCCTTTCATCCTCCAATCATAATTCTGTGTGACTGTCTATAAAAATATACAGTTTTTCCCTGGATTTTTAGTCTTCATTTCTGAAGCATCCCATGTAATATAAAACTTATATTAAGTGAATTTGTTTGCTTTTCTCTCATTAATCTGTGTTCTGTTATAGGAGTCTCGGCCAGGAACTTTGCAGTGGGAAAGGAAAAGATATTACTTTCTTCCCTACACTGTTTCTACTTCCTGGGTCCTGGCCAGCCAAGGAGACTGACTTCTGTGCCCACCTCTTGCTCACCACGCTTTTGGGGCAGTGAAATTCTCAACATCGTTGAACACTCTTAACAGGTCTCCGTGATGAGATGTGCATTCCCATCTTGCCAGAGTCGAAGTGGTGCCTCTGAGGAAGGTGGCACATTCTCTGGCTAATTAAGAGCTTCTTAGCACATACCAGGTCTCGGGAAATGAGGAGAAGGCCCTGCTCAGACGGCAGTAGCAGCAGGGTGCCTGGAATGGAATAGAATGGGCCAGAATAGAGAATACTACCCGAGGCTGGCGGTGCCCCTCAGGAGGAAGTCTTGGATGTCAAACACAGGGCAGGGAACTACCTAAAAATGATAACATATGTCTCTGGGAATGGGGGTGCAGAGAACTGACATTTCCTATACTAAATATATCCCAGCGCTAAGCAGAGAACATGAATGCCAGTGTTGGCTCATCCAGTGCCATCTAGTTCAGAAGGTCTCTGCATTTTCAGCTGGGCACACTCGGATAACCTGCAGAGAAGGTGTTCTCCCATTGGTACCTACAGTTACCTCCTAGGTAAAGCCTGAGTGCATTGTGGGGACTTGCTCGCCACTTGCAGCTGGATCTTCCTTCTGCCACCGGGCTGTGATAGGCCAACACGACAGAAACTGCACACTCACTGGGGCACCTGGTGCAGCACCGAGCACTGGTGGACACTCGGGGAATGTTTGCAGAGTGAATGAATGAATCAATCAATCAAAGGGAAGGGAGGAAGCATGGGTGAGAGGGAGAAAGAGAAGGAAGGAATGGAGGAAGAAAGATTATTTCGTATGTGTGATAGCAATGCTATTTTAGAAGTCCTTAAATTTTTGTAATAGCAAAAGATTAACAATAATACAAATGCTGATCTGTAGGGGCCTGGTTAATTAACTATATAATGAGATACAATATGGTAGTTTTTTTTAAAAAAGTGGGCATTCTGTATGTATTAATATGAAGGAATTTCCAAGATACTAAATGTAAAAGGCCAAATCACCGTGTGTGTGTGTGTGTGTGTGTGTGTGTACGTACCAGACTACTTTTGTGTGAGAAAAAGGAAAAATAAGCATGCTGTGTATACTAAATGGGTTCTATAAACAAAAGAAACCCTGAAAGAATACACAAGACCCTCATAAAAGCAGTTACCTTTTGGGGTATGGGGAAGTTGGTTGGGGGAGGAAAGGAGGAAGAGACAGGAGAGGAAAAATTTTCACTATCTCTTTAAAATTTTGGTGCCTGGAAATGTATCACTCTTCTTCTAAGAGTTGTCTTTGAAGCCCCTCAAGTCAGGGGAACATTCTGGTTGAATTTCCCTTATCTAGTGCCCCACGTAGCAAGTGACTGGAGCTCTCCCTCAGTCATGACAAAATTGATTTCATAATAGAATCAGCTCCTTCTCATTTTAGTTAAACCTATCTCATCTGAATCATTGCCCTCCAGTTATAAAAGAGAAAGGAAAAAAATGACTCAGCTTGAAGGAAATGCTTAGGTCTAGATACAGCTTTTTACTTCTTAGTTGGGGTGAATTATGTTATTGATCTTCAAATTTGTGGGCAGTTTTTACCTTTAAAGGTATTCAGTTTTACAAGTAAACATTTTTAACTATTGAAAGAATTGGTAAAATTCAGGGATGGGTACTTCTTGCCATGCTTCCTGCAAAGATGGCAAGTCAGAAATAAGCATCTGTTTCAATGTTTTTTATTCCTTTACTTCTCTTCTTTCAACAAGTATCTGCTGAACACCTGTTATGGGTGAAAATTTAGATGGAGAAACTGAGAAACATGGGGTATGTGGAAACCACTGACACGTCCATAGGGTTTTTTTTCCTTTCTGTAATGTTTGGGTAGAATGGCAAATTATCTCTGCACCATAAATTCATTCGTATAATAAGAGGCTTAAATCCTTCACTTTAATAACAATCAGTAATTTCCTGAGTCATAATAATGAGCCTTTAACAGATTAGCTCACAGAAGACTTGATCAATAGCTTTACTGAGAAAATATGTTATGACCTAACACATTATACCATCTATTGTAATGTTCTTGGTCAATAATCATAATTTTTACTGTAATTATCGAAAGCTGGGGTTTCCCCACTTGTGCAGAGTGCCATAAAGGCAGATGTGCGAGATTGTGCAGGATCAAGGTGTCATCCATAATAGCACATTTCGCTGGATTTATGTCCCTCTCCAATTAGGGGCCAATCAAGCTCAAATTAATTTCACTTACAGCTACTAATGAGCAACAGCAAAATCAGCTCACTATAAAAATTGTTATTGAATTTTATTTCCTTCAACTTGATGAACCTCCACGCACTGCGAGATAACGGGTGTTTGAGGTCTGGTGGTGAGGGACCTCGTGGGTTGTCTGACCCACCCTGTATGTGGGCTTTGTGACAGCTCTGTCCCCTGGTGGGCCAACATCTAATGACTTGTTAGGGGTCCACAGAGATGGGCTTCCTCTGCTAACTGATCCTTGACAGGATCAGTTTTGAATGAATTCTGGGGTCTAGACTGCTGATATAATGCAAACCATCTGTGTCATTTCAAATGTTCTAGTAGCCACATTTTAAAAAAGTGAATAGAAATAAGCAATATTAACTTTAACATATTTTACTTAACCCAATGCAAGATATCCAAACCAGTATAATTCAATGTGTAAGCAACATAATAATATTGATGCGATAGTTTACATTCTTTTGTTTTGTACCAAGTCTTCAAAACTTAGCTTGTGTTTTACATTTACAGCACATCTCAATGCAGTCTGGCCTCATTTTAAAAGAACCGTAGCAACATGGGGCTGGTGGCTACCATATGGGACAGGGAAGGTCTAGACTGAATTTCTTCACCTGCCGCAGAGCTTCCCTTTATTCTTTGGGGTTTGCAGGTTGTGGGGGGTGGGCACGGGCTTTGGCTGCTCCATGGCGATGAAAAACGTGTAAAACCTACAAGCAGGAAAGGGTGCTACATTTTCATTTTTACTGTTAGTCTTGCAAGTCATTGGCAAATTTATAATCTCCATGAATTGGCTTACGATCCTGTCACCATCCACCTTCCCCACTAATCAAGGCAGAATAGATGCTCATAAAAATCCCCTTTCCCCATTATCAGAGCTTGGCTTCGCCAATTGTGGCCTCATAAAAAGGAAGGTGGTTTTCTGTTATTATTTGTTGCCATGAAAATGCGTATATATATTTTTAATCCTGACTTCCAACTAGTGCCGTTGCTCTGATATGGAGCAGAGCATGAAGCGTGTTGTCAAGTGTATGTTCGGGGAGTAAGGAGCCACTGGGTATTTCGTCTCATTGGCAGTGCTCCTGAAGAAAGTGCAGACTTACATCTGGGAGAATATTTTAATCGTTTAATATTATAAAAGTTTAATAGGAATTCTGAGGCATAACGCAAGGACTCCTTTTGTCATGGAACTTGATTACTGCAAAGTAGGAGCCGTGAAATGTAAGTCCGGAGCTGGGGGTTTTCAGCGCTGGGAGACCCTCGCGCACTAATGAAATGGGATGGCAGGGGAGGTGGGGACGGCCACCAAGACGCCTGTTCCGTGGGATGCTTAGAGCTGCAGATGAGGCCACTCGCCCGCATGGGGCCCTCTGGTAGGACTCATTGCTGCTCCCCTGTTTCCTCTCAGGGTCAATGAGATTTTTGACTGGTCTCCCAGTTTCCAGCCCTGTCCTCTTCAAATTCTCCCCCCCACGGCCATCAGAGAGCGCTGTCTAAAGTGCAGATGGGATTCTGTCACTCACTGCCAAGAATACTTCAGTGGCGCCCACTGCCCTCGGATTAGAGACTGTGGCCTGCAAGGCCACCCGTGATCTGGTTCTGTGGACTTCCTTCCCTTCCTGTCTCCCTTCCTCCCTTCCTCTGACTTACAGTTTATGCTCCGACAACTCCTACCCACGCCCTCTAACCGGATCCTTTCTCTCTCCCCCCTCTCCTTAGGCTTCTCCCCACCAAGTTTTAGTCCATCTCCTCTATAAGACTCAGTTTAGCCTCCACTTCCTCCAGGAAGCCATCTCCGGGCCTCCCTGACTCCACTGTGGCAGGGTAAATGCCTTTGCTCCTCACTGCCGCCATACCTGCAGCCAGAGCACGTGCACCAGCCCTAACACCACCTGCCCTCCGTGTAAGACTCCCCACGTTCACGTTTGTGTCCCTCCAGCCATGCGCAGTGCCCGATGGACAGCAGCACTCAGCAGGTGTCGCTGTGGGCCAGGCGTGCGGCAGCGGTTTCTGGGGGTCGGGGCACTGCCTTTCCTCTCCATGGGCAGATGGGACGTTGTTTCTCAGTCAGCTCCCAGGGAGGGTCGGCCTGGGTGGCCGTTAACCCTCGAGGAGAGACTGCTGAGGAGACTAGGTCTTCGGCCCCACACCTCCTCCAGGGTCCTTCCACCCGGAGGCCTGCCGCGTTTCTCGCATGGTGAGTGCTAGCGTACTTGGGCTCAGCTGGACGAGGTCTCAGGTCCCACCAGCAATGCAGTGTTTGGGGGGTGGTAGAGCAATGACACCTGAGAGGTCAGGAGTGTAATGTCCGTCTGGACAGCAGTGGGAGCCATTTGTAGCAGACAGGGGCAGAATCAGGTGTACCTGGCCCAAGGCTCCGGGAGCCCAGCCCCCGCTGCCATGTTTCTGTGTTTCTGCCAGTCCCTGGTGGAGAGAAATGCACAGGAAGGGGCCAGAGACAGGGACCTGTGTCAGCTAAGAACTGCAGTATGTTACCAGTAGAAGAGAATTCAAAGAACAGTGATCTAACCAAGATCAGGGGTTATTTTTCTCCCACCTAACAAGCAGCCTGAAAATGGGCCATTCTGGGTGGAAAGGCAGTGTTATCAGCGTTAGTCCCGTTGTTCCATTATTTTAGCACGTGGGCTTTGTCCTCCTAGCCATGAGATGGCTTCCCTTTTTAAGCAGAAATAAAGGGGAAAGGTGAAGGGTCAAGGGCAAAGGGACAAGCTGCTGAGTCTATTTCCTGGGCAGCCACCCAGCGCCCCCTGCTTGTACCTCAGTCACATGGGCACTGCAGCATGGGCACTGCTAGCTGCAGAGGAGCCTGGGAAATGTTACCCCAGCAAACTTGAGGTTCTGCTAATAAGGAAGGAAGGAATAGATATTGGGTGGGCAACTGGCCTTAACAACCTGAATTTCCAATGCCTTCTTGTGAGTTCCAATTTATTTTCATCATGGCATTTAACACTCTCTGAGATTGCCTTGTTTGCTTATTTACTGGTTTGTTGGCTCGTGGGGTCCACGACTAGAATGTGCTCTCCAAGAGCAAAGGGGCTGCATGCCTCCTACCAGGGGGTCCTGCTCACTCTGCCTCTGACTGTGGGCTTCCATATCAGGATAAAAAGCCTCAGCTCAGTTCCCCAGGGGGATATTTGACCTCCCCAAAGGTCAAGGTCTTTCCGACATTTTGCACACAATTGATTTTACCAGACTGGTTGCCTATCTCCATCTCTGAGATCTGTTCCTTTTTTTTTTTGCTCTTATTGAACAAATTAGCCAATATGACACTGGATGCCGATTAGCAATTGGTATGGCAATAAAAAAAAAAAAACTGGCAGGATTCCATTGTTTTGCTCTTCAATTCTTAATTTCCATTTTTAATGTACTGTGTCCCCATTCGTATGATGGGGCTTCTTCTTCTGCGTATGTCTCTAATGGAACAAAGTGTTCTTCCCCCGCCCTTCCAATAATTATGAACACTGAAGAGCTACTTAAATTATTCAGTCATCTTATAATTTGAGCTAGGGATATTGGCGTTTTTTTCCCTCCCCTTCCCTTTGCACCAAGCCAATAGTGGCTGGTGCAAAGGTGACTTAAAATGTGGCATGGGAGTTCTTCTGTTTCCAGAGCCTTCCTCACCGCCCCTGCACACTGGGGGGCTGTGGAGTCTGTCTGTCTGTCTGTCGGCCATCCTCAACCTGGCGGTCAGCCCCACGTTGTGACGTACGGATCAGCACACACAACCCATCTCTAGGAAACCCCTCATCTGTGCCCCTCTGGGCTCCCAGGTTAACCTTGCAGTGCTTCCGAAAACATAGTTCTTCCTGTATAACGAGAGCACTCATTTATCTGTTTGCTGGGGGTTCTGGAGAGGAAGGACCTTATCCTGTCCAGCTCTGCCCTCTGGGCCCCCTTGAGATGGTGGTAGATGTCAGTAAATGAGGGATTTAGTTTAATCATCAGTTAGTAAGTGATTGGGAAGAACTGAATAAAAGCAAAACCAACACCCAAATGTGTCCTGTGTGACACATGACATTAATACATTTCATCTTTACAACAACACTATGAAGCAGGTGTTATTAGCCCTATTTAATGGAAGAGGGACCAAGCCAGGGAAAGAGATTGAGTAGCTGGCTTAGGGTTTCATGGCCAACACGGGGGACAGTAGGATCCGCCCTGTGATTCCGCCCTAGGCAGTGTGAGGCCACAGCTCATAGGCTTGGCCCTTGCATTGCACTGCCTTCTTGTCCGAGTGGAAGGCGCCCACCACGTGTTTATATGACACTTGGGCAAGGAAGGAGAGCCTCCCTCTCTCTGACCCAAGGGCGTCCAGGTGGGATTACCAGCCCACTACCCCTGGACTCCAGCAACCACCTGAGAATGGAAACAAATGCAAATAGCAGGGGCCTGAATTAATGTGGCCCTTTCTTAGTGCCCGAGGACCACCTGGTAGCTGCCATATCAGTACCTGCTGCCCCTGGGCCCATGCGCTGGCCACTGGCAGCCCCAAGGGAAGGAGGGCAACCCCATACAGGACAGGGCCCTGTGAAGAACCTGCTGTCACCTACTCATGTGACAAGCCACTCGGAGCCACTTTTACTGGGTACGACACAGGTGCCGTAGCTGCCGGAGGCAGCTTGCCAGAGCACTCTCGCCAGGAATTTCACAGATCAGAAATTTTTTTGAAAGAGAGAAAAGGGACTGAAATTAGATTTTCACCTGTTTATTTGGCCAACTAGGCACATTGAAAAAGGGGGAAAGTAACAGAAAAAGACTGTCTCTTGCCACCATCATTTCATAAAAGCATTTTAACTCCCTAATCCATAAAATATATGGGATTATCTTAGAAAAAAGTGAACAATTTATTAAATTGAATTCAGGTGGTTAACGCAGCGAAAAAGTCTCATTGTCCTTGTTTTGTTCGGCTCGGCTTTGACCTGTGAAATTCTACCAGCCGTCTCTGAGGGTGGGCTTGAGAGAACAAGCCGTGTGGAAAAAAGAGGAGCCCGATCCCAGCCCTGCCACCACTGCTTGGGTGACCTCGGGCGATTTATTTGGCATCTTTGATCTTTGGTTTCCTCCTCTGTGAATGGGGGCCTGCTTTTCAGGGGCTTTGTAAAGATTAAATGAGGATTGTGCTGAATGGACAGGACCCAGGGGGAGAGGTTGGCCATGCTCAGAGCTTTTAGAGCAGTAATTGTCAAAAAGTCATCCCAGGGCCGGGCGCTGTGGCTCACGCCTGTAATCCTAGCTCTTGGGAGGCCGAGGCGGGCGGATTGCTCAAGGTCAGGAGTTCGAAACCAGCCTGAGCAAGAGCGAGACCCCGTCTCTACTATAAATAGAAAGAAATTAATTGGCCAACTGATATATATATAAAAAATTAGCCGGGCATGGTGGCGCATGCCTGTAGTCCCAGCTACCCGGGAGGCTGAGGCAGAAGGATCACTCGAGCCCAGGAGTTTGAGGTTGCTGTGAGCTAGGCTGACGCCACGGCACTCACTCTAGCCTGGGCAACAAAGCGAGACTCTGTCTCAAAAAAAAAAAAAAAAAAAAAAAAAAAAAAAGTCATCCCAGACAGGCAGCACCACCTGGGAGCTTTCGAGAACTACAAATTAGCGGGCCCCGCCCCAGACCTGCTGAATCAGAACCTGGGAGTGAAGGCCAGACGTCTACTGTAACCAGCCCTTCGGGTGATTCTGATGCACACTGGAGTTTGAGAACCACCTCAGTAGAGAAAGCTGCCACCTCAGTAATGGTGGCAGCTGCTGTGGCAGTACCTGGGGTCTGACAGAGCTCCCAGAGCACCTGTGAAGGGGGTATGGAGAGGGCCTTGGGTTTCCCTGGGAATTGTACAGCTCACACTGGACTTTGTTCAGCAATCCATGACTCATGGTATGAGCCTTTACCTGGACGTGTTACTCATGGGTCACCTGCCTACCTGTCACTGTTGGGTTCTTCATTGATAAGCTCAAGAAACCTGTGCCCACCTTCCCACCTAGGAGTAACGGGGAGGTGACATTTCTCTGCAGAGAGTGGCCCCCTCCTCCTTCCCAGGTGTCCCTGCCATCCACATTGCCAGGAGCTGGGACAAGCTACCCTTTTCACTTTGCTGGGTGTTGGCTCTTCTCTGAGCATCTCTCGTTTCCCCCACTGGGTCCAGCCTGTAGGTGGGCATGCTACCTGCCCCGTCAACACTTCCTGTCCACTCTAGTCTGGCACTACACGACGCTGTCAGCACCTTGGTCCCAAAATACAGCTGTGATTTAGTCTCTCCCACACAAAACTGTCCCTTCACAGGAACCTACAGAATAAATCCAAAGTCTTTAGCCTAGAACGCGAGAACCTCCAAATTCTGGTGCCCACTGGTTAACTTTCTTTTAAAATTAATTTTAGAAATATAAAAAGCACAGAGAAGAGTATAACATATACTTAGAACTGTAACATGTTACTATATTGTCACATTTAGTTGTAATTATTATTATTTTTTTAGTGAAGCCATTACAGGTAAACTCTCCTTTGTCCTCACTCCCTGAATGCACATTGAGGGGCATTTTCTTCTGCAAATCACTCACACAACCTACACTCAAGGCCAACTGGACCGTGCAAACTCCCAGTGGAAGCTAGTGCTCTCCTGCCTCCCTACATCTGCCTGTGTGTGACCCCGAACTAGAGCGTGTCCCCTCCCATCAGCTGCCCCTAGGATTGAGGGTTTGCCCGGACCCTATTGCCCTTCAAGCACCAGTTCAAACGCCCTGGTTCCCATAAAGCCCCCTGGGTTTCTTCCCCACATCTCTTCAATTCCCCAGCCCTCCTCACTCACATCTTTAGCTGGGATAACATCTAAATCTCTGCATTTGGAGCACAGGATTATTCGGAGCATGGGGTTGGAGGCTCAGCTTGGCCATGGAGACTGAGTGTGGGATTGTTGACAAACTCAGTGTTCCCCTCTGTATTATGGGGACAAAAATGTCTCGCTTGCAGGCTTGTTGACAGTGGATGGGTGTGACAGCCTTAAGGAATTATCATGCAAGGGATTTTCTTTGTAATCACAAGTAAGGAACGTTTTCTGTTTGCTAATGCTTCTTGGCTCTCATCATCATTTTCGCTTCATTACCCGCACACACATCCAAGCTGCCTGAGGACAGAATGCATCTCTCTTTGACTCATCTTTTATGCTATACAGATCTTAGTTTGATGGTTTCCTGCAATCAGGACTCAATGCTGGGTAACTGAGGGGTGGATGGGGTTATGAATACTGCAATTGTTTCTGCCCCAAGGTATTATGAGGTGGAGAAATGGAACTTCCCATTGGCCCTCAGACCTGTAGCAAGTGCTCACTGTGTGCTGTGCCCAGTCCTAACTGGCATGCAGGTACAAAGACATTCTAGACATGAGCCCCAAGGCCAGCTGGAGACACAGCGCAGGTGTGTGACAAGAAACACATGTCCTCTCATATTCATTCATTGCCTGAGCAGCAGCCAAGGGGGAATCCCCAAGGGGAAGGGGGTTCGGCCCCTGGGAGCCTCTGAGATAAATGCTCCAAGAAAGTAGACATGAAACATCCCGCAGCCTCTGGCTTAGAAACAGCCTCCTCTATGACATCTTGGCAAATGGCTTTGTCAGGAAAACTGACCACATGTGAGCAAAACAGGTCCGTGATCCTAGACTTAAAAAGCTCTGAAAACTGGAAATTTACTATAACTTATTTGGCAGCATAATCTGGACCAATCTGACATGAAGCTATTTATGGTATGTATCCCACTGAGTGTGCAAATTCATGCCTTTGCTGCAGGAGTACGTGTGTGTGTGTGTGTGTGTGTGTGTGTGAGAGAGAGAGAGAGAGAGAGAGAGAGAGAGAGACAAAGAGAAAGACAGAGAGAGAGAGACAGAGAGACAGAGAGACAGAGAGAGATGACAGGATACATTCCCAGACATCATTGGAAATGTTTGGTAGCATACAGTGGATGCACTATATTACCTTTCTGAAATCTGGAGAATTCTGAATTCCTAAATTCATCTGCCCCCAAGAGCGCTCGCCTTAAGGATTGCAGACCTGCAGAGACTGCAGCAGGGAGGGATCCTCTCCCAGTCCATCCTGCCCCCTAGAAAGTTTTTCTTCCTCTAGGCTCCCAAGCAAATGTTTTCCTTCCACCTGGGGAAGGCTAGCCCTGGTATCTTTGAAGTCCGGGCAAGGTTCGCTCAACCAGCAGCCAAAGGCCAGTGGGAACTTTTACTCAATTCAGAACTATGTTTTTCTTAATGTTAGAAGCAGCTCAGCGTGGGCTTACAGGAAAGGTGGGCTCAGTGTTGCCTGGGGCATCCTCTGGGCCTTATTGGATGACTGAACCCCCCTGCAGGGGTTAATAACCTACACTGCTCACTGAACCTAGCACGCACATGCACTGGACTTTCTTTCCTGCCTCCCCACAACAGGGTGCGTGGGGAAAATGTCCCACTTTTTCAGGGCCCTGCTAGGTCTTAGCTATCCCTAACTGTGCTCCAGCATTAATGGATATATAGGCTCTAGATTTCATATCTCTAGACACCATTTACACTTTAGCAGGGGTGCTTTGTGCTTTAACCCAAAGAGTGACTATTAAAGGGTGTTCAAATAACATGCTCCACTCTTAGGAAGAATATTTTGGGGTAGTGGAGTTGTTCTGGCTACATAGTGCTCCTTATAAAACGACCCCCAAACCCAAGTATAGTGGCTTCAAACAACCATTTTATTTCATTCACAATTTTGCGAGTCAGGAATTTGGGGAGCCATTGGCTGGGTGGTTCCTCTCTGGTCCAGTGAACTTAGCTGGGTGGCAGGAGCGTCATCTGTCCATCAGAGTGGTCACAGGCCTGCCTAGATTGGATGGGGAAGGAAAATTGGCCTCATCTTCTGCTGGGGTGCAGCAAGCTCTTACTGCGAGAGCCGTGGGTTGGGCGATGCCACCAGGCTTGCAGGCAGATCAGATGCCCATTGAGAGGAATCTGTAACCCCAGTCCAAAGAATTATGATGGAGAAAACTTGAGGCCAAAATGAGATTTTTTTTCCCTCATATGTATGAGCAGGAAGAAAAGAGAGTCGACATTAGGATAACCAAGGAAATCGATGTCTCTACCCTGACTCACATCCTACTTCTTCTATCTCCCAAGTTAGTTGTACTCACATCTCCTAAACTTATTGTTCCCATCCACAGGTGCTGGAAGCTGCTCCAACATATGCAGAAAACTTTTCTTTTCCCTGCAAAATGTTAAACTGTTGACACTAAGGCCTGCTACAGCTGAGAGCAGGGGCTTCCTAGAGAGTTGGGTGTGAGATCAGGAAGGCCCCAAGCTCCTGGAGCACCAGGGAAGGAGGGGACATCAGGGAGGGTGGTGATCAGGGGGGCTGTCTTCATCTCACAGGGATGCCACTGAGGGGCTGGGGTGCCTTTGCCACCTCTTCAGTTTCCCCGTTCTTGGCACTGTCGCTGACTCCTGCTGGAGACCTGTCTGCCCCAGGGGCCTCAGGATTGCAGGTGGTCATGGGCTGTACCCAGGAGCATCTCCTTGCAGAAACTTGCCTAGAATGACAGGTGGGGGAGAAGCCCACCAAGGAGCATTTTTATTTCAGCCTTGTTAAAACAGCCCTCGCCTGGCCACCTGGGCTGGCGGGTTTGTAATTTTAGCTCAGCCACTGCCCATCAGCTGCAAGTGTGCTATTACAGGCAATCTTGTTGTTATCGCAGTGAAATGCTAGCTGGGAGCTGCCAGTTTCCAGGCTGACCTGGGAGTGGGGCGCTCACATCCTTTCGTTCCAGAGCATGGTATGAAATGGAAATTGGGCTGGGGCTGGGTTCTCTCCTCCAGATGAGCTGCCTTTGAAAGGAAAAGAATCTCTGTAAACCCCGGGGGTCTTTCCAACTGTAGTACTCCCATGCAGGTGGCCAACCCCAGACTTCCCTGCCACTCATCTGCTTGGTGGCTTCCTCCTGCCCTGGCCCTCAGCCTCCCGGTGGCTGCTTCCCTCTGGGAACTGGAACCAGCTAGGGAGACGTGGGCTTTTTCTGTAACCAGCCTTAGCCTGACTTGAAATAATAGACTTTCTGGAAAACAAAAACCATACACTGAATTCCCAGGGTAAGCAAATACATATTCCATGGTTTTCTATTTCCCACATCACTAACTCTCCCCTTCCTCATTGACAACTGAAAAGTGAAGGAGAATGGCACAGGCAGGCAGTGCTAACTGAGTTTTGGGTCAGACTGAAAACCCAGGGGGGCAGGAAAAAGAGGAGTGTGGGTAACCCTCAATAGAAAAGGCAGCAGAGGAGGGAGAGGTGATTTGGGGTGAGGTGTGGGTTTACAACTGATTGCCGCAGTCACCTGTGCAGGGTGCAGAGCAGGTGGACAAGTTCCTGATGCATCCTCATCCTTGGGGACTTCATCAGCAGAATGCAGATTATAGTAATACCTTCTTCATAGGTGGTGTCTTAGTCCCTTCAGGCTGCTACAACAGAACACCAGAGGTGGGGTGGCTTCCAAACAATGGAATTGTATTTCTCACAGTTCTGGAGACTGGGAAGTCTGTGATCAAGATGCCAGCAGATTCGGTGTCTGGCAAGGGCCTGAGTTCTGGTTCACAAAAGATGCCTTCTTGCTGTGTCCTCACATGGGGGAGGGGCGGAGCAGCTCTCTGGGGCCTCTTCTATAAGGGCATGATCCCATTCATGAAGCTCTGCTGTTGTGACATAATCACCTCCCAAAGGCCTCACCTCCTTACACCATCACCTTGGGGGTTAGGGTTTCAACATATGAATTTTAGGGGCACAAATCTTCAGTCTATAGCAGATGGATTGGAAGATTCAGTGAGACAGTGTGTGGAAAGCACCAGGAACACTGCCTTGAACTCAGGAAACACTCTGTGAATGTTTGCTGTTGCTGCCAGCTTCCCTTATAGAGGAATTGACAAAGGCAGGATGAAATGAGCAAGGGAATAAGGTAGAACAGAAAGCCTGCCATACTGGGTGGACGACGGCAAGCTTGCCTCATCCCCAATCTACCAGTAACTATTGTGTGATGTTGAGCAAATACTTTAACTTTCTGAGCCTCAATTTGTCTCCTGCAACCCAGTAAGATCAGAATAGCTGGTGTCTAAGGCTCCTCCCTCCAGTAAATGTTATGAGCCCACTATGATAAATGCAAGATCAGGTAGCACTTCCTGTCATAGACCCGGAAGGGGAAGGAAGAAATGTGGGTGGGGATGGGAGGGGAGATGTGAAAGCCTCGAGTGGGCGGGGATTCCAGAAGCATCCATGTCATCTCTGGAGTTCTGCAGGAATGGTCTAGGGCCACATGGCTGTGCCTAGGGGGAGCAGACAGGGCTGGCTGTGGTTTCTACATGGGTATGGGGGGAGGTGGGTAGGATGGCTGCCTGGGAAACATCCTCAAGTAAAAGCTGTAGCTGGGCAGTTGTTCCTTTAGAAGCGATCTTGATTCATCTGCTCAGGTTGTCCTCTCTCATGAATGTCGAGTGCCTCTGTGCGCCCAGGTCCTTCCAGGGACAGAGCTGATGCATTCATTCCTCATGCAAGGTGAAAGAAAGTGAGACATCACTGCGAAATGGCCCCTTAGGCAAAAGATGATGGAAATGCTGGGTCTTGGGCATGGCAGGGAGGAGGAGGAGGCTGGAATGGGAGAGGGAATCTGGCTCAGCTTAGCCTAGAGAGGATGATGAGGAAGAAGCTGAGGAACTAAGTCATCTTGTCACCCAGATGGAAAACTGAAATCTGTCAACCTAAAATAATCAAAACAGCCAGGAGCTAGTTTAAAGAGAGTTTATTCAAATGCAGAGTTTGAGGACAGGGTGGCTGCTCTGCTTAGAAAACAGATTCCAAGGAATGGAAGTCAGTGTTCCAACAGAGTAGAAGGTTGGGATCATTTACAGGGACAAAGTTTAGGGAAGCTTAATAGAATTTCAACATCTAACTAAGGCCTGATGCATAGTTACAGCAATCTGATTAGTCAAGATGGTCTTTTTCTTTGGGGAAAGATATATTCAACATTCCACACTGAAGATGTAACAGTCATGGGGTCTTTTGCAAGATGTGGTCCGAGGTAGGCACAGGAGAGTAAAGGAGTAGTTAATCTGTAACAAAGATCACTGATTGGAAGGGGAGGAGACCTGGTCTCTGGTCTCTCCTACTCATTCATAGAAGAACAATGAGGAAGAGAGTTAATGTATAATCTAAGAAGCAGGAGTTGCAAACATGCTATATGACTCAGTCTCCAGGGTTTAACTTCTCTCTTGGCATACTAAATTTAGAGGGTCCTGAAATTTTATTTTCTTTTACAAACCCCAGCGTGGAAAAGATCCACAAATCTGTGTGTTCTAAGGGTGTGTGTGTGTAGGGAAGGGTTGTGAGTACAGAGGCTACAAAGCTCAGGATTTGTTGATACAAGGCTCGGTGGGTTGTGCACACAGTGTGGTCTGGTGTCTCCCCTCCACATCCTTCGTAGACATTGCTCCCCATTGTATAGCATCAAAAAACCAACCAACCAACCAACCAACAAACAAAAAGTCCTGAGACACAAAGCTCCCAGTGGCTCACCTAACAGAAGCATGATCTATGGGTAGAGAATGTCCCTCAACATCCATCCTTCCCTCCCTCCTTGCAGTGGTAGAATCCCCTTTGTCTAAGCTGGGCACAAGGCCACCTAAAGTCTGTACTTCCCAGCCTTCCTTGCAGCTGGGCAAGACAAGGGACTGAGTTCCAGCCAGCTGGAACTGGTGTGGGCAGAAGTGAGTGTGCAGCTCAGGGTTCCATCCTTACAAGGATGCTACTTGCCTTCCTCCTCCTTATTCTATCTTCCCAGGGCTGGACCCCAGCATGGGGTGGTTGTCTGGCTTCCACCGTATGCCTGCACTGTGCCATGGCAGGGCTGGGTCTCCAGGAGTGACATCCGCTGACTCCCTCCCTTTGGACCACTCTAGGTTCTACACCAGAGTCACTTATTAAGTTGACAGCTCTTCACTCCCTTCCCAGAGAGGGTGAGAAATCAGCCAGGCAGTCCCTGCGAGGCAGCTGCTTTGCAAACGCTAAGTAGTCGTCACTTGTAATTGGGAATGTGATGTGATGTGATTTAAGGGCCCCCATCCATAAACTCTCTCAGGTCCTATTGTGCACCATGGTGCTTGAAAACACACTATTAGAGTTTTATTCCTCGATTTAGTCATTCTAGTCTTCAACCATCCCTAGTTAAACAAGAAGTCCTTCACTCACTCCTGCCATTCACTCTCCAAACATTTATTAATGCTAAGAGTGAATCTATCCGGCCATGTTAGTCAACTCCAAAGACCTGGGGTTGAATGAAACTCAGATTGCCCTACAGCCATCTCATGATCCACAGGGTGTGTGTGTAACAGGCAGAAAGCATCTAACTGTGACAACTCTTCTCCACCTTCAATGCACCGGAGTCCACTGGAGATCTTGCTAAAATGCAGATTCAGGTCAGTCAGTCCTGGGTGTGGCCTGGGATTCTGCATTTCTAACAAGCTCCCAAGGGATGCAAATGAAGCTGATCCAGGACTGATTTTGCATAACAAGGGTCAACAAGACTCTGTGGGGACTGTGGTCACCCAGTGTGGAAGACTCACACAGGAAAGAGGGCGTGATTGGGTTTCCTGGCCAGAGGCTGGTGGATTAGGGGAAGGTTTCCCAAGAGGTTTCCCATTCAATCTAGGCCTCCAAAGATGAGCAGGCCATCAGCAGCGATAATTGGCATGAGAAGAATAATTTGTCAGACTCCTTAGTTTTTCCTCTGTCAGCATTAAGGAGACATAGCCAAGAGACATTTTTGGTTGGGAGTTGGTGCGGGGAGAGAGATGGAATTAGTTTATAGCAACAGTTCTCAAGCTTGAATGTGCATCAGAATGGCTCCAGGGCTTGTTAAACAGAATGCTGGAGCTCACTCTAGAGTTTCTTATTCAGTAGGTCTAGGCTGGGGCCCAAGAACTTGCATTTCTTTCTCACAATCCCCAGTGAATTTTGAGAACCACTGGTTTACAGCAAGAGGTACCCCAGGGCACACGGGCCAGAGGGGACCCGGCTGTGGTGGGGTGAGAACTAGACAGAGCAGGGAGCAGGCAGAGAAACTCCGAGAGAGAAATGTATGGGCAAGGTTGCAGGAAGGGTTTTGTTAAGATTGGTGCTGAGACTGTGAGTCTTGGCCCAGTGCAGCTGGTGTGGACAAAATACTAAGAGCTGACCGATGAGTTGCATGTAAGCCGCCTAAGAGTGGTGGCCTGGAGCCTATCTGCCCAGTACTCCTGCCACCCAGCACAGTGGAGATGTGGTCACCCCGAGTGAAATTACTTCCTTCCTTCCCTCTACTCTTTCTGAATCATGCCGTGCTCTAGAAAGGAGTCTGCCTAAAAAACAGAAGACCTGGTCCAACCCCACCAGGCTTCAGGGGACCCAGGACCCTGGGAATTCATTGACAGCTCCAAAGGCTCCAGAGCTTGGGCAGAGCCTCCATCTGCAGTGGCATTTGAGATGGGCTGATCTCCAGGATGCTGCAGCCTCACAGCAAAACAGGAGACATCGTACACAAATATCAAAGGAAAGTTGGGGAGGGAGGGAAGGGCTGGCTGACATTTGGGCTTTGCCCGATCATCCAGGAAGAGAAACCACTCATGCTTGAATTAATGTTAATTCAAGGGAGTATTTTCATAAAGGGGTCCTTGGGAATATTTCCATAAAGATGCTGTGTTTCATATTTTCCACCGCCTTTTGCAAGCCACGCCGATGGAGGGTCACTCGGGTTACTGTATGAGGAAGCCCACTAATTGCATTAGAAGGAATGTTTGCCCATTAGCTCGATGGAATGGTCCTCCTAACAGAGTCCTTTGGGGAGAATGCTATTTCAGGTGGAGGATGGGAGAAAAGGGAATTGCAAAGTAATTGAAATTTGCAAATGGTATTTTCTTGGGCCCTCCTAGACAAACATGGGTTCCATATGTCCAGCAGGGGGCAGCAACGCACAGACATTAATTCTGGTCATGTGAATCCGGAGCTTGGGGAATAGCAAAGCACCAGGATGGTAGTTTAAAGTGGATTTCCAGGCCTGGCAAAGCGGGGACTGTCACACCCGCCCTTTCTCCCACAGGCACACCTTTGATTTTTCTCAATAGGCTGAGAAAATAAATGTTTAGGTCTGCTGGGTTTTAATTCTGGAAGTTTTCTTTAATCTTTCGGCTGCTTTGTGTAATTTAGAATTTCTGCAGCCTGACTGAAAATTATAAGTAAACTAGGATTAAGAAGTCGGCCTTATTAATACGATAGTTCAGTTAATAGACGTTTTAAAATTGTAATGCAATCTGTCTCCCTCCCTGAGTTGAAATTTTATTAGAGCTGTAACTGATAGGATACCCACATGCCAAGTTAGGTAACTTATTTGTTGATACCCATTTTAAAGTGATGGAAAAGAGGCTCCAACAATGCAGAAAAACCCATCTCAGTGAATTATCAGTTTTTCCCAAGTTAGGGATAGAAAAGACCCATCAGTTTGTCCATTCCTAAGACTGTTTAGGAATGTGGCCCACAATATATTTTCTCAGCAATTTGTCAACTTTGCTTGTAAATGACTCTAATGATAGATGGCTTTGCTTACTTTGCGGGGCTGGAAAATTCTGCAGCCCAGCACACTTTTCCTTCCGGAAGCTTCTTGCATCCTGCATAATGTTTCTCCCGGCCACCCTCCCCCATTACCCCTCTCCCCAAGGTTAATTTAATCCTGTTGTTCTTAAATGAACCACCCTAAATCATCCTCCTCCCCTTCCCTGTCTTTCTCCTCACTGCTTAAACCCTTCAAGGATGTAATAGTCTGGAAAATATTTCAATCATCATGTCTCCTCTGCAGCTGGCCAATTCCATTTGGTGCAGCCCATACTGAAGTGCAATTTTTCACAGCATTGTTTTTAGTTTAAATAACGTATAGTGCACTATTGCTAAAGGTCTTCTGGAACATTCCACTTGGGGTCTTGCCATTAAATAATATTTTGATGGAAAACTAACTCAACTTTTCATAGGAGGAAATGCTATTGGCTCCCAGCACTAATTGGCTATAAATTTAGCTAAAGGTCCATCTGCCCTGCGAGTTAGATCATCTTCTCCGAGCTCAGTGTAGTGCCCTGTGTTAGACGCTCCATGGATAGACTTGGTGAATACATATGTATTTGTAAGGGCATCATTTAGAAAACAGTCAAGTGAAAGGAATTTCACTCTGCTAAGCCAGCAAATGTAATTTTTCTGGTTTCTTGTCCTATCTTGCCACACGGCAGCTCCACAATTTACCAGCTCTGTGACCATGCATATTTTACTCCACCTTGCTGAGTCTCAGTTTCCTCAACTGCAAAATAGGAAAAGCAAGATCTGCTTTATAGGTTTGTTGAGGGATCAAATAGGTATATACAGTGCTTAGCAGAACGTGCAACCTTCTGCCATTATTATTATTGCTACTACTACTCCTGTCATTATGCAGTCCAAATCCTATGTCTGGCTGCTGTTCAGAGTCCCTGCCTGCCCATACCTCCTTGTTGCTCCACAAAAGCTCTGTAGGGAAGCCTTCTCTGACCCCACAGAATAGGCCAGGTCCCCCTGTGATTCACTCCTTCTCAACACTCCTCCCAACTATAATCAAGCACTAAACCCATTCACCTAAGTAGATGCAAATCTAGTATTGGCTTAGATGGTGAGTTCCCCAGCATTCAATAAATGACTTATAAGTTGTATATACAAAAGACTTATTTTTGGATGTATCAAATACTGTATTTTAAAATATAATGAAATAAAAATGTGGAATTTGTAATTAATTGTTTTGTCTAGATACTCTGTTCTGATATAAACTTAATGAGGCCAGAGGCTGAGTGTATCTAAGTCTTTGTTATAGCATCAGTGCCTGTAATTGTGTCCTATTGTTAGGTGATTGACGTGAACAGATGGATGAAGGAACGTTATGCCTTCACTCTCCCATGAGCATGTCATATTCAATCTTTTTCATATATTGTTACCCTCAAATCAGTTGCTCTTTTCCTCCTAAATTCGGAGCAGCGGAGCAGCTCCTTAATAGTCATGTCAAATGTACCTTCATATCCCAAGCTTGACTAGGAAATTCTCGTGGGCAGGAGTCAGAGCCCTCCCTCTCAGCCCTCCCTTTCAGCCCAGATCGCCACAGAAATGAGCATGCCACGGTCTGCCATGTCTGTCTATGGGACTAGGAGCCTGTGATATCTTTGAATTCAGGACAAAGCCCGATTCATCTTTGATGCCCAGAGCACATCACACACTGGGCCTGTACGTGGTGGGCATTGGATGGGGGTTCGCTCTGCCAGTTGAGGCTGTTCGTTGGTTTACCAAGCTCTGTCCCTCCATATAGAGAAGCAGGTGTCCTTGAAGAAGAGTCCCAGTGTCCACATTACCATTTAACATGACTGAAAAGCAGGAAGGCCAAATCCTCACCTGGTTATCTCATCATCTCACGTTGACTGTGGATGATTTCCTTAATTAAGAGCTTCAGGACAAATTCCTAAGATACTCGCCCTCAAAATCTCATATAACGAATGGCCCAGAACATGACTGCTTTATTGTTAACTTATGTTGATGCCACAGATCAGTGTCTTTTCATGATGCTCACAAAGAACCTGTTTAATAATCTCTTTTACATTTTTAAGGAGGACTTAAGTGCATGTGTATAGGTCTGTGTGAGTTGGGGAGGGAGATAAAAGAAAGACATTTGAGTATTCTCCTGAAAGCCTATCAAATTATTCAGCCCTGTTGTCTAGTTCAGAATTCACCACACAGCACAGAACAAGCTAAATCATGATATGATAAAACACTGCAGCCTGGACAATAATGAATATGCAAGCAGCATAACAGAGTTAAGTACTGAGAGAGCCATCTATTGTAGATAGTTTAATTTCCCTTTAGTGAAAGATCAAGGTCAGGAGCACAAAAAGATCATGCTAATTTTAAAGAGAGAAGATGGATAGCTAGCTAACATGAAAAAGATGAATATAGGGAGGCATCGAATGGGTCCATCCATGCTTCAGCAACTCTGCGAGATGGCAAACCTGAGTCTTTGGGTACCAAGGAACAACACTATACGATGGAGGTACTTACCTCCAGGAAAACACACTCGGGTTCCACGTTACATCCTCAATTTCCATGGTGTGAAGCTGCCACCGTCTCTGTTCCAATGCGATTTGAAAAGAGAGGACATATTTATGAGCAAATGCACATGGATTTGTCCTTTCAAACTTGTCCAAGGCATTAGAATGTCAACTATAATGGTTGGAAAGCAGCCAGCAAATTAGGAAGCCACAGAAGAAATTTGTGAGCTTTTAAAATAATTTATTTCAGTTTACAGATTACATAGAATGTCACATCTGAAGGGGACCGCAGGAGTTATACAGTCTAACTCCGATTGATTGATTGATTGATTGATTGACAGAGTCTTGCTCTGTCGCTCTGGGTGGAGTACAGTAGCATCATTGTAGCTACAGCAGCCTCAAACTCCTGGGCTCCAGTGATCCTCCTGCCTCAGCTTCCTGAGTAGCGGGGACTACAGTCATGAGCCACCATGTGCTACCTTCCCTTATTTTATAAATGATAAAATGAGGCCCATAGAAAAATAATGACCATGTTACTGGTAGCTGGGCTTGAATTTACTATTCCTGACTCATACATCAGTGATTATTCCATTATACCAAGCTGCATTTCTATCCAGGATATCTTTATAATGCCTATTAAGCTGGGCTGTTTGGATGAATTTGGGCAACATTTCCCCCTAGATTTCACTACATGTAATTTTGGAAAGGTGGTTTTGTTAAAGCATTAGAAGAACTACTGTGGCAGTTTCCTCTGGTTTAGGTGGAAGAAAAACACAGACTGCATGTATTGCATTAAGCTTGGTGGTTATAATATAGTTTTTGGCTGCCAGAAGCAGAAATCCTGACCACAGCTGCTTGAAAGAATATGAGTTCATTTCTCTCATGTAATAAGAAGCCTGGATGTGGAGGCTTTGGCCTTGGTTCAGCAGCTCCGTGATGTTAGGGCTGATGTCTGAGTCTCTCGGCCTTTGCCTCATGGTTGCAAGATGACTGCTACAGTTCCAGCTATCATGTCTGCATCTGAGGCAAGAAGAAAGAAAGGGGAGGAGCCAACTGCATCTTCCTTGTTATTAAGGTCTAAAAAACTTTCCCAGAAGTGCCCAAGAAGTCTTCTGATTAGATTTCATTGGCCAGAACTGGGCCATGATGCAGAGAATTTGGAAAACTGGAAAAAAAAGGATGACCTTAATTGGGTTAGAATAGTCATGGCCCATTCCCCAGGGCTAATAGGCACGTAGTCAGGGGTTTCTAATGCCAAGGAAGAAGAGGGCGGCTGCTCGGAGGGCTCCATATCGCCCCAAAACTGTCAGCCTCTCTCACGTGCGTGTGATATGTTCAGAGTACAAGCTTGATGCAAGAGCAGGCAGCGGAATGTGTTTTAGTGTCTGATTCTGTAATCCTTTTATACCTTTAGTGGAAGATTATTTCAGAACCAAAGGCTTATCTGAGGATAACAAAACAATTCCATCGCCAGACATTTCTAGAGCCCAACCTGTGGAAACAATAAATGCCTGGAAGACTTTTTACCTGCACTATAGTCTTAAACTTCAGTCAAAAGAAAGTCTCTGAAAAGTTCACTGCAAGTAAATATTGACAAGTCTTTACATTTCATAATATAAAAGACATAACTTCGAAAGGCTGCTTGTGCCTAGAATTCCGCTAAGTCAAACTACACCAGTAACAATATTAATGGCTCTACAGTTTTCAGAGCTCATCCAACAAATATTTGAGCACAACTATGCGCTAGGCTCTCCTGTAGGCACTTGGAATCCATCGACAAACAAATAGGAGAAAACATTTCAGGTGCAGGGCTTGGGGAGTGCATCAGTCAGGATTCTCCAGGGAAACAGAACCACAGGCTGTATGTATATGGTCAGCCCAACAAATCTGTGGGTTCTGCATCTGTAGATTCAACCGACAGAAAATAATTTTTTTAAGAAAAGTGCACCTGTACTGAACATGTACAGACTTTTTTTCTTGTCATTATTCTTTAAATAATATAGTATAACAACTATTTACATGGCATTTACTTTGTATTAGGTATCATAAGTAATCTAGAACGGATTAAATCATACATGCGGATGTGTGCAAGTTGTATGCAAATGCTATACCATTTTATATCAGGGATCTAAGCACCTCAGATTTTGGTATTTGCAAGAGTTCCTGGAATTAATCTCCCTTCTGCCTCAGATACCCAGGAACACCTGTACATACACACACATACATATGTGTGTATATATGTATAGTGTGTGTACATATATATATATATATATACACACACATGCCCTTGAATGTATGTTGAAAGACTTTCAGAAAGTCTTGAGTGAGGATTTACTATGCATCCAGTGCTGTGTAAAAGGGAAAGAGAATAGAGAGCAACACAGTCCCTGTCCCCCAAGGATGCTTGCCCATGGGGTGAGATGAGCAAATGAAAAGACCCTCACAAGCAGAGTGGTGGGTGCCCTGAGTGAGCACAGAGCACACAGAGCTGCAGGGACAGGCACAGCTGTCCTCGCTGGGTTGGTCACCCTCTGGGGTAGGTCCAGCTTTAGTTCCTGAGAGCTGGGCTGACCTTAGTCCACATTCCCAGACCTGGAACCTGGACTCCGGCCACCTGCATCGTTTTCTGGTAAAGGAGACCCAGCAGGCCTTGGCAGAAGCCCTCTCTGAAACCCCCAAGCAGATTCTTACCTAGTGAGGATGTGTCCTTTCCTCTGCATGAAGAAAAACACCACCGGCTGATGTCAGGGGCCGGGGATCCCTGAAGGCAGTGCATTGGCCACAGAGGACCCTTGGTACTAAGCAGCCAGGAGATGCTTGTTGCCAGGGCAGACAAGAACACGATTTCCTGGAGGGCGAGGGACCCTCTGGAGATGAGACTGATGTGGCCCCTGCCTCCCTCATTCACGCTGCACAAGGACAGCCTTCCTCTAATGGCCCAGGGTCAGAAAGTGCTGCTGTGCTTTCCCAGGCCTTGGGGAAAAGGTTAGTGATCCAAAGCAAGCTGAATGTGACTCTAGTTGGACGCATGGGAAACTGGGGGCTGTGGTGGCCTCCAGAGAAGAGAACTGGTGGCAGGCTGGGGATCTTTTGGATTTTGTGCAACGCACATGCATTATCTTTAAATATGATATTAGGCAAGCTGATAGCAAAGGCTTTGCAGAGGAAAATAAGAGTCTCCCGAAGGCCACGTGCTAAGTTGCAAACAGCATGGGCTCAGACACAGACAGCCTCAGCGCTGCTGCTGATTCCCTGGGTGACCTCGCCTGTCTGCTCCAGGCTGTGGTTTTCACATCAGAAAAATGGGGTGAATGAGGGATTTATGTAGACTCTTGCAGCCAGAAGCTGGTCTTGTTGGTTAGAGTCTCAGTATGATGAAGGACGTCACTAACATACAGGCAAGTTTGCTGTATGTTGGGTTTTTTTGTTTGTTTACTTTTTTTCCCCAGTGTTATGTGAGAATTTTTATTTTGACAAATAAGTGCAGTATAAAACAATATAAAACAGTGAAAACAGTTTACATGAGGCACTCAAGATGTCACTGTAGCTGTCATGTAAGGACTGTACCAGACTTGAGTTACCTCTTAAATCAACAATAAGTAACGCTTCTTTTAACATTTTTATTTTTGGTGCATATGTGTCTTAGTTCCCACCTAAGCAGGAAGCTTCCTTCTGGAAAAGATGTTTCATTCATCTTTGTACCATTCAAACCCCGCACGTGGCTACCTCATTCACCTCCACCTTCAACTACTTTTAATACAGAGTGGTTATCTGTTGCTGAAACAAACTATCCAAAACTTAGCGCCTTAACTCTCACAGTTCTGTGGGGCAGGGATGCAAAAGAGGGTTGGCTGGGTGGCTCCAGCTCAGGGTATTTCATGAGGTTGCAGTCAGAAGTCAGCCTGGGCTGCAGTTTTATCTGAAGGCTCGACTGGGGCTGGAGGCTCCACTTCCAAGATGGCACTCACCTGGGTGGCAGGTTGGTGCTGGCTAGTGGTGTCTCTGTCCCATTCACATGGGCTTCTCAATAGGGCTACTTGAGTGTGCTCAGAACATGGTGGCTGGGTCCCCCAGAGCAAGTACCCCAAGAGACTAATGGAAATGTTGATGCCTTTGATGATATGTTAAATAGCTTCAGAAGTCAGTCATTAGCATATCTGAGTACACTGCAGGTCACACAGACCTCCCATGATTCAGTGTGGGAGGAGACTAAATAGGAGGATGAAAACCAAAGTTGTCCTGGAAGCCATATTCAAGGCCAACTATACCACAGAGCTGAGATGTAATTTCTCTGCCGTTGATGATTTTTTGGTTATATGGTATAAGTGTGTACAATATGAATACAACATATAAATAGCAAAAGGCAAAAGTTTGTTTTACTTTTTGAGGAGTGGCTATTCTAGGTCAGTGTCTCAAACTTGAGAGTACATTAGAATCACTTGGAGGGCTTGTTAAAACATAAATTGCCGGGCCCCATCCCTAGAGCTCCTGATTCAGTAGCTCTGGAGTGGAGTGGGGGAATTTGAAATTCTAACAAGTTTCTACATGATAATGGTGCTGCTTGCCCAGAGCCACGCTTTGGGAGCCGCTGCTCTAATGTATGTAGGGACCCTAGTGGCCCTTCAGGAGAACCTGCTGCAGTGCAGACACATCCTTGCCTCTTAGAGCTGAATGCCCAGATTGTCAAATCCATTAAGCACATCACTGTAAACTTGAGGTTTGCCAAATGACAGAGTTGACGTAAATGTACAAACCAGAGAAAAGGCAGTATATATTTGGATGGCTCTAAGCAGTGGTGTGTTGGCAAACCAGGCTCTCCAAAAAATAAGAATAAAAAGCTTTGATTTGTAACTTTTACTAATTTCCATAGTGTAAATGTTCCCACCATGGCCAATTCCCAAACGTTTAACAAGTAGCTTGCAAAAAATCCTGACGGTTCCATAGTTGACTTGCCTTAGCTGGTGCACACCATGCCTGCATACCACTGGCTCTAAGCAAGATCTTTCCTTGTCGTGTGCGATTCTGACAAAGCTGTGGCCTGGAGTGTGTGGGGTGCTGGGGATCCCCAGGTGATTCTAATTGCAGTCCTTTGTACTCAAACAAATGCCAGGCTTGATTTTCTTTCTACCTGGGATGTTTTGAGACTTTCTGTATACACTCTGAAGACAATGCCATGTGACACAGGCAAATCCAAACTAGGGCTCTTGAAATTGCCCCCTCCACGCACACACTCTTTAATCCACCCCCACCTTGCACAGTCGATTCCAATGACTGCCCGAGGCTTCCCTTCTAGTAAGTGCAACCTCATAGAGACGACACCTCCTCAAGACCTCTCTGGCGTTGCCTCCCTTTGAAAACACCAAGGCTCCTTTCCTCAAGGTTAGTGACAGGAAATACTTTGGTGAAATCCATTATTTTGAGTGGCCAAGACACCAAGTAAGGGTATAAAGTCTGAGTGCCTACAGAAGTTGGGTAGAAAATTCTAGAGGAACTGAGGACAGCTCTCCTGGTTACCATGTTGAACTGTTGCTTAAATCTTAAATTGCCATTTAACTTGTCAGCTGATTGAGGACACAGGCTTCTTGCGTGTGCATCTACTACTGCAGCACCTACTACGCGGCTTGGGTAAACACTTAATAAACATTTCACGAGTTCTAACTTGGAATTCTCTCCATTGCAGAAAACACTGGCATCCTGACAGCTTCAGTTGCCTTAATTCCAGAGAGTGGGTAATTTGGGAATTTTAATTACCATGAGAGACAAGTGGAATGAGATTTTTGGTGGGAAAGCCTTTTGGGGTATCCCAAAATGCTTCCTTTTTGTTATATAAAGGATGTGTTCTTAGTAAAAAAGGACTCATGCCAATCCAGTGCTTCCCCTCACCCCCTAAAAGAAAAAAACATAGCAAGGTAGGCAGGCAAAGTAGGCAGAATGTGACCCTGTGGAAGCATCATTACTAGCCTTACTAGCTGTGACATTCTGGGTCATTTTCTTAGCCTCTCGGAGCCTCAGTTACCTGGGCTGTAAGATGAGACTAGCAATACCTGCTTTGTGGTCTTTTGTGAGGAGGAACTGAGATAATCTGTGGAAAGTGCTAGAATGGAGCCTTGTGGGGAAAGGATGCATGGTGTCCTCCCCCCCAACCCCCATCCCCCATGTTCTTATTTGGGTGAAGGAATCCCACACACCTCTTCCAGGTGCACAAAGACCTGTGACTTGGAGTCTCTTGATAAATTCTTATTTTTTTAGGATACATGCTTTTTTGCTGTGAATTTCTAAATTTTTACAATTTCTAAGGCAAGATTAATAACACAGAGATCCAATCCCTTCTCATACAGTGTGACTGGCAGGTCCCAGTCAGCTGGGGCAGGGGTGAAATTTTGAGGATTAGCATTTCCAGAAACATCGAGATGGGGAGAAAAATAAGCTATTTTGTAGGGCCTAACCTGATTAACAAGATGATGGGTTTTAGATCACATGGAGGTGGATTTCTCTACTTTCTCTCTGCTTCTGGAAGCTTCCAGGTTCCTGGGTTATTTTAATAGGGTAGCCAGTATTAAGCATTAGTACTTAATGCATTAGTACTTAATGCTTACTACTAAGCATGAACCCGGGTTTGGAAAGGACCCTGCCAGAGATAGGGCCAGCCTGGAAGGAGGAGGTGAGCACTGAACAGGTGCTCAGCCAGCTGCCCACAGTTTATGTACAAGCTTCTTGGCTCAGTTTAGCTGTGAAAGATAAAATATGGAAACAGCTCCTCTTCAATTGATCAGAAACACATTTATTAAGCACCAACTATGTGTTAAGCCCCAAAAGAAATGGAAAAAAGGCAAAGGACCCGATTTTCATATCCAGGAATTTACAGAGTAGATTAAGGAAAAGGTCATAGATGGTTGTCATTTAGTTGAATCTCCTTGCTATATTAGAAAACAGGCTTATTTCCTCAGAAAAAAAAGAGTTTTCACACTTGGAAAATTAAGTAATTAATGAACTTCTTATGTTTTAAAAGTCACTTCTTTATAGCCACTTAGGGAAAGAGCTGACCAAGGTTGGGGCCCGAGAGCTGAACTTTATGTGACATATAAAATAATTTGGAAAAGTGAGATATGGTTTTGTAAATTTTTATAGAAAACAAACCTAATGCTTTCCCAAATTTGGGGGTAATATCAGAAAATAAATGGTCACAGTGCTTGGATTAGGACACTGAGCTGGGAGTCAGGGGTCCTAGGTTGCATTTCATGTCCTCATGAGCACCTTGCAGAGACGGAGGTTGTGGTGGCCCCGTGTGGGTGCGGCGGGTAGGGGAGAGCAACACCACCCAGATGAAGTCGATGGAAACACATTCCAGGCAGCAGATCATCGTTCTTCCTAGCAGGGCCTTGGGGGCTGCCAGGAGGTAGCAGCTACACAGTCTTAGGGAAGAACTGGCTAGGGAGAGTGAGAGCAGTGTTCCAAGCAGAGTGAAGAGCATTTCGTGGCAGAGTCGGAAGGCAGCCGGTGCTGCAGTTGGAAAAGGCGAGAGCACTGGTTCGGGGGTGACCTGTGTTCCAGTCCCCTGGGGACCTGAGATAGTTCCCGGGTGACGCCAGGCTGCTGCCTTTAGCCCCATCTGTGTGGAGAGGCTGTGGAGTTCCCACTCCCATGGAGCTGGGAGTGGGAACGGGGGTGGCTGGAGGAGGGCGAGGGCCTGTCACCAGGGCCGATGGCTGCACGCCGGCACGCTTCAGCTTACGGCACACTGGTAACAGCGTCCGTGCCCTCTCGGCCTCCACTGGGCTCTGGAAGTTGCTTGCAACTGCCCGCTGGCTAGCCCCCTCTCCCCATCCCAGCAACAGTGACATTCCATTTTTATTACTGTCCTCAACCTCCCACCCCCTGCCCGCCATCGTGATGTCCCTCCCTCCACCGGAGCCTTCCTCTGGGCCCTGGCGTGGCCCCGCTTCCCTCAGCCTGCTGTGGGCCTCAGTGCCTTCATCTCTTCCTTCCTGCCTCCCACCTTTGCCCTTCCCCAGCTTTCTACTTGGCGCCAAGCCGCTCAATGCCTCCCAGCTATGGCCACCAGGCTCACAAACCGGCCTCCATCCTGGGTCCCCTGCTATCTGATCTCTGGCCTCTCCCCGTCCTCATAGCCTGATTGCATCAGAGTGCAAAGCCATCCTTGAAGTTTCTTACGGCTTCCCATCTAGTCTCTGCAACCTCCTGCCGTCTGACTCCTGCACTCCCGACTCCTCTGAAGTTAGCAGTGGCCTTCCGATGGCCCCATCCGGGAATTTCAGTCCTGGTGTGATTGTCCTCCACAGCACTCTACAGTGTCCATCAGTGGTGTGACCACGGCTCTCCAGACTCTCCTGCCCTCCCCATCCTCTTTTCCTGGTTCCTCTTCCTCTGTCCAGTCCTTACCAGTTAACATTTCCCAGGGTTCTTGCATCAACTCTGTTCTCTCCTAAACACCCCGCCTCGGGCAGATCAGCCAGGCCCTGGGCTCTTCACATGCTGCCCATGCAGGAATCCGTCCCTCGCCCACCCGCCTCCCTGCCTGTTGGTCATGTTTACGGAGGCACCTCACATTTTCAGAGCAAATTCCTTGTCTTCTCTCTTTGCCTTTTCCTTCTGGGCCCCACTCTAGGTGAATCACATCCCTGTCCTTCCCTTCTCACAAACCCCAAACTTGGCAGTTACACTTGACTCCTCTGCTAGCCACGCCTGCCGTTAGCAGTGTTCCTGTCCTCTGCCCTCATCCACTGCCGCCCGAGTGCATGCGCCGCCTTCGTTTCATTACTCAGATTATCGCCTCTGCCTCCTCATGACCTCTGCAAATGCCTGCAGCTTTCAACTTCAGCCATACATTAGAGTCACTTGGAGGATGTATTAGTCGGGATTCCCCGGAGAAACAGTCGTTAGAATGTGTGTGTATAGCTAGGCACGGTGGCTCACACCTGTAATCCCAGCACTCTTGGAGACCAAGTAGGGGAGGATCACTTGAGGCCAGGAGTTTGAGATTAGCCTGGGCAACATAGCAAGACCCCCATCTCTACAAAAAATTAGAAAGAATGTGTGTGTATGTATATACACAGAGATTTATTATAAGGAATTGGCTTACACAATTACGGAGGCTAAGACCCAAGATCTGTAGTTGGCAAGCTGGAGACCCAGGAGACCCAATGATATATTTCCAATCCAAGTCCAAAGGCCTGAGAACCAGGAAAGCTGACCATAGTCCTGAGGTTCAGACTGAAAGTCGGTGGGTTTGAGAGCCAGGAAGAGTCATGGTTTCAGTCCAAGTCCAAAGACTGGAAAAGACCGATGTCCCCCTCAAACACTCAGGCAGGTGGCTTTCCCGCTTACTCCAGCGTTTTATTCTATTCGGGTTTTTAACTGGTTGCATGAGGCCCACCCACATTGGGGAAGACAGTCTGCTTCACTCAGTCTGCAGATTCAGATGTTTATCTTGACCAGAAGCACCTCACAGAGACACTCAGAATGGCATTTGGCCAAATATCTGGGCACCTGTAGCCCAGTCAAGTTAACAAGAAAATTAACCATCACAGAGAACTTCCAACAGCCCTGCTAACCCAGGACACACCCGAAACCGGTTACATTTCAGAGGGTGGGAGCAGGCGTCGGCTGTTTGTTTTTTCTAAAGCTCTCCATGTGATTCCAGCGTGCAGCCGCCGCTAAGAGCCACTGCTTTCATCTCTTCTCCCTCAAATCCATTCTCCACACTGCCGCTAAAGTGGTTTTCTTAAAACTCAAATTGGATTATGTTTAGTCCCCTGCTCAAAAAGCCTTCAGTGAGTCTCCATTGCTTTTGGAAATGTTCCCTGGCATGTTATACAAGCCTCTCTGCGTGTTGCACGAGGCCCCGTGTGACTGGCCCTGCCTCGTTCCCCAGCCTCATCTCATGAGGGCCAAGCAAGCACGCAGTCCCCAGGCGGTTCTGACCCACTGTCTGCATGTGCATGGACACATCCCTCTGCCCAGAATGCAAGCTGTCCCCAGCCCAAGCCTGGTCAGCTCTTCTCCCTATTCTTCAAGATCCTAGTCAGGCATCCTCGCTTACACACAGCCTTTTGGGACACTCTCGGACTAGGTTAAATATTCCTTCTCTCAGCACCCTAACACCTGCTGCTACCTCCGTTAGAGGCAGCCACAGGACAGCAGGGACTATCTGCTATATACAGAGTGCCAAAACCTAGCGCGCACACAGTAGGCACTCAATATATACGGAATAAATACACGGATGAGTGCATCCATCTCTTACCACCTCTCTAACCTCATAACAAGCTCATGCAGCAAAACAGAAAGAGTTGAGATTTCAATGAGTTGTTAAAGCAAAAGACTTAAAGCTAAGATGTAATACTGTATATAGTGTTAGGACATTTCTCATCATTACACAAATCTGAACATAACACAGGTGAAAATGAAAGAGGCAGAATTAATTCCGCCAAAGCCTGGTAGAACAGTGTTTGCTGCCACAGGGAAGGCGTTCCTGCCCTCTGCCCCCGATGTTATAAAATGGGCCCAGCTACATTAAGCGGCATTGTTCACTCTGGTTCTGGAGATGAGGTTCAGACCTCATTTTGCAAAGGGGAGTTTAGCCCTTAGGGATGCAAACAAACACAGTGAGGCTTCACTTCAGAACACAGAGTTTTCAAGCAGATGAACCATTGAGAGGTGGTGATTATTCTTACAAATGGATTCTACATTTTACCCAAATTTCTAAATGTTATCTGCCATGGTGCTCTCTCAAGTGCATGCTTCCCTTGAGCATTCAGAATTCGCATTGTTTACAAAAATTCAGGCACGTGGAGCTGCTCGGGTATGCGTGCCTTACAAAATGAGTTCTTGCTGGACCCTGCCTCCCCACCGAGTGAGGATGGGGAAGCATTTGGAAAGCGAATAAAGCAGCTGGGAGTCCAGGCTCATCAGAGGAGGACAAGCCCGGACCTTCCCGTTCTTCCCCCCAGGGTGTGAGAGCCACTGGGTTACTGCGAGGGTGACCACCGCCTGGCCGCCTTCCAGCTCAGGCTTCTCAACCCCGGCTGCATATTAGAATCCTACCTGGGGGGACTTTCAGAAATGCCAATGCCCAGGCCAGTTAGATTAGATTGTCTGGGGGTGGGGTCCTGGTATTGGTATTTTTTTGGCTTTTTGTGCATTGGTATTTTTTTTGTAATTTTTTTTTATTTCGGCATATTGTGGGGGTACAAATTTTAAGGTTTCAATAAATTCCCTTTCCCCTCTCCCTCACAAGTCTGAGTTTCCAGCATGACCATCCCCCATGTGCACTGGTATTTTTAAAAGCACCCCAGTGATCCTAATGGGTGGCCTGGGTTGAGGATTGCTCCTTTAGCTAACTGGGTCTCAAACTTGGCTGCACCTTGGAATCACCTGGGGAGCTTTAAAAAGTACCCAGTGCCCGAGTCCCACCCCCAGAGAGACTGTTGTGACTGGTATGGGATGCCGGCTGGCCACCACGCCAGGATTTGTGAAAGTTCTCCGGTGACTCAAATATACAGCAAGGCGTTTCAACCACGGCTGCGGCACATCCTCCCCCGGCCTCTAACAGAGCCCGTTTCACCTTGGAAAAAAAAATCCATTGTCATGAACAGATGAGCAACCCAACCTGTCAGGAACGTATTTATCCTCCTGGCCGACCGGAAGTGGCCAAGGATCATTGGGGTGGGAGTCGCCCCAGGAAACGGTCACTGTGCTGGAGGCTGCTGGAGAGAAAGTAGTGGCATCAGTTTCCAGATGAAACCCTTTGTCACTGAGAGCCCTGCCTGTGTGGCCCCCGGGTGGCCATCCCTCCCTGAAAACATGCAGAGCAGTATTACAGACAATAAACGGATATGACTAATGAACTCAATTATTGTAAATTTCTGGGTCATGGCTAATGGCATTTCCCTCCCTTCTCCTTTTATCTTATGTTCAAAGTAATTTCCTCTTTCCATTTTCCCTATTAACTTGTCCACCTTGAGTCAGTGCCCTGCCCCAGGTAGGTATGGAGAGGACAGTGTCTTCTCTAACTGCCTCCCTCTCCCCCTCATCTGCCCTCTGGGGCTTGGGCCAGGTTGGTACGCACCTGCACCATCTTGAAAAAAGGTGTCCTACGTCATCCAAAAAGATTCAGCTGGTATCACTCTCCACTGAGTCTTACAAACCGGACACTTTGAGGGTATTATCTTCAAAAATTCTATCATTTGTTGATGAAGATTCTCATTGTATGAATTTTTTTTTAATGAGAATACTCATGAGTTTACTAGAACCATGAACTCAGCTCTCAGCTTTGGCTACACATTGGAATCACCTGGGGAGCTTTAAAAACTATTGCTGCCCATGATGGGCCTGTAGAGATTCTGATTTAATGCTGTGGGCATCAGCTGGAGCTCCAGGATTTGGGGGAGGGGGCATTTACCAGGTGATTCCAGTTTTGAGGTGATGTCGAGAGGCACTGACATTTGTCAATGGGAGGGACGCCTATAGAGAAGCAGCTCTCAGGCTGCATTCTTCCCGTGGACTCTGCCCACGAACCTGCAGGGGCGCCTGTCCCACGTGGCTTCTTTATGAGCACGTGCGATTAGGTGAGTTTCCTAGCACCCCAGAAGCAGGGTTAGGCGACAGAAAAAAAATCTCAAAACCAGGAGGGTTTGTTTTCAGGGTCCTTTTACCTCTCGAGGGTTGTTCTCCCAGAACTGCTGTCCCATTGCTCACACCACCCTCCCCTCCTCTGTGGCCTGTCCCATCTTTCCGCAAAAATTGTTTTGGTACCGGGGATGCCAGAGAAAACTCAGTACCGTGGCGAGCATGGGTCTGGGGAAAAGAGGGTGACACACAGGATGTCTTGTGAGGTGAGGGATACCACGGGGGCTTAGGGTAAGTGCTCAGACTGCATGCAGCAGGGCACCCTTCCTCAGGGACATTCCCTAGTCATTCTCTGTGACTTCTCCCTCCCTGGCTTTCCCTCCAATCCTCGCCATGAACATGTTCCTGTGCTGTGTTGCCTACCTTCAGAGTCCTGCTGTTGGGACCAGCAGGACAGCCACCATCAGTGGCCTGCCCAAGAACCTTCTCCATTCACTTCTTTCTTTCTTGCTGGCTGCTGTGGCTTGAATGTTTGTCCCGTGTGAGATTCATGTTGAAACTTAATCCTCAATGTAACAGTGTTAAGAGGTGGCCTTCATGAGTGGATTAATCTATTCATGGATTAATGGATTAATGGGTTATCAAGGGAGTGGGTTAGTTGTCACGAGAGTGGCTCTATTATAAAAGCTGGTTTGGTCCATGCCGCTGCCTCCTTCACCATGTGACACCCTGCACCACCCCAGGACTGTGCAGAGAGCCCCCGCCAGCAAGAAGGCCCTCACCAGATGCAGCTCCTTGACCTTGGACTTCTCACTCTTCTTTTATTTATAAATAATCTAGTGTCAGGTATTCAGTTATAGCAACAGACAATAGACTAAGACAGCGGACATCCTGGAATTTCTTCAGGCATCTGCCCAGCGCCAGGCGGTGAATCTTGAGTAGCCCAAGCAAGGGTTTTTCACCATGGCTGCACATTAAAAACACCTGAAGAGTTCTTAAAACTACTCATACTTGGGCCTCACCCCCAGGAATTCTTACTTAACTGGAGTAGGTATTAAGAGCTCCCAGGTGGTTAAAATGTGCAGGCAGGATTGAGGATTGCTGGTCTAGGACAATCATGATATTTCAATTCCCTTTGCCAGTGGCTGACTTAGGGTTAGGCAAATGATGCCAGTTTGGCTGATGAAACGTGAGAATGCAGGGATGGGAGTGGGGCATTTAGGAGAAGTTTCTCACCTTTATAAAGCGGTGTTCCTTCTTTCTCCCTCATGGTCTTGGCATTGTTGGGTGAGGATGTGATGCTTGGAGCCACTGCAGCTATCTTTTGACTTCAAGTAGAGGTACCAGAGCACGTAGACACCTATGATGAAGACTGCAGGGTGCAAGCAATGTAAACAAGAACCTAGTTCTTAAAAATGTCATTGGGCTGCTAAATCAGTCAAAGTTGGGAACCTGTGTTCTCCAGATGTGGGAAACGCATTGAAAGGGTGCTCTGCTAGACATGCACAGCACCCCCTGCTGGGCGCAAGTCTCCCCCAACTCTGATGAAGCCACCAACCCACCACAAAAGAGCCCTCAGGAGTGGGTGGCTTTGCTGATCCGGCCTTGTCTGCTCCTGGGTGCTTTGGGCCATGACTGAAGAGAGGAGTCAGGCAGATCAGGGCTTGAATTCTGGTTACAGAAAGTGTGAATTGAGTCAGTTAAACTCTGTGTGCCTCAGTTTCTCATCTGTATGGTGGGACTAACATCTACCTCCAAGGGCTGTTGCTGTGGTTCCATTTAATGAATTTAGCCAGTACTTAGCATGTTGTAAATTCTTAGTAAGTGGCAGTTTTTACTCTTTTTGATGTATTTGCTCTCCTTGTGCTGCAATGAGCAAGAGGCGAAATAATTGGAAAGAATGACAAGAGACATGGTTGATTTTTTAGTACTTTAACAGTTTCAAAAGACTGAACAAGTTTTTCCTGTGGTCCCCTCTGCATGGAATCTATCAAAATAATTTGAGCATGATTTGCCAAGTCAGCACAGCGCCGGGTCCGGTGTGACTGACTGAGCTCTATTTCCGGCTCTGCCAGCTGACGGCTTGATGGATGCTCGGAGCCCACGGCCGCCTGCTGCTGGCTGTGCAGATGCTGCGTACGAGTGGCAGGACCACACCACCTCCACGGGCTGCGTCCCACCGGGACAGGGTCTGTGGTGGGGAGAGGGGCCCGGGGAGCCTGGCAGGGGTGGGGTCCTCTAGCTTGGAGGGCTGAGCCCTGGAGTCCAGTGCCACCTAGATCCAGAGCCCTGAGCACACTGGAGGGATGGGTCCCATATTCCCCTAGAGCTGGCTGTCAACCCCACCTTGTGCCTTAAAGCAGGACTGGAGCTGTGGGTATCAGACCATAGTCTTGGGTTGGCTCTCAGGGCTTCCCCAGGACACCTGCGTAAGGCTCACTGCCCTCCTCACCTCCCCTCCCCTCTCCTCCCCTCCCCTCCCCTCCCCTTCCCTCTTCTCCTCTCCTCTCCTCTACCCTCCCCCCTCTCCCCTCCCAGCCTTACTTCCTTCCCCAGTGTCTGTGGTCCTTGTCTTCTCCACCCTTCTCTTCCCCACCTTCATCCTGGCTTCCACTGCCCAGCTCTCTGCCCCTTCCGTCACTTCTGCCCCTGTTGGGGAATGTCCCCACACTCCCTGCACCCCGCCACCCACCTCCATCTCTGAGACCTTGTCCTCTTCACTGAGCTCCATCTCTGCTCTGCGGAAGTCTCCGCGCTCACATCCTCCCCACTCCCCGGCTCCACCTGGCTTGTTGGTTTTCATCCTTGTTATTTTATCCTCATGCTCCTGCCTTTCTCTGCTTCTAGCCGTATGGAATCCCATTTTCCCCTCCCGCCTTTCCAGAGTCTTGCTGGTCAGTCACATTGTTGACTGTTCTTTCTCACAACTTACTGGTTTTCATCCATTTTTAAACATACGTTTGGTTCTCTCCTGTCCTAAAAAGAAGAGAGATGAAAAGAAAACCCTTGGCTGCTCACGCCCCTGCCCACGCTGCCGGGTTCACCAGACTCCACGCTCCCCCGTGCCCCCTTCTCAGCCGGCGACAATGTGCTTTCTTCTCTCTGAAACTGCCCTCCCCAAGGGCACGGGGACAGCCTTGTGGCCAGATCCAGAATCTTCCTGAGGCAGCCGCCTAGAGAAGTACCGTACCGGCCTTGGTTGGAATCCTGGGTCACCCCTTGGGAGAGCTTAGACTTTAGCTAAGTTCCTTAACTTTTTCAATAGCCTCGAACCTTCTTGAGGGCAGATGCTATTGTTTTCCCAGGGCCTAAAAATAGCCACGGCAACCGGTCACAGCAGGCGTCTGCTCCGTGCTTTGTGAATGAGGGCACAAAAATATTTGCTGAATGAATGAATGAATGAGTTTTGCCCAGATATTTTTAATCAGAAACTCTATATTCCCAATTCCACATTCACCCCCACTCCATTCTCCAGGTCCCTGGTTTATTTTTCGATTAAGCAATGATTAAACAAAGGCTGTCTTCCTCGTGTCCCAATTCAGGGCTATGTCCTGAATTGATGTCTTACATAGACAATCTGCATTTATTCTATGTCGGAACATTTATTCATAGGGAATCACATCTCGATTTGGTATCTAAATTCAGGACAGTTAGCTTAATATCACTCTGCAGTGAAAATTTGATCATTCTGGTTATAATAAGGCTAAAATTTGTTTTTTTTTTAATTCTATAATCCAGGTCCTCTTCTGCTATTCATGAGAGTAGAAAATCAGGGGTTAAAAATCCCCTCGTAAGGTCCTGAAATGAAGATCTTTGCATGGGAAAAAAACTACTCTGTAAAATTAAGCAGGTAGATGGAATGGGCAATTAAAATCAAACAGTTGGGCGTCTTAATTGAAGTTTCATTACCCTTGTCCTTGGAAGTAAGTGACTGTAAATGCAGGCTGGGGATGGGGAGTGGGATCTCACTGAGCCATGATAGGGGGTTAGAGGCCAACTCCATGCCCTGCCTGGGGGTCAGGCGTGTGGACAGTGCCCAAACAACAGGATCACAGGCCTGGTTTTCAAACAACTGGCAGTCTCTTTGACGAGATTAAACTAACCCCATAAAAAGCAGAGCATTCGATGCAAGCCGTATAATTAAGTGCTAAACCATGGCACAGATGCTAAGTGCTAGCAGAGCCCAGAAGAGAAGATCTATGAGTCCTGGAGTAGCCTGCAAACTCTCAGGGAGGGCGAAGGATTCCCGCTGGGTTTTGAGGAATGGGCTAAACTTCTACGACCCTGGGCTGGGCAAGAGACAAACAATCACGTGAGGTGCAATGGCAGGTATCATAGAGGAAATCTGTGGTTTCAGGCCCTTCCGAGGAAGTGATTGGATGTGCAACACCTCCCTGGCCAGGGAAACCCAGTCCACAAATTCTAGTGTGTATGGGAGGGGGGGCGGGGGGGGGGTGTCATGTGTGCTACTTACCTTGAGCCTTCCTGGCTTCCCTGGGATATGTTCCTCTCCTGATCTGCTTCCCATGGCAACAGGTGACCTTCTAAGATCTTCCAACCTAGGCCGGCTCATGTCAGCCCTCTGCCCCTTCCTCCAGCTGGGGTGCTCTTATTACCAGACCCCAAAGCCATGCTGCCCGCTGACTTCAGCTCGTCTCTCCATCCCCTGTTAATCACAAGCCCCTCTCGATAGGACTCTGGACAAATCCTTGAGGGCTGGAAGTGCATCTGAGCAGAGCGTCCCCGCCAGCTGGGACTGGCTCTTCCTTTCTTCCTGCCCCAGGCCCAACATCCAGACCAGGCCTGAGCACCACAGGCTCCCCTTGGGTTAGCTGTTTCTCAAGAGAGCTTTTATTAGAACTCTTCACATTGGAAGAGACAGAAAACTCATTCTAAACTAGATTTTAAAAGGAAGGACAGCATTTGTTGAAGCATGAAGCCAGAAATGATAGGAGTCCACATATGGCTGAATCCAGGAGATCCCGGATGCTCACAGGAGGCTGCTGTGACCCATCAGGCACTGTTCTCTTGGGCCCTTCTCCCGCTGGTACCCAGGGGCTTGCACTCTGCCAGCTATCACCCCCACCCCTAACCCTAACCCTAACCCTAACCCTAACCCTAACCGTAACCCGCCTGAACAGTGCCTCTTCCCATAGTCCTAGGGACGGAATCATAGAATTGGCTGTGATTTGTCTTCCTTAGACTATCTACACAACCCTAAATCATTTTGGCCAAGGAGATGAGATACTGTCCTTGGCCAGGGCTGGGTCACATGCCCACCTGTGGAGGGAGAGTCAGGAAAAGTGGGTTCTGTTACCAGAAGAACATTGCTCTGGGGCACACTGGTGTCCAGTGTAGAGGTGCAATGGTGGCCCTCTCTCCTGATGGCCACTGGTGCTATGCCCCCTAACCTGTGTGTAAGGGGCTGCTACTCAAACTTGTGTTCTCACTCACCCTTTAGAAATGCTCAGAGGCAGGCCTGAGGTTTCCAGATAGGAAGTGCAGTCTAGCTAAGGCACAGACTATGTTGGGAAATTTGGAAAATATGATTATTTTCAAAAATCTTGGAAGACCCTTAGAAGCCTCCATTTCCCCCTCCTTCCTCTGTTTTTTCCCTCCTCTGTGGCAGTAGCTGCCCAGGGATGCTTTGGAGATCACCCAGTTCACTGCTTGTTTCCTGATTTCATTGAGTGACACCTTGGACTCCCAAATAAGAAAAGCAATCAGGAAGGTTTCAGAGCGATGTGGAGAGAGGGGAAAGGAGAGAGGGCCAGGCACTTTCAAGCAGAACATTTGCACAAGGACAGAGTGCCAACTTCCCAGCAAGGTTGGCAGACGTGGTCTCTGGCAGTCAGAGTGACAAGAAGGTAATCAGAACCACTTGCCACTTTCCATTGAGGCAGACGTGGGAGCCAAAGTGGGAGCAATTCCTGGACGATAAATTGTTTTTTGCTCTTCCTTTGAACTTCAAGATCCATCTCCCTGGGCTTCTCCCATCTGATGGATTGATTGGCAAGCTCAGTGGGCAAGGAGAGGATTCCATATCCAAGAATCTAAGCTGTGTTAAGGAGAGTCTCTGAAGCTAATCGAATGTGCATATCAGCTGCCACTGATGGGGTGATGGGAAGAAAAGAACTACCTCCAGCAAGGGAACTTTTACGGGCTAAGAGAAAACCAAACAGGATAAGAAAAGTCTCTTGAACTTCCATGAGACTTTTTGGAGCTCCAGCTAAAGACAGTTAAACACCAGATTCTTAATTATTTTTCAAGGAATTTATTGCTTTTCTGCGATCAAAAAATTCAAAGCTAGAGAGCTATAACATTTTAATTGGCATAATTTTGTATATTCAGTTTTACATGGTGATATTTTTATCATATCATGAACATTGTAAACCAATGCCATTTTTTAAAATTATCATACCTGTCTAAATAATGTTCCAGGGCGAGGATATACCATACTATGTTTAAACATTTCTCTCTCATTGGTCATTTTGGTTGTTTCCAATGTCTTGTCATTGTAAGTTGTTCCAGCTCACATTCCTGAGGCAGTATAGAACATTTTGGCATGTTTATTAGTCATTTATTTCAACTTCTGAAAATTGTCTTTATGCTCCTTGCACATTTTTCTTAATGGTTAACAGGAGCTCTTTATATATTAAAGATATTATAATATCCTTTATTAGATTTATTATTAACATTTTGCTTTGTTCTTTGTATTTAAAACTTTAATAAAAGTTATCTTTGTATTTTCCTAATGTTATTATTTAATACATAATTTATTTTTTGAATAGTAGTACACTTGTATGCTTTAAGATTTGACAGGTACTAAAGAGAATAGAGTGAATTATCTCCTCCCCAGTCTTACTGATGCCCCCTCCTTAAAGCACCCATTGTTACCAGTTTCTTGTGTGTGTAGACTTCCTTCTACATATCGCATATTTATACATAAATTTCTATATTCCTATTTCCCATTTTACACAAATGATAAAGTAATATTTGTACTTTTCTACAACCTTTTTTTTTCTCTTACATTTTGGAATTCATTTTACCAGAATATAAAGAGTTTCCTTATTCTTTTTATGGCAATGTAGTATTCCGTTGAATGATTTCTGGTAGTTTGTTGAATTCAAAAAAGTGTTAAGGGTTTTACAGTCAGATTTATCCATCTTTCCATTTATAATTTTATCAATTGGTTTTATGCATAAAATTTCTACTTCACCCTGCAACCACTTAAACACTTGTGTTTCCTTCCTTTGTGTTTTTTTAATTAAACTTTTTATTTTAAGATAAATATAGATTCATATGCAGTTGTAAAATATAATAAAGAGAGATCTCTAACACACTTTACCCAGTTTCTCTCTATGGTAACATTTGCAAAACCATAATAAAATATCACACCTAGGACATCAACGTTGATATAGTTAAAACGCAGACCATTTCTAATTGGCTCTTTTATAGCCACAGTTTCCTTAACCCCCAACAACCACTAATCTGTTCTCCATTTCTGTAGTGCTGTCATTTCAAGGGTGTCATATAAATAGACTCATATGATGTGTGTCCTTTTGGAACTGGCTTTTTTTTGCTCGGCATAATCCTCTGGAGATTCATCCAGGTTGCCATGTGTATCAATAGCATGTTTCTTTCTATCGCTGAATAACATTCCATTATATGGTATATCATTATATGATTGTTTAATCATTCACCCATTGAAGGCTATCCGGATTGTTTCCAGTTTTGGGCTGTTATGAATAAAGCAGCTATAGGCATTCATGTACAGGTATTTGTGGGAACATAGGTTTTCATTTCTGTGGGATAAATACACATAAGTACAATTGCTGAGTCTTGTTGTAGTTGCACGTTTACCTTTTAAAGAAACTGTGAAACTCTTTTCCAGGGTAGTTGTACCACTTTACATTCCCATTAGCAATGTACGAGTGGTATGGTTTCTTGCATCTTCACCAGCATTTGGTATCGTCACTATTCTTTATTTTAGACATTCTGATAGGTATATAGTGATATCTCATTGTGGTTCTAATTTGCATTTCCCTAATAGCTAATGACATTGAACCTCTCTCGTGTGCTTATTTACCTATATATCCTCTTCAGTGAAATGTCTCCTCTCAACTGCTGTAGTCTGAATGTTTGTGTCCTCCCAATAGTCATATGCTGTCATCCTAACCTCCAACCTGGTATTGGGAGGTGGAGCCTTTGAAAGGTGATTAGGGCATGAGGGTAGAGTCCTCACGAATGAGATTAGTGCCTTTAAAAAAGAGAACCTGAAGAGCTCCCTTTGCCATGTGAGGACTCAGCCCGTTGTGAACCAGGAAGTGGGTCCTCCCCAGACACTGAACCTGCCAGCGCCATGATCTTGGATTTCCCAGCCTCCAGAACTGTAAGAAATAAATTTCTGTTGTATCTAAGACACCTGGTCTATGGCATTTTTTTTAAATAGCAGCCCAAACAAATTATGGCAATGTCTTTGGCCCATTTTCTAATTGGATTCCTTCTTTATTTACTGTGGAGTTTTGAGAGTTCTTTATGTATTCTAGATGTTAGTCCTTTGTTGGATATATGGTTTGAAAACATTTTCTCTGAATCAGTTGTTTGTCTTTTCATCCTCTTAACAGGGTCTTTCACAGAGCAAAAGTTTTACATTTTGAAGATGTGCAATTTATTAGTTCTTCCTTTTATGGATTGTGCTTTTAGTATCAAGACTAAGCCCCCTCAGTCCCCAAAATTTTCTTCTGTTTTTTTCTAAAATTTTATAGTTTTGCATTTTACATTTAAGTCTGTGATCCATTTTGAGCTAACTTTATATAAGGTGTGAGATTGAGGGCAACACTTATATTTTTGTTGTCTTTTGCCTTACAACATCTAATTGCTCCAATACCATTTGCTGAAAAGGCTATCTTGAATTGTTTTTGCACCTTTGTCAAAAATCAGTTGGGCATATTTGTGTGGGTCTATTTCTGTTTTCTTTATTTTGTTTTATTGATCTATGAGACTATACTTCTGCCAATACCTCATTCCTAATTATTATAGCTATATAAGCCTCAAAATCTGGTAGTTGAATTCCTCACACTTTATTTTTCTTTTTCAAAATTGTTTTAGATATTCTAGTTCTTCTTCCTTTCCATAGAAATGTCAATATAATAATGATCATAAATATCATAACAAAAACCCTTATGAGTATTATAAAAAGAATCATATTAAATATATATATCAATTTGAGGAGAAGTGACATCTGTACTATGTTGATTCTTCCAATTCATGAACATGGTATGTCTCTCCATTTACTTAGATCTTTTTTGATTTCTTTCATCAAAATTGTGTACTTTGTGTCATATAAGTTTTACACATGATCTGTCAGATTTACATCTAAGTATTTTGAGTGATTGTAAGTGGTATTTTCTTTTAAAATTTTGTTTCTATCTGTTCACTATTAGTATGTAGAAATGAAATGAATTTTTGTGTATTGTTATTGTATCTTGTGATCTTGCTGAACTTGCTTATTCTAGATTCTTCTTCTTTTTTTTTTTTTTTTGGTAGATTCCTTGGGATTTTCTACATAAGCAATCATGTCAACTACAAACAGGGAGAGTTTTACTTCTTTATTTCCAATCTCTATGCCTTTTATTTCCTTGCCTTGCCTTTGCCCTGGCTAGAACTTCCAGCACTATGTTGAGTGAGTGGAGAGAACAGACATTCTTGCCATTTCCTCATTGTAAAGGTAAATCATCGAGTCTTTCACATTAAGCATGTTAAATTTTTTGTTGTGGATTTTCTTTAACAAGTTGAGGAAACTCCCTCTATTTCTATTTCTCTAGAGTTTTCATCATAAATGGGTATTAGATTTTGTTAAATTATTTTCTACATCAATTGGTATGATCATATTATTTTTCTTCTTTAGCTTTTGGTATGGTAGATTATATCAATTGGTTTTCAAATATTGAATCAGCCTTGCATCTATGGGATAAACCGTACTGGTCATGGTATATAATTCTATTAATATATTACTGAATTTTACTTGCTAATATTTTGTTAAGTAACTTTATATACATGACCAATATTAGAGAGGCCTCAGCCTCCCAAAGTGCTGGGATTACATGCATGAGCCACTGTGCCTGGCATCTTCTTTAAACACTTGGTAAAATTCTTCAATGAAACTACCTAGCCTTCTAGATTTCTTTTTAGGGAAGTTTTCAAAATTGCAAATTCAATTTCCTTAATAGTTATAGGGCTATTCAAATAATGTATTTCATCTTGGGTGAGTGGTGGTAGTGTTTCTTGAAGAATAGTTCTGTTTCATCTAAGTTGTTAAATATATTGTGTAGAGTTTTTTGTGGTATTCTCTTTTTATCCTTGTGATAGCTGCAGGTTTGTAGTAACACTCCCTGTCTCATTCCTCATACTGGTAATTTGTGTCTTCACTCTTTTTTCTTTGTTAGTCTTGCTAGAGATCCTTTAAGTTAATCAATCTTTTCAAAGAAACAGCTCTTTATTTTCTCTATTGTTTTCCATTTCATTTCTGTTCATTTTTTCCTTCTTTCTGCTTGCTTTGTGTTTACTTTGCTCTTTTCTTTAGGTTCTTGAGGCAAAAGCTTGGATCATTAATTTGAGACTGTTCCTCTTTTCTTAATGATTTTAATGCTATAAATTTTTCAGTAATCATTATTTGTGTCTTACAAATTTTTATATGTCATATTTTCATTTTCATTCAGTTCAGTGTATTTTCTAAATTCCTCTTGAGACTTCCTCTTTGATCCATGGATTATTTAGAAATGTTTTGTTTAGTTTCCAAGTGTTTGAGTAGTGTTCTGTTAACTTTATTGATTTCTAATTTAATTCCATTGTGGTCAGAGAAACACTCTGTATAATTTCAATTATTTTAAATTGTTGAGGTTTGTTTTTCAGCCCAGGATGTGGACTGTCCTTGGTATATGTTCTGTGGGAACTTAAAAAGAAAGTTTATTTTCCTCTTGTTGTGGAGTATCCTATAATTTTGATTAGATCCTGTTGGTTGATAGTGTTTTTGAATTATTGTATATCCTTGCTGATTTTCTGTCTAATTGTTGATTGCCGAGAGAGTGATGTTGAAATCTCCTACTATGACTGTGAGTTTGTCTGTTTTTCCTTTTAGTTCCTTCAATTTTTGCTTCACATATTTTGCTGTCATCTGCTGGTCTTTTAATCATGTTAGGAGTTGGCCTGCTAGACTTAGTTGACTAAAGAATAAGTTTTTGCTATATATCTGAGCAAATGTTTCTTGTAATCTGTTAAGAAATTATGTAATTTTTCTTCTATTATCCATTTATTGAAAAATAATGGCTTCTTCAGCATGAAGCACATTTTATTTCTTAATTATTCTTAAATGTTTACATTCAAAGTTCCAAGAGGGGAATGAAGTGACCAAGTTTCTGTGAAGACACCTAAGGGTTATCTAATTGGGGTATTGGTTGTAGAATGGGATAAGGGTTATCTAATTGGGATATTGGTTGTAGAATGCCTAATGTTTCAGTCTACTATAGACATGTTGGCTGCGTTCATTTTAGGTATAAAAACAAACAAAAAAACAATAACAACAAAAAACTACTTCTGTTAAAATTCAGAGCTTTGGGAAATTGTGAGTTCTACAAGAAGTGTTATTATTAGCAAAATGTTTCTGAGTATGGGCTTTAAAGGTAAAGTTTGCATTTTGTGTTCTAGTTACGCTTCTGACCTGTGTAACTTTAGGATGGTGTGTAAAGTCTCCAGTAGTTTCCTTATGTATGAAATTGGAGTGAAACCTCTCAGGATTGTTTTAAAGATCAAGCGGGTAACCTAGTACTTTGCACTCACCAAATGTTTGCTGTCTTGTTGGGGTGGGGTTTTGAGAGAGCATCCTGGTTCTTTGGCTTAGAAGAATCACAAGCAGGGCCAGTGTGACACAGTGATGACAGACACGGAGCTCTTTCACAGAAACAGCTTTTATTGTAAAGCAAAGAGAAATATGGTCCAAAGAGAAGGGAATGGGTCTGTCTCCATGAGTGGAAAAGACCCTGAGTTTAAAGACAGAGTATAGAAAGTATAGCACACCCTCAAAGTCAGTAGAAAGTGGACTGCTCCAATAAGGAACAGCGTCATCCCAGGGTTAGGGTCTGTCCTTTATGCTAATTCCTAATAATACATTAAGCTGGGGGTGCACTAGCCATGCCTTTTCAGGGAAGCGGGTGGAGATTCCTGGAATCATGTACCCTCCCATTTTCTGTCCTTGCATGGATGGCTCTGGAACTGTCATGGAGCTAGGGTGTGTGATTTTTACTGTGCTCAATGGGAAAGGTTACCCTTGGACAAGTTCTCCATTCTCCATTCTTCCTTCTCTGCACATGCCTGGGTGGAGGGAAAGTCCCTAAATGACCATTTCCCACTGTTGTTATTTCTATTCTTTATCCTCATTGGTCTGTGTCACATGGAGACCCTTGCCCTTACCTAATATTACCCCCTGAGTGACAGGCAGGCCTGAATTCTTTCAGGGAAAAGGGGCAGATCATCTGTCTTCGGTAACTACTCCTGCTGGGAAGGGGTGTTGTCCTTACCTATGGGCCCTCCGTGTCTCTCATCTCACCTCTCCTTGGAAGTTTCTATACCCAAGATCTGAAAGTGGAGGCATAGAGTTCCAACGCATCTTTAGGGAGAGTCTCTGTGTTCTCAGTGGGCAGAGGCTGGAACCCTCTGGCAAACATTAGCTTTATATGAAATTGTTGTAACCTGGAAGATCCAAATCTCACCACAAGATTGAATAAACAAGGACCAAATAAGAAGAGTAACAGAATTGATACTATTGGTCCCAGGAGTGACAACGATGCTTGGTTTTTGTTGAACTTGTGGAGCCATTTAGCCTGTTTATATAATTGTTTGACATTTGTGTCCACTAATCCTGAATTCAAGAACCACACTCATAACAAATCTTGCCACTATCCCCTGGGGCCCTTGGAATACCAGGGTGAGCCTGTCCAGCAATAGCTGCTTCCAATAGTTTAGCTTTTTTTGGTGGTTCCTCTACGTTACCTCCAAATTCCGGTTGTTGTAGACAGTGGAGGCCACTGACAGTAGTCGTGTGGGATCTGTTTGGGGTCCTAATGTCAACGTTTGAGGTTTCAGGTTAGGTCTCCCCATCTGGTAACTGATACTGAGCCCAGGCTGTCTTATAATAGAAAATTAATTTAGGTTTTTGGAGGCTGTTGAATCTGAGGGTCTTCCAGTTCTTTATGAGGCATGCAGGGGCAAGCTAGAGGGTATTGATGCTTCCTGCCCTATGGCTCTGTGAGAGAGGAAAAGGGAGCGCCCACACCTTGGCCATCCCTGACACTTACTGGGCATTCAGTGTCCTGTGTCTGGACAGCCACGGAGTTGTCACCCGAGGGTGTCACACTCCCCCTGTGGTGGTCAGACTCTAAAAGGAACCCGTGATTCCTTCCAGGGCTGTACACGGCCTCCTGGGGAACCTTGACCTTGCTCATTATAGTGTACTCATGGTGATGTTGCACCCCATCCCCGTGTCTGGAACCCTCTCAGTTCTCAGGGTTTCCCTTTGGGGTGGCACAACGGCCCACAGGCTGGACAGCAGCACCTGCACCTGTGGGGCCCTCCCTGTCCTGTCCTGCCCTTTCCCTTTCCTACTGAGCAGCCCCAGATGTGCGGGACAGTTCCCTCTTTCTGGCCTCTGTAGAGCCCCTGCCTCTAATTGCCCCCGAGTCAGCTCAGGCCTGTATTAATGTCCATAAAAATGTGCTGCCAATTGGCAAAGAGACTGAGGTTGACATGGGGGCGTGCGCCCTCCCTGAAAGGTAGCAATGAAATCCTTGAAAACAGCTCTTTTGCCTCCGTTAGAATGGGGCAGGTAGAGCCATCCCCTAAACTCGGGCCAGTCCAGGAAGGAGGCAGGGAGGCCTCATGAAATACTCCGCCATTGTAACAATCCCAAATCCAGGGGAGGGGGCTGAGGGTCCTGACAAGTAGAGGGGTCTCTGGAAGGAATGAAGTGTTGCTGGCGGAGAGTCAGAGAGCAGAAGGGGCCTCTCCCCTAGGGCCCGCACCAGAGGGAGAGAGTAGCTTGTGTTCTGGCAACTGCAGCGTTGCCAAATCGTTGGGGTTTTACAAGCATGTGAAAAGTACAGGAAAGTGCTGGCGTACCAGCGCTGCAGAAGCAAGGCACTTGTCGCCCGATATCTTACCTTAGTCCAGGGGTCCCACCAGTCAGGAGGGGCCCCCAGAACTGGAGGCCCGCCTTTATATAGCGCATGCCCGCTTCTTACCCTTCGATCTCATTCGATAAAGCACACGAGTTGTTTTTTTTTTTTAATTTTTTTTTTATTTTGGCATATTATGGGGGTACAGATTTTAAGGTTTCAATAAATGCCCATTTCCCCCCCTCCCCCCAAAATTCTGAGTCTCCATCATGACCATCCCCCAGATGGTGCACATCTCACTCATTATGTATGTATATACCCACCCCCCTCCCCCCTCCCCCCTCCCACCTGCCCAATACCCTATTACTGTAGTACCTATGTGTCCACTTAGGTGCTACTCAGTTAATACCAGTTTTCTGGAGAATATATCTGGTGCTTGTTTTTCCATTCTTGGGATACTTCACTTAGTAGTATGGGTTCCAGCTCTAACCAGGAAAATATAAGATAGCACACGAGTTTTAACACGTGCAGGAGAATAGTATTTTAAGATGTTTCAAACATACATCCCATAACCGAGAACAGAAAACTTTGTTGTTGGAACCAGAAATTTCTTTTGTTAATGATGAGGGGGAAAAAGATGTTTGTGTGTGAAGTCTCAGTTAAGCTCTTCCAAGAGTCTGAGAAAGGAAGTCTGTGGTATCAAAGGGTGTCTAAGCACTAGAAGGAGTGAGCAAAGACTTGATCCCCTACCCTAGCAAGAAGAGGAGCTGTGGAGTACACAGGGGGTTTGTATTTTACTTTTCACTCCAACGATGGAAACAGGAGAACAAAACGGAGGTCCCAAAAACTTAGGAAGAAGAGAGTAAGTGGCTCTGGTGTTTATTAAAATCAATTTGCTTACCTGTGACACAGAGAGTTACCCAAGGCTCACCCATTCCGGTGTGATGAAGGTGAGCTTGTTCCGAAGCCAGGGGCTGTCCTTCGGAATGAAGCAGGCCTGGAGGGCCCACGGGTGTGGAGGATGCTGGTGGAGGGGGCTCCACCGGTTTTGGAGCGTGAGTGCAGTCTTCCAGTTTAGGAAGAGGGCACTCGCTCTCCCAGTGCCCTTCCTTCTTACAGTGAGAGCAGGGTCTCAGTGAGCTCCTCTCCCGGGGGCATTTCTCTCCAGAGACCCAGATGGTTGTACAGGAAGCAGGGCGTCTTCTTGTCCGAGCCTCTAGGGTATCTCCATCCCTGAAAAAGCACCCCTATTGGGAGCCACCATTTGGAAGGCTTCCTTTTGCTCTAAGACCCCATTGCCCATCTTCCTCTTTTTTTATTTTTTTAATCTATCTCCTCTCCTCACCTTGGTCAAAGACTTTGAAGGCCAGGTTTAGAGCTCTGCTTGCGGAGTCTGCAGGGGCTGACTGGGAGATGAAGTACAAAGAGGCAAAAGGCTTCAGCTGGCTCCGTGATTTATGATGCCTTCTGACCTAGCAGCCGCCCAGAGAGGAAGCCAGTGTACAGGTGCACAGTGGAGACAGAGAAGGAGAAGAAGAAGACAAAGAAGAAGGGTGTGACACAGGGAGCCAAAGGAGAAACCTTACTAGGGAAATGTGAATATTGACTCCTGGGTTTCGGCACCAAAATATTGGGGTTGGGTTTTGAGAAAGTGTCCTTGTTCTTTGCCTCCTTGCTTGGAATAATCACAAGCAGGCCTAGTGTGACAGAGTGATGGCAGACATGGAGCTCTTCCACACAAGCAGCCTTTCTTGTAAAGCAAAGGATATAAGGCGAAAGTATGTTCCAGAGAGAGGAACCTTGTCTGTCTCTTCCAGTGGGGAAGACCCTGAGTTTAAAGACATAGTATAGAAAGTACAGTACACTCTAAAAATCAGTAGAGAGAAGATCACTCCAGCAAGGAACAGCATCACCCCAGGGTTTGGGTCTGTCTTTTATGCTAATCCCTAATGATACATTAAGCTCTGGGGGTGCAGTCATCATGTCTTTTTGGGGAAGTGGGTGGAGATTCCCAGAATCATGTATCCTACCATTTTCTATTTTTGCATAGGTGGCTCCAGAACTGTCATGGCACTAGGGGGTGTGATTTTTATTATGCTAATGGGGAAAGGTTACCCTTGGACAGGTAATCCCTCTGCACATGCCCTGGGTGGAGGGAACATCCATAAACCACCATTTCCCACTGTTGTCGTTTCTACTCTTTATCCTCATTGGTCCATGCCACCTGCACACCCTCACCCCTGCCTAACAGTCTCAGCTGTAGAAAGGCACAGGTTTGGGTTTAGGATTGGCTTTACTTTAAATCCTGAGGGTTTTCCCAGGATGTTAACCGTTTCCTTTCAGGTGACAGAAATGCATTCTGTCAGTCACAGGGACATTTAGCAGGAAAGTATAGATGGCTGCGAGTTGTTAGTCAACTTTACCCATACATGTTTCTGATCGTGGGTCAGAAACATCATCTTTAGAAAGGGAAAGTATGTTTCCTTACATACTTGTATTTATATACTCGATCACACTTACTGGGCATGGTGCAAAACGTGTATACCTTACTCATGGAATTCAGCCATGTTCCAAGCCAGGTGTAGAAGCAAGTGCACAGTATAAATCCAGCTTTATAATTATTGCTTCTGCTCAGCCGTGTTGAAAACTAACAGCAAAACTGCCTTCTCCTGTAAAGTAGTAAAAAGATTTTTTAAAAACCAACAACTTATGTATCATTGATAAAGAAGGCGCAAAAAGGGCGGCAGTGGTTAGGAAAAACCTCTGAGGCACAGCAGATTTTATGAACTCACCGAGTATCTTAGTTTTGCAGTGACTTTCTCTCTGTGGGCTTTATTTTGTTAAATCATTTTGACTTAACCAGGAAACTAGAGCAAGAAAGGCCAGTTGGCAGGAAACCATTCAATCCTCTATTAGGTATTTGTTTCCATTGACACAGTACTCCGTTGGGAGTCTTCATGGGATTATCAGAAGAGGGTAGTGCCTTTTTTTTTTTTTTTTTTTTTTAGGGACAGAATGAACTTGGCTAAATTTAGCAAAACACCTACTAGGTCTGGGGGTTCTATTAATACAAATCATAAGATAGCCTTCCAAAGCCTTATGGCTGCCTTTTTTTTTTTTTTTTTTTAATTTTTTGAGACAGAGTCTCACTCTGTTGCCAGGGCTAGAATGCCATGGCATCAACCTAGCTCACAGCAACCTCAAACTCCTGGGCTCAAGCAATCCTGCTGCCTCAGCCTCCCTAGTAGCCAGGACTATAGGCATGTGCCACCATGCCCGGTTAATTTTGTCTATATATTTTTAGTTGTCCAGCGAAATTCTTTCTATTTTTAGTAGAGACGAGATCTGGCTCTTGCTCAGGCTGGTCTCAAACTCCTGAGCTCAAACGATCCTCCTGCCTCAGCCTCCCAGAGTGCTAGGATTACAGGCATGAGCCACCACGCCCGGCCATGGCTGCTTTTAAAAATTACTTAAGAACAAAAATATTCCCTTAGGCTGGTGACCTCATCGTGCATTCTCATACCCTTTTCCCTACCTCTCTCCATTGGTCTCCATGTCAGAGACCAAGAATCTAGAACCGCATGTCTGGGGCAGGCCCCGACCACGCCCCCTCTCCCAGCACGGGACCCAGACCCTTCCTGGGAAATGGAGTCTGCCTCAACAGGCAGTGAGGCCCTTAGGTCCACGGGCCAGGCAGATGGACTCTCAGGTAGATTGGAGGGTAGGGGCTGAACATATTTAAAGAAACTGATTTTCATAGCCGCCCACCTCGGGGAAGGAATTATCACCACCAAGAAGTTTTTATTAAGTGGCTAATAAAGTGTGGTGCTCTCAGAGCTTGTCTTCCGGCGGGAGTGATTCATTTTGTAACTATTAATAGTTATCTAAATAAGAATGGAGGTGGCATGAACTCCGGTTTCACTGAGTGTTTATATGACTGGGCGTTTATTTACTGCAGATGTTTCCAAAAGACAAAAGGATTCAAACTAGAAAAGGCAGATGGCCCAGTGGTTGGCAGACAGACTGCTGACTGGCTTTCCCTGCTGCTGCTGGAGTCACCTGGCAGACATCTAAGGGGGTGACGAAGTGGCAGGTGTGCTGGGGACGTGGCCAGCCGCCTGTCCTCAGGGCCTTTCACACACCACCTGCAGGTGGCTGAGTCTGGGCTGTGAGTCAAAGCTACAGGTGATGAGCGAGGAGGGGGAGGGGAAGGGGAGGAGGAAGAGGAGGCTGGGCTGGCTCTCGGGGCAGTCACCCCCAGATGGTGGCAGGGAGGCACGTGCAGAAAGGGGCTGGGCCACAGATTATGAATTAAGCCCTGCTCCCGCCTGAGAACAGCGCCTGCAGTGGTACAGGTCCCAGCGAGCTGCTGTCTCAACTCATGCTTACCTGGGGGAAGAACTTGGATGGTATAATTCTTAAGTGATTTGCAGCTCACCTTTCAGGCAGTTTTTATTTCAATTCCACATGCAGCCAGCTCTCAGAGCCGCTCAGAGGAGGCCGGATGAGTGTTCCCCGGCTCCGTTCTCCAGCTTAGGCGAGAGCAGGGGATGAACGACGTAGATCAAGTGGCAGGACTTGGCCAGCCCACGCTACAGCCTCACAGAGCCAAGGGCATTACCAGCGGTCGTGAGGTCACGTCGGACCGGGCAGCCTTGAGGCCCAGGAGTGAGTGAGCTGGGACGCCGGGCAGGGGGAGCGATGTGGCCTGCAGACAGCGCCTCCCTGCCTCTTCCTAGCGCGCCAGCTCCCTGGGCCAGTCTCATTCACCATCCCACATCTCTCTCTGACCTCATAGTACTTTTCAGACTGTGGGTTGCAACCCCATTAGTGAGCTGTGACAGTGATTCAGTGATTCCCAACAAGCATAGTGGGGAAGATATGGAATTGACTGGAGAATCAGAATTCTTCCTGCGTAGCGCATACTGTTTCACGAAGTGTATTCCAAGGTGTGCCTGTGTGTTTGTTTACTGGGTAATAATGTGAAATGAGTCCCTTACTGTGAGTCAAAATGTTTCAAAGCTGCTGGGCTTTTCTGCTAGCAAACACCTCTTCCTACATAGGATCCTCCCAAAACCCACCTACCCCTCAAAAAAGAAGTCTTGTCAGTCTCCTCCCCTCAAAGTTGGACACGTTTACTCTAACTTAAAAGAAAGAGACTACTGCAAGAACACCAGCCAACCTACCAACTGAGGTTAATGTCCTCAGGATGCCCTCTGAATTCAGAAGTGCAGGCTGCTTCCCAGGAGGAGAATGGTGGGGTAGGGGAGTTTGGGGGGACATTTCAGTTATTATTGCTGCATAACAAATCACCCTAAAACTCAGTGGCTAATTAGGAATGGGTTCATTTTATTATGCTCACAAATTATATGGGGTAAGAGTCTGGACAGGGCCTAGCAGGGATGGCCTATCTGTGCTTTGTGATGTCTGAGGACGTGGGGGGAAGACTTGGCTGGAGGTGACCTGGCCTCACTCACAGGTCTAACCCTTAATGGTCGCTGTCACAGAAACCTCAGCTGAGGCTGCAGCCACAGCATGACAGTGGCCTCTCCACTGCAGCCTGGGCTTCTTTCTTACACAGCGCCCTCAGGGTAGGCAGCCCAGTATCCCAAGGTTAACTGGTGGGTACTATGTGGCCCTTTCTAACCTCACTGCTGCTGCAGTCTAATGATCTCAAGAGAGTCCTTGAGGGAAAAGACACAGATCACATCTTTCCAGGGAGGGAAAGTCAAAAAGTTTGTTGAACATTTTTAAATCGCCGAGATTTTTTTGACGGCTGGGGTGGAGGGGTGAATTTTAGTAGCCTTTGAAGGAAAGGCTGCACTTGAACTGTGGTGGGACTGCACACACAGCCTGTGTACAGAAGGGACACGGTGGCCGTTATGGAGGCTGTAGTGGGGTCAGAGAGCTGGGATGAGTCCAGAGAACAATCTATGGGTGAAATGTTACAAGAAAGGCTTCCCCTGAAAGGCCCAAGTATCCCCTCTAAAGCTGTCAGACAGTCAGACTGACAGAAAGCATTGGTGGATTGTAGGGCAAATGAGTGAACACCCAAGGTCAAGGCCACCCTGGGGGGAACCTCTGAATAGTCAGGACAAAGTGGAAGTTTCTGAAACAAGAGCTGAGGCAGACTGCCTGGGGCTAACTCCCTTGCTGGAAGGCCCTGGAGAGATTCCCAGAGGGAGGGCAAGTTCAGAGGGAAGGACATTCTGGAAGATTCTCTGCCCCATTCTGCACCAGCCTGGGCCGGCTAGGTTCTGTCTGGAGGGGAGGGCTGGCCAAGTCCCCAGTTCTTTCAGAGGAAAAACATGGTTATTTTTCAAAGAGGAAGATAAAAGGCAGGGAGAAGGACTCGCCAGCTTCTGGAGGCTTCTAAGAAAGAACTCCTTGTTTTGAAAAACAAACAGGATCTGATGCAAATAAGGCTTTCAGAGGTAATTTGGTAGAAAATGCGCTGTCTGGTACACGATTACCAGTGTCCACTTCCCCAAACTGGAATAATCCTCTTGATCTGGCTGCACTCACTTGGACGATCTGCAAAATCCTGTCTATGGACTTTTGACAGTAGTGGAGAGAGTGTCTGGAGACTCTGATTTCCATAGATCCCAGAACCTCAGCAGCAACGTGGGCTTGGGGAGCAGGAGCGGCCCTTGGCCAGGCCCAGGCTCTTCTGTCCCCACCATCCGCCAGCGTGGTCCGCCAGGAAGGCCCGTCATGGACCCCGGAGAAGACTTAACGCAAAAACACGCCAGTGCTTTTCACTGCTTTGGTGTTTTTTTTTTTTTTTTTTTTTTGAGACAGAGTCTTGCTTTGTTGCCTAGGCTAGAGTGAGTGCCGTGGCGTAAGCCTAGCTCACAGCAACCTCAAACTCCTGGGCTCAAGCGATCCTTCTGTCTCAGCCTCCCAAGTAGCTGGGACTACAGGCATGTGCCACCATGCCCGGCTAATTTTTTGTATATATATTAGTTGGCCAATTAGTTTCTTTCTATTTATAGTAGAGACGGGGTCTCGCTCTTGCTCAGGCTGGTTTCGAACTCCTGACCTCGAGCAATCCGCCCGCCTCGGCCTCCCAGAGAGCTAGGATTACAGGCGTGAGCCACCGCGCCCGGCCTGCTTTGGTGTTTTGACACTCTTTACTATACCAGTAACTCCTGCCTGAATGACAAACCCAGCCCCCCACGGGTTTCCTCCTGCAACTTCTGGGTTCCCCGTGGGCCCTTGGAGGGGAGTCATAACACTTGGGCCCCCAGCCAGGCTCCCAGAGGCTCCCTGTACCCCACCCCCACCTCCTTCCCCTGACCCCCAGCATTCCCCCACCACTCTCCTCCAGGAATGTTTGGGCTCTTCTAAGGCCCTTGGAAAGAAGTCACCTCCTGCATGCAGGGGGTCCCTGTCCCTAGAAAGCCACATCCATCAAAGCGCAGGAATTTATTTCCCTGCAAACTTCCCCCACCCCTTGACGGATGTCAGTTGCACTAGCACACACGTTTCCCAAACTCCCGGAAAAAGCCGAAGCTTTCTCTGCTGACATCCGCCAGTGCCCTGGGGCCAGCTGCCGGAGCACCCCCCAACCCTCCCCGAGCCATCAGACCAAGTGCGGGCTCCTGCTCTTGGTAGGGCGTCGTCCCGGACCCTCCTCCTGCCTCCCCGAGGGGCCCAACTTGGGCTGCAGGTCAGCGGGGTGCACTGGCCGCTGCAGAGCCCCAGCTGGGCACAGACCTCCGGGTGGCCGAGGCCGGGCCAGCCAGTAGTTTTGTATTTAACTCCCTCCTGCAACCTGGGATTTGTAAAGACAGTTCGGGGCGTGGTCACATGGCTGCCTCTCTGCACTTACTGGGGTGGGCTTTAGTTGCTTTTATTGTGGCATAGCCTAGGGGGCTTTAGAGAAGGAAATCAACCCACAGCCACCACATTTTTTAATGCCCCTCTCGGAGCGAGGGACGATTGCGCTGCCCAAACTTCATTAACACGCCCATTAGCGGTATCTGATTCCTGGGTGGGAAGCTGGGAGCCTCCCTGCCAGAGCAAATCGGCTCAAGCTAATGCATATGTTAATAGCACTAATGTTGGCGCATTTGGTGTTCTGCAAAGAAAGACAGTGAAGTATCTGCGCTGTCTCTTCCAACACTAAAAAAAAAAAAAAAAACGGGGGTGGGGGGGAGGGAGCGACAAAAAAATAAAGCTGTCCACTTGCAACATTTATAGTCTGTATTTATAGACAAGAGCAGTATGTTGGTGATTCCAGAGGCACCACGCCAGCTCTCAGACTCTGCGTCTTACATTATTCAGCAAGTCTGTTGTAAAACGGTCTGGTGATAGGCATGCTGGGGCTTCTGAGTGTCAACAGAAAAGCACCCAAACTCTGTAAAATAATTTAGAGAGGTTTATTCCCAGCCAAATATGTGAGACCATGGCCCAGAGAGCCAAGCCCAAGAAGCCCTGAGCAAGTGGTCTACCCATGGTTGGGTTACAGTTTGCTTTTATACGTTTCAGGGAGACAGGAATTACATGTAAAGTCATAAATCAGTATATGGATGGTATACATTGGTTTGGCCCAAAAAGGGAGGACATCTCCAAGCTGGGCATTACAGGTTATAGGCAGGGTCAAAGATCCTTTGATTTTTAATTGGTTAAAGAAATGAAGCTTTGTGTAAAGGCTTGGAATGTTTTAAGTTAAGATAAGGGAAGTCTGTTAATTAGAGACGATAGCCTTAGACCTGCTAATGAGCTACAAAGGACATCCCCAAGAAGGGAAGGGGGCATGGCGAGGCATGTCTGACCTCCCTTCTTATGGCCAGCAACTCAGCTTTAGGGTATTTCTGGGGTTCTTTTGGCCAAGCTGGGGCCCATTCAGTTTGGGGAGAACTTAAGATTTTATTTTAGTTCACATGAGTTTGTAAAGTGTGCTGACTAACCCAAGGGTTCCTTCCATCCTAGCATCTCTTCTTAGGAGGATCTTGCTGTACCATCTGCCATCTGCCATGTTGAGTGGTGTTCCTGAGAATTTACCTAGATGAGGCACCCTCAGGGGCTTCCCTGGAGACCCTACATGGTGTCAAATTAGCAACTTCAACTCCTGTCTTTCTGGAGAGAGATCAATCATGCTGTTTCTACAGCAGAGCTACTGGTGTTGGCCTGGCAACATTGTATTCCCTATTTAAACCACAAGGTGATAGGCTTCAAGCTTATAATTAGCGATATTCTAGGGGAATTCATGCAAACATTTATCGCATAGTGCACAGATTGCTGGGTCTTCGAAAGAATATGGTGCTGGCTGAAATTGTAGATTTGTGCCCACCCTATGGGTTTGTTCATTTGTTTCTGCCTCTACCTACTTTCAAACTCATCTCAGCAATATTTCTAGCTTCGTCAGAAAACAGTGGATAGTTTGTTTCTTTAGATTTTCTTTCAAGTTAATGACCATCAGGAAGACAGGAAATATCTCTGCTGTAATAAACTGGCTGCAATGGAAAGTAGGATTTTAAAATGTGGACATCTCTCAAATTGTGTTGAGAGAAAGTTTATATATGGAATCTGGTTTTCTGGTTGGTATCATTAAAAGATTGAAAATATGTTTCCATAGTTAAGATTGTAACAAGTCCTGCAGTAGGTAGGGACTGTGTTTAAAAGCTTTGGTTCTGAAGAGATAGAATGGTCCAAGGTGATTCTGATCTATGTAGAGCAGGCGTCCTCAAACTACAGCCCGCGGGCCACATGCGGGTGTTCTTGCCTATTTGTTTCTTTACTTTAAAATAAGATGCGTGCAGTGGCGTTTCACCAGCACTGTATCTGCTGAAAGTGGGAGCTGTCAGGTGTTTCAATGTAGTTGTGCTGTCTTGAAAAAAAAAAAAGTGTCTCCAAACAAACAAAAACAGAGAAACCGAGGCTCTCTAGAGAAACCAAGGTTCTATAGCACATTAGGAGATCTGTGGCTCCTTGGCCATCTCTCCAGTTATTTTTAGCTAACTCTATTAAAATAGGCCAAGATCCAGGATACTGCTGTAGAGAAGATGCTTCTCAGACCTGGGCCTATGTTAAGGTCAAGATCCTTGATAAAATTTGGAATATTTTGTGTTATTTGGCTTCAAACTATGGAAAAGACTTGAAAAAAAAAAAAAAAAACGAGAGTATCTTTGCTTTCCTGTTTAGGTTTGTCCTTAATAAATGTTAAAATAAATTATTTTCTCCTGGCCATGTACTTCCTGATGATAGCTCATAGAGGGCACATTATTTTGAGCATAAAGAGTTGATAGGAGGAACGAATGAAAACCAGCTTTCTTAAAGTTCATGAGTTTCACATTAGTGGTGCTGAGGTCTCTAACCATGGGCTTTACTATGGTATTGCAGGTCTCAAGGTTTAGCCTAGGAAAATAGAGCTGGTGGCAAGAGGGGAGGTAGAGGAAAAGGGAAGCAGTGTTGGTGATTGTGATGGCGAAAGTGCTAGAATTCAAAAAGGCAGACAAGGGCTAACAATGTATGCACTGAAGGCCTTGGGGAACTGGCCCAGCTCCCGTCTGCACCCCTTTAGTAATGGGGTGGTTCTCTTCCCACTTCCCACATTTTCCCTTCTCAGCAGAAGTAAGAGGGAAGGGTGGCCAAGTCTCTTATTTCAGTTATTATTGCTGCAAAACACACTAGCCCAACACCCCCTGGCTTAAACCAACAGCCAATTTATTGTGCTTCATGGTTTCTGTGGGGCAGGACAGGGCGCAGTGAAAATGTCTTGATTCTGCTCCATGATGGTTGGAATCTCAGCTGGAAAAACAGGGAGTCTAGGGCTCACTTGATGGTTGGAAGCTAGAATTACCTGGAGGCTTCTTTATTCACATGTCTGGCATCTGGGTTGCTGGGATGTCTGGGAGAAACGAACAAAGACTACTTGTCACTTGGCTTTGTTGCAGCATGGTGGGCTCAGGGAGGTCAGACTTAAATGTCTTCTGACATTGAGGCTCAGGCTCCAAGCTGGAATGTTCCAGTGAACAAGGCAGAAGCTGCCTCACTGTTTTGGACCTGGCTCCGGAGGTTGGTCACATAGTGTCACCCCGCCATATGCCCGTTGACAGAAGCAGTCGCAAGCCCACCACAATGAGGAGAGGAGGATTGGACTCTACCCTTAGATGCGAGTGAGACAAAGACACGTTATAGAAGAGGATGAGGAATGGGAGGTGTTTTTGGAGCAACCTTTGGAATCAGCCTCAGATGGGGAAACAGAAGAAGTGAGCAGAAAAGACCTGATGGCAAACCTGGCACGTTCTTGCTCTTGCTTCCCCTTAGAATAGTTCTTTCTAACTTAGACTCTGTGTGATCCCCAAGCAACTGATTGGTCAAGTTGATTAATTTTTTTAAAAAAATCCATTGGATTAACCATTTGGGGTTGTGTAAGCTAAAGGTGAATTGACTGACTGAGGGCTTTTCATCTTTCCAGGGACTGTTGAGTTAGGTAGGTCCAGCTAAGGAATCATGGGGCCAGTGTCTGTAACAAAAGCTTGGAGGCGGCCTTTCTGGTACTTGTCTGTCCCCCCCACCCCAGTCCCCACTGCCTCCTTGGTTACTAAGCAGTTACCTGGCAACCATGTCTCCTCCACATCAGCTGCTGAGCCAAGAGGCTCAGCCTCCCCTCCCCCAGCTCTCCAGTCTCCCATGGATCACTGGGGATGGGATACATAATGAGATTTTAATTGTCACATTGTATCGGATCATTTTTTCCGTGTGCATATCTTCTAGGCAGAGATGTAATTTCAATTAATTTTGCTTATCTGATAAAATTTTCATATCCTTTAAGCTAATTTCATTTGAACTAATAGGCACCATGCTCCTCTTTGAGTTCCAGCTTGATGTCTTAGCCTGAGCCGAGATCTCCTGGATACTCAGACACATCAAAGAGCATCTGCACTGCGTGCAGAAGTGGCCATGAGAAGTGGCCTCTGTTCCTGGATGTAGCTTGCTTGTGGGGCCTTTCCTTTTGCTTTTCTCACTTGAAGAGCATTCTTAAAATCCCATTTGGTTTTATTATGTTTCAACTCAAGCTCTCAGTATGTCCCTAACAAAAGATATCCCATTGTTCTAAGTGTCAAACCCATAGAGATTAAAATTACACTTGACTTGAAAGAGTGTCTTCCTTTTCTCCCTGCTGATGCAGGATATGGGGCAGCTGATTCTATCTTAGTGATGAGTCTGGGTGTTGGTTTTATTAAGGGAAGTGGGAAGGTGGGGAAGGCATTGTAATTTTAATATGTAGGAGAAAGGGACTGATGTCCTTAATTTTATTTCTCAGTAACCCCTATGGGGTGTATGGGCTCTGGTTAAAATTCACTTGAACCCCAAATATGCCTTTGTAGAAATTAAGCTGCTCTCTCTTTATTTTTAACTATATAGTAAAACTAAACTGGAAACTGAGTTTATATTTGTCCTTTGCTATGGTACTGGGTTTGGTCAAAACCAAGCAAAAACTTGAAGGTAGTAAGGAACAGAAAGTCAGATGCAAAAATGCTGATAGGCAATATTGAAACAAATCGTGCATTGGCCAATCTTTGGGTTTCCTTGCTAGAATTTTCTGGCTAGCAAATTTGTTTCTTATTAAACCAAGAAGAGAAATCTAAGGAATATGAGATATGAGAATCTAAGAGAAATCTAAGGGATAAGAATGAGAAGGTTTAGACAGAAGGAGAAAACAAAACGAGTGAAGCTGAAGACACGCAGGTGCATGCACACATGGTGGCTAGGCTCTCAGGGGACTAGCCTAGTCTAGCCCAGACTGTCACTGGTTACCTGTGTGACCTCAGACAAACACTCAGCCCCTGTTCCCACGTAAGTGGAATGAGGACTGGACCAGGCAGGACCTGTGGCCCATTGAGACTCACCAGTCTTCGATTCAAAGCCAAGCAAATGGCGTTGCATCAAGACTGCAAGGGCAGACACTGAGTGCAGGACTTGCCAAAGACACTCGAGAGACTGTAGAGGGTGAGACTTGCTTTGATGGTGGCACTCAAGCCCGAGCACTGTCCCGTCCTTACTGTCAGCACACTGAGAGTGGGTCTACTTTCAGAGATGGACTCCCACCAACCACCTTGGGAGACTGATGCACCAAAACTCAAGTGCCAATTTGACGATTTATAATGGAAATGTAAAATGAGAAACACAACTATTATGTAGATCCCCGTGTTCATATCCACAGATCAACACCTTCACCATGGAGAGGACATCTTGGTTGTTACCAGTTTGGGGAAATTATGAATAAAATTGTGTATAAAACTTCTAAAAACATTCGTCTACAAGCTTTTGTGTGAACACGCCTTTTCCATTCACTCCGGTAAATGGTTTGGAGTGGTATCCCTGGGTCCTACTGTACATATATGGCCAATGTGTTGTTGGTTTAGAGCCAAACTGTCTTCCAGAGTGGACATGCCATTTTCTATTCCAACCAGCAATGAATGAGAGCCCACATTGTAATCACAGTTTACTTGGTGAACCGGAACTTGTTCGTTTGTGCAATAAATATTTATTGAGGGTTCATTAAATGCCAAGTGGTATTCTAGACATTGAGAACAAAATAGACAAAAATCCCCTGTCATCATGCAGTTTATTGTCTAGTTGGCAGAAGGAGGCTAAGAAACTAAACAAATACTATATATGTAGTATGCCAAATGGCAATTAGTGCTAAGGAGAAGAATAAAACATGGGAGTCAAATTTTACAGAAGGAGGTCTGCGAGGGTTTCCTGGAGACAGTGACATTTGAGCCAATATGTGGAGGAGGTGGGAGGTGAGCAGGAGGGTGTCTAGGGAAAGAGAACTCCAGGTGCAGAAGCCCCAGCGTGGAGCACAGCTGGTGTGCTTGGCGAGGCTGCCGGGCTTGAGCAGAGTCAGGCAGGAGAGGGTGGCAAGAAATGAGGCCAGAGAAAAAAGTGTGGCAGGGACCAGAACGTGGAGGGCCACATAAAGACTTCACCCTTTTTCTTGGAGTTGGATGGGAGCTGTTGGAGGGTTTGGGCTGAGGAGTGGCATGATCTGCCCTGGATGAGGCTTTAAAAGTCTCACTCTGGATGCTGTGTTGAGAACAGCAGAGACTAAGGAGCAGGAGTGGCAGCAAGGGGTGGTTAGAAAGCCAATTCAGTAATCCAAGTCAGAGATGCGTGGCTCAGGCCAGGGCGGAAGCAGTGGAGAGGGTGGGAAGAGATCAGATTCTGGAGATATTGTGCAAGTGGAACCAACAGGATTTCCTGGCAGATTGGAGGTAGAATGTGAGGGAAATAGACGTATGTGGGTACCTGGAGTTGGGCCAAACTTTATAGATTAAAGGTGTAGTCCTTTAAAGACTGTCGTCACTTGAGGCACCAGTTATAAATTCAAGAGTCCCCAGGGCCACCCTCACTTCTGACCAGCTGGCTCCAAATTTGGGGGTTTCCATGATCAACCTCAGGTTTGATAGTGTGCTAGAAAGACAAAATTCATGGACAGCACCATACTTACAAATACAGTTTTATTACAGCAAAAGGATTCAAATTAGAAGAATTGTGTGGGATGACAAGTGAGCATTCCAAATGCAAATCTTCCATCCTTAGGGACATGGTGCCCTCCCAACACCAGTGTATCAGCATGACAGCAATACTCCAAGGACCCAACCAGGGACGCTCATCTGAGCTTCAGTGTCCAGTGTGTTTATTAGGGTCTTACTACATAGACCGATTGATTGCATCATGGCCCACATGACTCAGTCTCTAGCTCTCCTCCACTCCCCCTGGAGGTCAGGCTGTTATCATGTCTCCCAATGTCCCAACCCTCTAATCCCTGGTTGGTCTTCCTGGTGTGACCAGCCCCATCTTTTGCTAAATTAGCAAAAATTATGTAGGAACTCACCATGAGTCACCTCATTAGCATAAATTACCAGGCATGGTCTAAGGAGCCCAACATGAAAACAAAGATGCTCCAATCACTTCAGAAATTCCAGGGGGTTATAGGTTAATTCCCATAAGTTGGGGACAAAGGCCAACCAAATTCTTTATTACACGTAGGATAATTTCTAAGTTTTTGGCCTAAACAAATGGGAAATGGGGGTTGCCATTAGCTGAGATGAGGAAGGGAAGAGCTGGCTTGCCAGTGTGGGTGACTCTTACCATTTGAGAAGTCAGAGGATGCCCATCAGCCATGTCCTGCCTTGTCATCGGGAGATACCTCATACCCGCCCAAGCTGCCTTTGAACTCCCCATAACAAGGGGTGGGGAACAGGGGCTGGCTGACCCTGGCAAGTCATTTCAGTCCTCTGGGTTCCATTAAAAAAGGAATGTTGAATTTGATGATGTCCTAGGTCCTTTTTGGCTGAAATGATCTCTAACTCTAAAAAGACTCTTGTGTTGCTGTTGGTTGTGTGTACATATTCTGCCTCCTAAATAGTTAGTAAAATTTTTATGGCAGGGATGTGAGGGATCCTAGATGCACAGAGAACTGATTTTGCTTGATCCCATCTAGTATTTCTTTCCTGTCCCTCTGGGCGTAGAAATTGGCACACAGTAAATGTTCACTAAATATTTAATAGTAGTGAATTGAAACAGTTATTCAGAGATTTAAATCCCTCCCCTGCCTCCCATCCGAACCAAACCACACCGAACCCTTTTGTCTCTGGTTCAGACTATTTCGGATCCCCAGTGATCTATATAGTAGCATCAGTTTTTACCTTTATTCTGGAGAGATGGAGAGAGAGAGAGAGAATCTTTTAAAGGCAGGATAGAAAGGTAAAAATTCTAGGGTCAGAGTATCCAGTTGTGTTTTTCTTTTCTTTTTATTTAAGACAGGGTCTTGCTCTGTCACTCTGGCTAGAGTACAGTGGTGTCTTCATAGCTCACTGCAACCTCAAACTCCTAGGCTCAAGTGATCCTCCTGTCTCAGCCTCCCGTGTAGCTGGGACTATAGGAATGTACCACCATGCCCACCTAATTTTTTAACTTTTTTTGTAGAGGCAGGGTCTTGCATCTTGACCAGGCTGATCTTGAACTCCTGGGCTCAAGTGATTCTTCTGCCTTGGCCTCCCAAAGCACTGGGATTACAGGTGTGAGCCACCGTGCCTGGCCTCTGGTTGTGTTTTATTCCAAATCCACCATTTACTGGCTCTCTTGGGACAGTGACTTCACCACTCTGTGCTTTGGTTTCCTCTTCTGTAAGATGAATCTAACAATAGTACTTACCTCATAGGGGTGATGTGAGTATTAAACAATTTAATATTTGTAAAGTGCTTGTAATACTTGGGATAGTTCGTGGCAACAGTGAGGGCGATTAAAGTGGTGATGGTCTTAGGTATTCAGAGGCGAATTGATTTTTTTTTTCTTTTTGATTGGAATGGCATCAGGACTGGCCAGGTGGGCAGTAATACCTGTAGCACATAGCTTGTGCAGCTAATTGACACCCCAAAGGTTACCAGGGGCCTAAATTTGGTTCTTGCAAGTGGGAGAGGAGCTCACTCTGTTTCTTTGAAGCTGCAGCCTGCAGGTCCATGTCCTGGGTGCCTGGTGACCCAGGTGCAGGTGCAGAGGGGACAACATTACCCTGCCCCCCACTGGGAATTACTCAGAGTTCATCTCCTGCTGGTTGTGGGTTCAAATCCTTTTCTTTAGGGACAAACGTGGCTTATTTTATTTTTATGAAATAATTCTTAATGTGGTGAACCAGTTTAGTATCCAGAGGCATTCACCTATGGCTCAGTCATCACAATGTGCAATTTTTTGTTGTGATCAAAGCAAGTTTCTGCTCCTACCGAGACCCTGGGCCATGGGAGCCAGCACAGCAGCTCCGGTTTTAGTGCTAAGGTCTAAACCACTACAGCGGGTTTCTTTCTAGTGAAGATGCTAAGGAAACCTTAATTATAACTGTGCTCTTGGGCTCCCTTGGGAGCCCCTCCTCTTTCGATTGTTTTCAGAGAAGAAACAAAAATGGAGCTGCTGGTAAGGGTTTCTTCTAGGGAGCTGCAGCAAACCTGGGGCTCTTCAAAGTAGCCAGCTCTTGTCACCCCCCACAAAGATGCAATTCCTCCCAGGTCATCGGAGCCCTCCAAGCAGGCCTGCCCCCAGCACAGGGCAAGGAAGAACATCTTCAGGGTGCTAGAGACGAATGCATGCGGAAGGAAGACCAAGTCGGGCTTAATGAAAATCATGCGTTTATTGACCCCAATTGAGACTTTATTTAAATTGGTTACACAGTGCTGTTGACTGGGCTCTTTGGAACAGGTTGCACATGTTTGCTCAGCTCTTAGTTTTTGATATGGAATTTCCCTTCCTTTTTTATTCTATCCATTGCCAGTGTTCTCCCCCTCCTCTTCATCCCCAAAAATCTTTATTTTTCTCCTGTGGTCTCTCCCTCTGTTCTTCCAGTGTCCGTTTGCTCAATGCTTCTCAGTCTTGGCTCAGTCTTGGAACAGTATATCACCTGAGAAGCTTTAAAGACATCCTAGTGACCAGGCTGAACCCTAGACCAATTAAATTGGTGGGGGTGTGTCCGCTGGGAATGAAACTCAGATGTAAGTATTTTTTAAAAGCTCCCCAGCTGGTTCCCAGGTGAGAATGTTGCCTTACCTTCTGATTGGATCATGTTTGCTGTGCAAAGCCAGCTTAATGCCACTGGCTTTATACAGCTTTATGTTGCTATGGCTGTCTTCAGGTGGTTCAATTGCCATGCTTCAGTCTTGCACCTGGTGACATGCATTTCCCTTGTGCCACTTGCCAGCATGGGTCCTGTGGCCTTTTCCCTCCCTTCAAGGTTGTAAAGAGCCCAGGGCAGAAATGAAGAAGTGGGACCAGGCTTTGGTCAGGACAGGGGTAGCGTGGGGACTTGGGACGGGGCCCATGAGACTCTGCACGCTTAGCCTTACCTCATGCTATGCCTGAGTGCAGAGAGACAGTAACGGCACAGCGTGGGCTGGAGCTTCTAGTTCCTGGACACCTGAGTGGAAGGCTGGCTCGGGTTGGGGTCAGGCTGTATGAAAGGGGACAAAAGCCCCAGATGTGGGCAGCTCTGCTTATACTCCCAGGACATCAGCTGCCCAGTCTGGGGCAAAAGGAGCAGCTCCAGCTCCTGCACCTGCTCTTCTGCAGGCCCTTTTCTTCCTTCTGAGCTTCTCCCTGGCTCTAGATTTCACCAGCTCATTGTCTTTGTTGGGTATGTTGGGATGACACACTGGGAGCTGGTGCACAGAGCAGGCCCTTACTTGACAGTCCCTTCACAGGGCACACAGCAAAGGAATTTGCTTCATGCAGGGAACACTCCAGAAGCAAATCAAACATTTGCTCAAGGGACTCTGAAATCACTAGCACTTGTCAGGTAGTGGAGGAAGCAGCAGATCCAGAAACACTCTTGAGAACCCCCCCTGGTGGGCTGAGATAGTCTGGGGGCTTTATCAGGCTGTGTGGACTTTGCTGAACACTGTAAAGGGATAGGCAATGTGTGTGGTTTCCCATTGTACGTGTGTTCATGAGCCATTTATAAATCAGCCGAAGGATATCTGATAGGGAAACAAAAGGATAATATGAAAATAATCATGGAAATTTCTCCACCAGATTCTAGCAGTAGGGAGCTCCAAATACTATTGACCCACTTGGCCGAAGTGTCCTCAAATCCACAGTCTAGGAAATAGACTTTGTCCCATGGTGAGTCACACGGGCTTCCAATCCCATGCCCACAGCCTGGCTCCCATGCACAGTGTGCAGCTTTGGGTCCTTTGACTTTGTCATTCTGTGCTGACAGTGCTGAACCAGCACAGCCAAGCTTGGCTCAGCTAATCCGTTGGTACCTGTTTGTGCCCAAGACTGACCCACAGCAAAGCAGGGCAGCAGAAAGACCAGGGCTGGCTTCCCCAGGGCTGGGCAGCCTGCTTTGCAGCACCCTGGCCTCCGGCTCAAAGGCAGGTGGATGGGCTGGTGGCAGTTCCTTCTGGGGCTGAGAATTCATGCTCATTGAAAAGTTCGACCTTATCTTTAGTTAGTAGCTTGGCACTGGCTGATGCACATAGATTGGTTTAAGTCCTCTGACTTAAGGCATTTATTTGCAGGTATTCATTCATCCAGGTATTCATCGTTGACTGGGGGTGGCCTGGGGAAAGCTTACTGGATCTCAATTCTGGCTGGACTCTAGAATTGTCAAGGGGATTTTTTAAAAAGGTAGTGATGTCCAGGTCCCACCCCCAAAGTTTGTGATTTGGTTGGTCTGAGGTGGGTATTATTTTAAGCAATCATTTGGTTTTTGTTTGTTTATTTTGTTTCAAGTCTCTGAATTCTAATGTGAATCAGGGATAAAGACATGGATAAGGTGGAAAGCACATGGCCAGGCCAGGGCAAACTGAAGCCTAGCATCCTAGTGTTCAGGTTCGACGCCCCCTAAGAGTGGAACTGTGCAAAGATCAGTTTTTCCTCTGTAAAGTGAGGGGCAGGCTACACAACTTCCACAAGCAGCTGCATCCACCAGGGAGACTGGAAATCATGCGGAAGCTTAGAATTCTAGATCAGGCAGATGAAAATGGACGTTCATGAAGGTGAGGAGGGGCAGGCAGGCCCCACAGGGGACGTCGGTCAACGCCAGCGTTTGAGAGCCACTGGAGAGGCAATCCTGGAGTTCCCTTTGAGATAGAAAGTCTAGGCCCCTGTGATCTTACATAAGACGTTATGTGGGGGACCTAGAGACAGCCAACAAGGTCCCTGTCCTCAAAGAATGAGAATGTAATTGGCATAGGTTTGGCCCATGGAGAACATCTGGGCACAAAAAAGCAAGGTACAGACAACTGGAAAACGATGTGTTGGGAAATGAACAAGACATGAATGTCAGTTGATAAGGAGGCAGGAGGCTGAGGAGTGATTTCCAGGCCATTTTCATGACTGTGTAAGGTAGTTTATGTGGAGCACAATGGGTTCTTCATTTCAACCAAGAGCTCTTAAGGGTCTAAGTTGCACTGGGAGTGGAGGAATTGGCTCCTGCTGGGGTGGGTAAGCCAGTCTCAAGAGGACTTTATTTTTAACAGGCTTCCAAGAGAGGTTATGGATTTTCTTCCCCTTGACACCCTAGAAACAAAACTTTTTAAAAAGTAGAGGCCAGGTGTGGTGGCTCACACCTGTAATCCCAGCACTTTGGGAGGCTGATTGATATAGGAGCATCGCTTGAGGCTAGGAGTTTGAGACCAGCTTGGGCAACATAGTGACACTCATCTCTGCAAAAATTTGTTTGAAAAAAATTAGCCAGGCATGGTAGCATAGTTTTAGCCACTCAGGTGGGTCAAACAGGAGGGTTGCTTGAGCCCAAGATTTCAATGCTGCAGTGAGAAGTGATTATGCCACTGCACCTCAGCCTACATGATGGAATGAGACTCTGTTATCTAAAAAAAAAAAAAAAAAAAAGTAAAGAAAAAATCTGTTTTTCCATCATATGTCAAGATGCGTGTGCCGACTCATAATAGTAAGAACATGGTGAATTGTTTGACGGGTTTTTCCAGAAGAGAGGACGGGCTGCCTTGTGTTCCCATCTCTCTTGCTCTACCTTTGCAACAGTTTTTGAGGCAGCTTACAGTGGCTAGAGGTGGCGTCTATTGCTGGGTAGAGGATCTTTCTCTGCATGGGATGAATGCTCCATTTCTGGACTGCTTGGATTATAGTCTTCTTTTATAATAAAAATTCTCAACAAATTAGGTATAGAAGGAACATACCTCAACACGATAAAGGCTATATATGACAAACCTAACATCATACTGAATGAGGAAAGCTGAACGTTTTCTGCTAAGATCTGAAACAAGACAAGGTGCCTACTTTGACCACTCTTTTTCAACATAGTACTGGAAATTCTGGCCAGGGCAATTAGGAAAGAGAAAAAAATAAAGGGCATCCAAATTGGAAAAGAGGGAGTGAAATAAATAGTCCCTCTTTACAGATGACATAATCTTATATATAGAAAAACCTAAAGACTCCACCAAAAAAACTCTTAGAACTGATAAACAAATTCAGCAAAGTTGCAGGATACAAAATCAACATGTAAAAATCAGTAGTGTTTCTATACACCAATAACAAGCTAGCTGAAAAAGAAATCAATAAAGCAATTACACATGCAATGACTACAAAAACAATAAAATATCTAGGAATAAATTTCACCAAGGAGCTTAAAGACCTCTACAATGAAAAGTACAAAACACTGATGAAAGAAATTAAAGAGGACATATACAAAAAATGAGGGACAACTCATGCTCATGGATTGAAATAATTAATACTGTTAGAATAACCATACTATCCAAAGCAATCTAAAGATTCAATGTAATTCAAAATACCAATGAAATACTTCACAGAAATAGAAAAAAAAAATCCTTAAATGACCACAAAAGACTCCAAATAGCCAAAGCAATCCTAATAAAAAATGAAACAGCTAGAGACATCACATTACCTGACTTGAAAATATACTGCAAAATTGTAGTAACCAAAACAGCATAGCACTGATATAAAAACAGACACATAGACCAATGGAATAGAATAGAGAACTCAGAAATAAAAAATCTACACATATACAGCCAAGTGATTTTTGACAAAGGTGCTAGAACATACACTGGGGAAAGGGCAGTCTCTTTAATAGATGGTACTTGGAAAACCGGATATGCGTAAGCAGAAGGGTGAAACTAGACCATTATCTCTCACCATGTACAAAAATGAACTCTAAATGGATTAAAGACTTAGACGTAAGACCTGAAACTATAAAACTACTAGAAGAAAACATGGGGGAAATACTTCAGGACATTTGTCTAAGCAAAAATTTTATGGTTAAGACTTCAAAAGTAGAGGACATAAAAGGAAAATAGATGAATGGGACTATTTCAAACTAAAAAGCTTCTTCGCAACAAAATAAACAATCAACAGAATAAAAAGACAACCTGTTGAATGGGAGATAATATTTGTAAAGTATACATTGAACAAGGGACTAATATCCAGATATATAAGGAGTTCAACTCAATAGCAAAACAAAACAAACAACAAAAGCACCCTTATAATATGATTTAAAAATGAGCAAAGATCTGAATATACATTTTTCATAAAAAGACAAATAGTGAAAAAGTATGCTCAAAATTACTAGTAATCAGGGAAATGCAAATTAAAACCATAATGAGATATTGTCATACCCAGTTAGTATGGCTATTATCAGAAGACAAAAAATAACAAATGCTGACAAGGATGTAGAGAAAAGGGAACTCTTATACACTGTTGGTGGAAATTTAAATGCATACAGCTATATGGAAAACAGTATGGAGGTTTCTCAACCTCTAGAAATAGAACTACCATGAGATCCAATAATCCCACTGCTGTGTATTTATCCAAAGGATAGAAAATCAGTATATCTGGCCGGGCGCTGTGGCTCACGCCTGTAATCCTAGCTCTTGGGAGGCCGAGGCGGGCGGATTGCTCAAGGTCAGGAGTTCGAAACCAGCCTGAGCAAGAGCGAGACCCCGTCTCTACTATAAATAGAAAGAAATTAATTGGCCAACTGATATATATATAAAAAATTAGCCGGGCATGGTGGCGCATGCCTGTAGTCCCAGCTACCCGGGAGGCTGAGGCAGAAGGATCACTCGAGCCCAGGAGTTTGAGGTTGCTGTGAGCTAGGCTGACGCCACGGCACTCACTCTAGCCTGGGCAACAAAGCGAGACTCTGTCTCAAAAAAAAAAAAAAAAAAAAAAGAAAAGAAAAAAAAAAAGAAAATCAGTATATCAAAGAGGTATGTGCACTCCCATGTTTACTGCGGCACTATTCACAATAGTCAAGATATGGAATCAACCTAAATGTCCATAAACAGACAATGGATAAAGAAAATGTGGTATGTATACACAATGGAATGCTATTCAGCCATAAAAAAGAATAAAATCCTATCGTTCACAACAACATTGATGGAACTGGAGTTCATTGTGTGAAGTGAAATCAGCCAGACACAGAAGAATGAATACCACTTGTTCTCACTCATAAGTGAGAGCTAAACAATTTTGAGCTTGTAGAAGTAGAAGTATGGTTGTGATTATTAGGGTCCAGGAAGGGTGGAGGAAGGTTAAAGAAAGGCTGGTTAACAGATACAAAGTTACAGCAAGATGGGGGAATAAGTTCTAGTGTTCTGTAGCAGTATAGGGTGACTATAGTTAACAATTTATTGTGTTTTTTCAAAAAGCTGCAAGAGCAGATTTTGAATAGTCCCAACACAAAGAAATGATACATGTTTGAGGTAATGGAGGTTCTAATTACCCTGATTTGATCATTACACAATGTATACATGTATCAAAATGAAACTCTATTCCATAAATATACACAATTATTATGTGTCAAGTAAAAATAAAAAGGGGAAAATGGTGATCATGAAGGGTGTGCATTTGTGGGCATGTGTGAGTGAAGTGGGTTATTGAAATCCACTAAAGTCAGGAGCTATTCATCAAAAGCTAGAAATGTCGACATTCTTTTCAACAAACTCTTTTTATGCCTCCAGCCTTCCAAGCAGTCAAGGCCACTGATTCATACTAAAGTCAGAAAAGACATTGTGCTATTTAGGCCTGATTTTTAAACAATGCATTATAGCGATGGCAGAGTGTTGGGCAAGTGGGCGGTACAGAGAAAGGTATATGCACACTTGTGAGTGTGTGCATGTATGTACACACGTGTGCGTGTGCATGTGTACACTATTTGGTTTGCATAAATCTACTTGAAAACCCAGCCTGTGACTCGCTACCTTCCAGAACATTCTCCCTAACCAAGCTGCTCTCACCCTACTGTGTCAACTTTGTAGCATGTGTGATTTTGCTTTTACTCTGAGTCTCAGGCTGTTCCATGTGTGTGTGAAATAAAACATCCCACATGAGAAGGGCGGGTCTGGCTCTCAGTTCTGTACCACTTGACAAAGCCATGGTCTTGTCATTTGTTGCATTCGCTCCTCTCTTCTCATGGCATCAGCTCATGTCTGGGCACAGATGGCTATTCTATTGCCAGAATGATTTAACAAAAAAGAAGAAGAAGAAGAAGAAGAAGCTGAGTTCTTTGTTTGAACCACTGTGACCCTAAGAACTGCCTATCAGAAGCTATGGTTGTTGAGGGCATTCATTATCACCGATAAAACCCCTTTGAGTCCTGAGCTGTGAGGACATAAAAGACACCGGCCTTGGCAACATAAGAAGCCGAACCAACGTTCCTGGGGAGAGAACACAGCCCGTCCACAGAAGGACCCAATTAAACACAGCATATAGCTCTGAGCTCAGTGCTGCAGACAAAAAGATGAATACGACCTGTCTCTTGAGAGACCTGCAGTCTGATGGCAGAGATAGACTTTCAAACAACTAACCATAAAGCAGAAGGATAAGTGCCTTTTATGTACAAGGTTATGTATAAAGTTTTATGAACGTATCAAAAAAGGACCAAGTCATTCCATGTGGCTGCTTCACCAAGGCCCCTCCGAGGAAGGGACTTTGCCGATGAATAGGAGTTTGCGAGGTGAGAAGCTGCAGGACAGAATTTGGGGCAGAGAGAGCTAAAAACGCATGGTGCTTGGAAAGTGGGGAGCAACTTCATGTTGAAGCTGAGGATACACAGTTGGGCAGAGCAGGGAGGGCAAGAAATGAAATTATATAATGATTGACATGGATAGAGTGCTTACTATGTGTTAGGCATCACACCGAGCTCTTTACATGTTATGAATTTAATCTTTATAACATGCGTATGATGTAGGTACTAGTTGCATCGTTTTACTGGTGGGTAGGTTGAGGTATAGTCAGTAAGTACTTAGGAGAGAAATGTTCCTAAGGTCACAGGATTGGTAGAAGGTGGAGCTGGGACATGACCCCAGGTAGCCTGACACCAGCCCCTGTGCCCTTCACCACTAGGCTGTTTGCACAAGGATATTGTAGTTCTGAGGGTTAACAATGACAAAGGTTAGGTAGATGGGGCTCCAGGGAGAAGGCATCAGAAAGAGGTACACAAAGAGGACTTGGGTGAGGTGGAGGAAGAGGGGGTGGGAGGACCTCGCCCAGGCAAGGAGGGAACCCATGGTGTGGGAATGAAGAAATTCAATGTGCCATTAGCCTGGGCCATAGGACTGGTCCGTATCCCAGTTCTTTTTGGCACAGCCCAAATAAACATCACACTGGAAGTCCTTGAAGCATCTCTGCTCTCTAGAAAGGTCTGGGGAACTCATGTCTGCTCACTTTCTCTATGGTCCCTTCCTGCTCACTGGCCTGGGAAGATGCAGTAGTTCCTAACAAAGGAAGACGGATGCCTGGGGGACACCCATGGGCCGACCTTCCCCTCTGTTATATGTGGCTTTTAAAGCATAGCTGCTACCAACCGTCCCTGGCTGGGGACTGATGCTGTTTGGCAGTGGGATTTAATGAATCCAGCAGTGCCTTGCTCCCTATTATGAATCCCTGAGGGGTGTCCAGCCGGCTGAGCGGTGGAAGGTTCCAGCTGCACACATTTAAATAAGAGAGACATCAGGGCAGGGTAGCAGAGGCCAGAGGGAGATCGTTCCCCAAGTGAAATTGAATTTTGTTAGAGTTAAATTGAGATGCTGAGCTGTCTTTTTACAAACATATTCATGGCTTGGCTGTCACTTCCAGTTTGCAGGCTTGCCATCTGAAGCTGGGGCAGGCCAGCAGAGCCCTGGCCTCCCCCGCCTGAGAATGCAAAACCTCACCCCTGAGGGCCTGGGAGCCAGGGTGGCGGGGAAGGATCCAGGAGGAATGAGCCAGAAAGAAGGTCTTGTGTGCAACCCGCTGCTCCTTCTACCAGCTCTCTCTCCACCCACCTGGCCCAGGAACTGCACAATAAAGATTATAATATGATGCAGAATAAGCAATGTTCTAGTCCCAGAGATGAAAGGTGGAGTCCTGGTTACGTGTAATCAACAGCCCTGTAAACACAGGGGAGTTGTTGAACCTCTCTGTGCCTCAGTTTCCTCACTTGTAAAAAGAGCTTTCAAATAGTATCTACCTTTAGACTTACAGTGGGGTGAACTGGGAGAAAACAAGCCAAGTGCTTAACACCATGCCAGGCCAGTAGCAAGTCTTTAATAAAAGTAAAATTTCAAAACCATGTACAATAACGGGTTCCATGCAGGGTAAGCGGGAAAGCGCTTGTGCTGCGTGACCCTGCATGCCACCACGCCTGCAACTCCAGCAACTGGAACACATTCCTCACCCTTAGACATCGTCTCTTCCAGCCTTCTTTTTAAAAGCACATCTGTCTGAGAAGGACACGCACCTCAGGAACAGCAAGGTGGTGGCAGGGAGCAGCAGGTTAGCGTGGCGCAGTGCAGGCGCGAGTTGGGAAGGGGAGCAGTCAGGGCAGGGGGTGGGGTTGCCACCAACTCTATAATTCTGTGGCGACAAGGCCCTGGGCAGTAGCACCAGAAGGTGGAGGTTGCCGGGCTAGAAAGGACCGGAACGAGGGCTGTGAGGCGTGCTAGAGTTGATGGCACTAAGGGTTTGTGGCACTGAGATATGGTTCCAGGCCTGGAGAAAGGGTTTTCAGGGAAGAAACTGAGATGATGATCTGCTTGCAGTAGGGTGGTCCAGGGATCAGTGTGGGGGCAGGGACAGGAGTGCTTCCCGTCTGTCCCTGTTCGTGGCGAGTGCGTCTTTCTCTTCCGAGGATGGCCGTTAACAGACACGGCATACAGGGACAACTTGAACCATGTCTGGGTGAGAAAGGGAGCTGGTAGAGTGGAGATCCTAGAGCTCCCCTCCAGAGTCATGGCCAAGTACACCAGACCCCTCGCTTTGTGACGTTGGAGAAGTGCCCTCTGTGTGCTGGGCCTTCGTTCCTGTACAGCGCAGGGATCCCACGAGAGCCAGGGACCCGTGCTGTTGACCAGGGGCAGCAGAGGGACCCTTTGTGCCTCTGTGTGCTCCCTGTCTCTTTAACCGCAAGCTGAAGCTCTCCCTATCCCCTTCCTCTCTACCCACCCCAGCACCCAGCCTCAGAGGGCACTTGAGTTTGTGACCTGGGCTTGGGCTGCATAGACGAGATCTGAGATCGCTTTGCATGTTGCTGTGCCGATATTCTCATGCCTACTGGGAGTGCCCTCATCTCTCAGCTAAGTGGTCCTTAATCTGGGGTCCTCTGAACCACGGCAGCTCATGGGACAAAATGTAGGGTGTTCAAGAACTTGGATGGACTTTAAAAAAATCATATTTTCATTAAATTCTAATTGAAATTTAACATCTCCTCACTTATGAATCTATGTTACAAACCACAGTCACCATTAGTGGTCACTGCCACTCTGTCCCCGATAGAAAGCACAGATATTTTCCTGCTACAGTGCTGGCTTGCAGTTTTCACGCGGTTGTGCAGCCGCTCACAGTTCCAGCCTGGGCTGGTCACATGCTTTATCTGATAGAATGCAGCAGACATGAGGCTGTGTCCGTCTTGCACTTGAGACTTAAGAAAGACTGGAAGCTTCCATCTGTGTGCTTTTTGGGAGCCCTGAGAAACCACATACACATCTGCCACACTGCTGGAGAGGCCACAGGGACAGGCCAAGTGAAGAGGGGGAGGCCCCTGGACTACACAGAGATAAAGAGACAATGTCCCACCATCCCAGCAAGCCCGCAGAGCTCAGCCCTGCAGCCGTGCCCTCTCAGATGCAGGAGCAAGCCGTCTGTCTGGGACATTTCAGCCCATTTCAGCCCCCAGATGAGCGCAGCCTCAGCTGTCATCACACGAAACAGAAGAACTATCCAAGCAAGCCCAGCCCATCCACAGAATTGTGAGATATCTTAAAATGGGTTTTGTTTTAAGCCACTGAGTTTTGGATGGTTTGTTAGGCAGCAATAGGCAATTGAAATAGAGCAATTCACACGTGCCTCTGTGTGTGCATAACTAAATTGAGTCCCAAAATGTCTGTTCCATTTGATCTCCCACTCTCATGGGTTTTTGACACCTTTCAGGTGGTGGCAAGGCATGCCTACCACTCAGAACTTCCAAAATGAAGACATGGCAACAAGGCTCCCAGTGGACTGTCTGTTGGCAGATACCCCTCGAGTTCAAGGTGAGGGAATGAGGAACTGCTCAGAGGTGGGCTTTATCTTTGGGGTACTTGGAATTTAGCTGGAGAAACTGACTGTTTACAGCCATCTGAGAAAAGTGCCCGACCTCCCTGGGAAAGACTGTTAGTGGAGATGAGACTTGAGCCTGATTCTGAAGCAAGGGCAAAACTTAAAGTCTTGGAGAGAAGTGGGGAGGGTATTCATAGTGGAAGAAGAGCTATGAGCAAAGTCACAGAAATGACAATAGGCCAAGCTTGCTCAGGGTTCAGTGAATGTTTACAGTAGAGGATTTGTGTTGGGGTCTTAGGTGCCAGGGCTTTGGCTTTTGTTGGTTAAGGAAACAATGGAAGCCTTGAACAGTTCAAATGTAATAAAACATACTCAATGAGTGCCCATTTCCTTGCTCTTCCTTTCTATTCTTATAATTCAGATTATTCTATCTGATACCATCCTGTCGCCCCTCTCTGGCTATCCAAAATGATCATGCTTAGCCACAAAGTCATTCCTGGAGCCCCAGCTTCCCTTCTGGAATCCCAGGTTGTCCTTATGGCCAAAGGGTGTTGAATGCAGAAGTGGGCTTCATAGGCAGAGGGCCCTGCCACTCCCTTCCAAAGGCAGTGGTTTGCCACCCTCGGGGGAAGACAGTTTCGGTGGCACCTAGTTCTGGTCTTGATGTATATTCGCCCCACTAGCTCCTTAGTCTGAGAGATTTACTGAAAGGCTGGGGGTGAGGTGGATGAGAGGGCTTCCATGGCAAAGAGTGAAAGGAAAGCAGGATATTCATCACGCATAGGTAATTAGGGTATCATTCTAGATCTCAAGTATCAGCTTACTCTGGGCTGTATATTTCAGTGGGTGACAGTAATTGCAAAATTTGCAAGATGTTTGTTTTTTCTAAAAGAAATTCTAGCTCGTCTTTTTCCTATCCTTTGCTAAATTTCTGTCTTCATTCACCCTATATTGAATGAACCCATGTGTAAAATTTATCAGGTTGATCATAAAGTCAGCCTCTTGCTCTCCCCTTAAGGAATATGAGATCCAGAGTGAGAGGGAGGAGGCGGCTGAGGGTAGCTTTGCAGGGAGACGTCTGGGATTCTATTTCTAAGAACCTCAGGGGCCAGTGCGAGTGGGATTCGCCCTTTTAAACTGATGCTTGTCTGTAATTTAGAGAACCTTGGGGGAGGTTCTCTCCTGCAGACTGAAGTTATGCTTGAGGTCTGACATCAGCAAGAGGCGAATTTTATCTGGGGGAACAAGCCACTCATCCAAAGGAGATAACAGCTGCGAGGAAAATTCCCCCAATGCTGGTCCTGTTGACTTATGTTTCAAAGGAGAACAATTTCAACACAGAGCTCCACTTTCCTTCGAGCTGCGGATGCAATAAAATGGCTGTAAGCTGCAAAAACTCTTTCAATATGGCACGTATTAAACCTTTCAGAGGTAGCGCTTTGATTTTTAATTTTACGCTCTTGGCAGGCAATCAGGGTCTCTAATAGTAGGGAGGCCAGAGGGAGAATGTTTCAAAACAGTGAGGATCTTATCATAGTGTGCAATTAATGAATAATTATTAAAACCCAGAAATAGCTGGAAGAGAAGGCAAGAGGTGGCTAAGCAGTTCTCTGGTTTTGGGCCTATAATGAACCCTCCGGAGAAAGCAAATATAATATACAGTTCCAGGCAATTAAATCTTCCATTGTCCCCCCACTGGAAGATCAGCAATTTCGGGGGCAAATAAAAAAAGAAAAAAAGAAAAGAAATAAAAGCCCATCACTTGAAAAGAAAAAGTAAAAGTCATTTGCTGACCAAGATGCATTAGTTTGGTTTGATTTTCAGCGTTTGTTGTAATGACACTGAAACGAATAACAATAATAAAACACCTGCTCTTGAAATTAATTTCTAGGAGCGCAAGCGGCAGTGTCAGGATATGTCGCAGGCTGCGGTTAGAAGGGTTAAATTGTTGAACAAATTCGGCCCATGAGCTGCACCGTTCTGGCTGTCACAAAGAGAACCCCTACACGTGTCTTCTGAATACATGTCCCCCGGCTTCCTGTCATTTCCAAGCCCAATTGTGTCAGCTCCTTGCTGTCAGGATCTCTTCTCTGTAGGTCTCGGTCCCACTGTTTCCTTTCTGACTGGGATCTAGAAAATCCTGTCATCTGTCAAACGGCTGTTTACAGTTCAAACGCCGGCCTGCTGTGTGGCCTTGTCGCAGGCTGGCAAGCTGGCACCGGGGCCACTGCTAAGCAGGAACAGACACGGCTGCCGCCGCCACTGCTGCTCCTTGGAACCCTGCGAAAGAGAAAACCCACCCTGCGTGTGCAGCGGCATGCTGGCAGGGGACCACAGACCCCGCATTTATTTATTTTCTCGGCCTTTTCAGACACCCTGGAGCCCCTGCCGGGTGCGGAGAGCATCTGGGGTCAGCTCACCTTTAAGCAGCCATTAGCTCCCTCCGCCGAGGCTGGGGTGGGGTGCGGGCAGGGGCAGGATCAGTGAGCACTGGAGGTGGCATTTTCCTGGCATGAGGTCGCTCATTACCGTGGAGCTCCTCTGCGAGCTGGGTTTCCAGGATTGATCGCCCAGCGGTATTTCAGGAGACCCTGCAGCATCACAGGGCCAAATGGGCCTGCAAAATAAATGGATGGATGGATGGATGGATGGATGGACAAATAAATAAATAAATAAATGGGGGATGGGGTGCTGTTGTTCAGAGAGCAGACAGAGGATGTTTTCCAATGTGTGACGCTGTACAAAGGTGCCTGGGATGTTCTTCCGGAAACCGAGCTGAAGGAGGGCACACGATGGCAGGTCGCAGAGTTGAGGCACACAGGCCATGGGACCTTACAGGGAGCTCAGATGTCCTGCACTCTGCCGGATGGCAGAATGGGGGTGGGAGGGGACAGGGAGGTTCCCTGTCCTCCTCATCGTCAGCTGTGCCCCCTGCCGCTCTCGCCAGGCCACGCGCTTTTTCCTGGTCAGAATGCTAAGAGCGGGTGTTTCTTGAGCACTTACTATGTGCCAGGCACTGTGCTGTGTGCTTCATGTACAGTGGCTCACATAATACTTTGAGAATGGTGGTGTCAGCCCAGCTGCTACAGATGGGAAAGCCGAGGGTCAGAAAGGTGAAGTTGCTCGTACAAAGTCACGCTGTTAGGAACCACAGGGTGCAACTGGGCTTGGAACCTGGATGGAGTTAGCTGGACTCCTCAGTCAGTGTTCTTGGTCACTGTTCTAAATGGTTTCCCAGGCAGGGATGCAGCTTGCCCCTCAAAGCCTCCTTCCAACGGGGGAGCTTCCGATCCACCGGGCTCTGGGATTCTCCTTGCTAGTTTCCCTGTCCCTGCTCGTGCTGGGTCAGAAATCACCACAGCCCCTCCCTGCTGGGGCCCTGTCACTACTCTCTGCCAATGTACCCTCCTGTCTTCTGCTCTGCTACTGACACACTCAAAACAAGTCCCGGTCCTCCCCATCTGCCACCCAGACAGGAGAAGGGAGGGTCACACCCTTCAGCCTGGTCTTTGTGTCCTTGTTCTAGAGTCCCCTTGCAGCATCACTCTGGCTCCACTCCAGCCGGACGAACCTTCCAGCTTTGTAACTTAGTGCAAGCTGTGTTTCCTTGTTCTGCAGTGTCCTCCTCAACCCTCACCTCTACCCAGTTTGTTCGTCCAGACTCTGTTTAAACGTCCCTTGCCTGAAAAGTCCTCCCTGACTTGCAAGACTCTGGGAGGGATTCTGTGATAAGTCTGTTGCATGCATGTGATGATCTGGGTACCTGTCCCAGCCACTGGTCTGTTCAGTGGATGGGGATACCTCACTTTTTGGGACACAGATCCTCTGTCAGGTCCACATAGGGACTCTGAATATTGATATGCTTCCTATGGCTTGTTCTTTTCTTTCATTCAATGCTGACGGATCCAGAATGGCCCGAACGTCAGTACCACAGCTGGCAAGTCACCCGTGTTTCCTAGGCATAGTCATCACACAGAGACATGCTGTGTCAATTAAGATGACACTAACTGCTGCAACAAACAGCTCCAAAATACATCATGTATATTGGTTTGATAGAATATTATTTCTTACTCCTGTAAAATTCAAAGTGGGGTTACTGATCGGCACCCAGCTTCCCCAAGTAATGATGTAGAAATCTAGGATCTCTCCACCTTGGATCTATTGTGAACACATGCTATTGTCAACACATGGCTTCCCAGGCCACCGAGCTCATCTGAAGTAGGAGGGAGAGGGCATGGAGTGATAGCTGTGGGACATTTCCAGGACTGGGACTGGAGGGGGAGCAATCTCTTCTCCTTCATTCCATTGCCCAGATGCCATGGCCACGCCTGAGCTCCAGGGAGGCTGAGAAATGTAGTCTCCCTGTGGGCCAATCTCTGCCACACTGTTAGTGACCTTTGCGTGAAGGTTTTTCCAGGTTCTTGGTGATCGTAGGGAGAAAAAAATTTCAGGATACACCATGTAAGACAAGCAAGTGACAGCTTTTTTTTATTATTGAGAGAGAGTGGGTGTGTGTGTGAATGAGAGAATGCAGGCAGGCTCAAAAAGAGCAGCTGCCCCAGGAGGAAGTAGTTTCTGGTCTTTTGAAGTCTTACTGATTGAGAGGCGGAATATTCAAGGCTAAGCATTTGGCTTTTACTAAGAATCTGGGTAGTAATTCCTAGGATTGGGTTCCCTCCCACTTATATACTTTATATGGTTGTTTCGGAACCCTCACGGCAATTTCAAGGGCTGAGAAAATTTAAAACTGCAGTGTAAATAATATTATAATTAACCAAAGTTCATGTAAGTTGACAGAGATAGCTCACAAGTGGTTGAAGCTTGTTCTTGCCTGCCATTATCAGCCCCTCTAGTTAGCTTCTGCCTGAGGGTTGTTTACTGTAACACCTGCGCCCAGTCTGCAAGCCTCTGCCTCCAGTCTCAGCCCTGTCTCAGGTCTCCTACTGACAATGCTGTTTACCTCACCTAGCTGTCTGCAGGATTTCGAAGTACCCAACTTCCCAGGGCTCCAAGTCAGGGCAAAGTGCCCCTTCTTAATTCACTGTAGGAGAACACAGTGCAGGAACTTGTCACTTCTGGCTTGCCCCACCAGTGGCTGCATCGCATGACTTTTCTTTTGTTGCAACCTTAGGGTCAAAGGACTGGCTTCTAGACTTATTAGGCTTCTTTTACCTGGCTGTCAAACATTCCTAACCGTGCCAGGTGATGAAGATTAATGGCCAGGTTGGCATGTTGAGAGTAACTCAGGTAAAGCATGCTTTCTCATTTCTGTCCTCTAGAAGTCATATATCGTCTGTGCAGTTTTTATTGTCAAGTGACAGAGAGAGTGCAAGTTTAGGTGAGAAATCAGTAACCCTCAGAATGCTGGGGAGAGAGGAAACTATTTGCATATCTCAGCTTGGTTCAATTAAGTGTCTCCATCCATCTCATATGGCTGTTAGGACCAACTTTCTTCTAGGAAACTGTTCTGAATGATGCCTGAAGACCTGGTGTACTGATTTGCAAAACAGGACCTTCTTTAAAGACATGCCTCCAAGCGTCCCTCCTCCATCAAACTTTATATGATAATGCCACTCTACCCTGAGAACACCCAGATCCCTGTCCCCTCAGTATCCGGGGCCCAAACAATACAATGTAAATTACTGAAACTGACTTGCGTTTTGTTCTAAAGTAATTTCCTTCTGTGGGCATGACAAGTAGTAAGCATCTTATACTTCCCTCCCTCAAGGGCAATTAGTGAAGTGTTAATGTGAGGCATTAGCCTTTATCATGCTGATCAATAGAATGCCCCAAGACCTCAAATGAGCTTCTCATCTCCAGGAATACTTACATTGCAGTGTTGTAAACCTAAAGGCAAGCAAATGTGTGAGTTCAGCCTGCATTTCTCTTTGCCCAGAAGCTCGTCATGGTTGTTTGTGTCTTTCTCTGTCCATCCGGCATTGCAGTGTCATGAACTGACTTTCCTAAATCACCATGTTAAGTTCTGAGAGCTCAGGCCAGATGATTTTTTGCTCCAAGAAGCAAGACCCAAACATCTTAATCCTTTTCACCTTGCTCAGCCTTCCTTCCTTTGTAGAGTCAAAGTGTGCTCTCCGTCCCAGGAGCTTTCCCGGGGCCCATGCATCTCTTCCCTTCCCATCTCTGCTCCTTTGACCCGTTGTCACCATCCCCAGTTTTGATCGATTTGTTCTTTTGTGACATTAGAGGTGCATTTTTAATTGCAGTTCATACATTACTTTTGTTTTGTATTAATTAATTAACTAATTTTTATTTCAACAGATTTAGGAGATACAAGTGGTTTTGATATGTGGATGAATTGCACAGTGGTGAAGTCATGACTTTTAGTGTACCCATCACCTGAGTAGTATATATTGTACCTGAGAGATAATTTTTGATGCTCCACACCCTGCCTACTCTCTTCCCCTCCTGAATCCCAAAAGTCTATTATACCACTCTGTATGACCACGTATATCCATTCCTTAGCTCCCACATGTGAGTACATGTGGTTATTTCTTTTTCCATTCTTGAGATATTTCACTTAGGATAATGTTCTCCAGTTCTATCCATGTTGCTGTGAAAGACATTATTTCATTCTTTTTTTATGGCTGAGTAGTACTCTATACTATATATACATAGCACATTTTCTTAATGTACTCATGAATTGATGGGCACTTAGGTTGATTCCACATCATCTTTGCAGTTGTGAATTGTGCTGCAACAAACATACAAGTGCATGTGTCTTTTTGATATAATGACTTCTATTTCTAATAAAGTCCTATTTGAATCAGTTCCTGCAAAAAACTTTTTTTTACTCCAAAGCATGAAGATGCTCTTCTATGCTTCCTTCTAAAAGCTATCTTTCACAGTTAGATCTGCATTCCTCCTGGAATTGATTTTTGTGTATGGTATCAGGTTAGGTACAAATTTATGTCTGCCATTTGGAGATCCAATTGATCAACCATCACATATTGAAAAGTCAATTCCTTATCTACTGCTCTGACATGTCCCTTTGTTATAAACCAGATAATCTTATATATGTAGATATACTGTTTCTGGATCCTTTGTTTCATTGGTCATTTTGTCTATTCTTGTGCTAATATCATACAGTCTTAATTATTATAACTTTATAATACCTCATGGTACCTGGCAATATAAGTCTTTATCTTTCTTCCTCCTCTTCACGATCACTTTGGCTATTCTTAGACATTTGCCTTTCTACATAAATTTTAGAATCAGCTTGTAAATGTCTATAAAATATCTGCTGGGATTTTCATTGATCTAAAAATCAATTTGGGAAGAACTTAAATCTTTTTAACATTGAGTTTCATAACCATGAACATGGTATATCCCTTTTCATTTAAGGATTTAAAAATTTTCTCTTATTGATATTTTATAGTTTTCAGTATAGAGATCTTACTAAAGTTTTTTAGATTTATTCCTAGATATTCATTTTTTTTAACACTATTGTGAGTTGTAGCACTTAAATATTGACTTTGTATCCAGGAACTTTGCTAAATTCACTTGTTAATTTTAATACTTTCTGGCCTGGCATGATGGCTCATGCCAGTAATCCTAGCACTGTGGGAGGCCAAGGTGAAAGGATGGTTTGAGCTCAGGAGTTCAAGACCAGCCTGAGCAAGAGTGAGACTCCATCTCTATTAAAAATAATAAAAATTAGCCAGGTGTGGTGGTGCACACCTGTAGTCCCAGCTACTAGGTAGGCTAAGGCAGGAGGATTGCTTGAAACCAAAGAGTTTGAGGTTGCTTTGAGCTAGGCTAACAGCATGGCACTCTATGCCAGACAACAGACTGAGACTCTGTCTCAAAAGAAAAAAAAAAGAAAAAGAAAACATAACAGTTTCTCTCTATATAGATTCTTTTGGATTTTATGTATACAATCATGTAATCTGTGAGTAATGATGGTTTTATTTCTTCCTCTTCAATCCTTCTTGTATTTCTTTTTCTTGTCATGATGCACTGGCTATGTGCTCTAGCTTTGTCACACTCTAAATAGATAGGCACTTGTGCAAGGATAACAAACATTTTCATAAAACTGTTTCTTTTTTGAAAAAATCCCCTAGTGTGTAAGATTTTTTATGTGCTGCTACATCTGCCCAGAAAACCATCCCTACCTCCATTTTGCTCTGGCAAAACTTGTGCATACTTGAGGTCTCAGCTTAAGCTCCTTCAGGAAGATTTCCTTGACCCCTCTGAGACTGGGTATAGAAAGTGGGAATTGTCCCTCAGCCAAGGTGATTAAGCATAGCCCTTAGGGCATTAGCCTGAAATTGTTTATAAGTTTATCTTCCTTGGTGAACTGTAAGCCCTTTGGGGGGCAGAGACTCTGCAGTATTCATTACTATATCACCATCACTGAGCACAGAGCAGGGCATGCCACAGGTACTTGATACATGTTGGCTTACCGCTCTCCTCCTCTTCCTTGTCCTGATACTTGGCTTCATCCTCCTCTTCATCTAGTTATGGAAGCATAGCCCTCATTAATATTTTAGTTATCTGTCTTTTCCACTGGATCATGATGTCCTCAAGGGACATCAACATCTTGTCCTTCACGCTCATATCTTCAGTGTTTAACATAGTATCTACCTCTTAACAGACACTTAACAAAGGCATGAGAGAGTGAATGTGTGGATGAATAAATGAACGCATTTGTGGATGAGTGGACTTGCTATAAGAAACTGAGGTCCATATAGAATGGTTTGGGTGGCAACTTAGGCATACACACACTGCAGAACCACTGTACAAGCCTAAAGCCAGAACTAATGCCTTAGTTCAGTATGAGTTTCCCTTTGCACAGAAGCTCCTCTTGTTGCCAATTCCTCTAGCATCTTTCTCCATCTATCCAGAATTGCAGTGTCCTGCAAAAGTAGCTTTCCTGAAACATCATCTTAAGCTCCAAGAGCTCCAGAAAACTCAGGCTAGATAATTTTCCTACTCTAAGAATCAAGACCACATCATCTTTTTGTTGTTGTTGTTTAAGCTTCCTTATCTCCCTCTTTCCTTCCCAGAATTAAAGTTTGCTTTCCTCTGAGCAACCCTCCCTGGATACAGGCATCTCTTCCATTCCTGGTTCTGCTCATTTGCTGTCTCCCTCACTCCCACCCCACATATCTTGATTTCTTTGCTATTTCCAAAGTTAAAAGGTACATTTTTAAGTTTTCCAACACCAGGGATTTAATCGCATCTGCAGACCCTGTGAGAGGTTGGGAAAGACCTATTTTTCATGATCTGTCCCTGGGAACTGTGATAACTCAGCCATGAGCTCACAACGCGAAGACCTGCATTGCACGCGTTTGAAAACAGAATGGAGCTCTGCAGGGCGCTTCCCCAGAATCCCTCATCTCCAACAGGCAGGTGACTCCTTTCTTCCTTCAGCCTCACCTGGAGGCCCACCCCTGCTTTGGTGTTATCTTCAACTCGCATGCCTTCCTCTCAGGCCTCATTGCACAACGCCTTCCCATCTAAAAACTCAGTTCCGCCCCGCTGAGATGGGCCAGGCAGCAGGGCAGCTCCCGACAGAGACTGTGCCTTTTTGGAGAGTGGGCCTGGATTGTGTTAATGCCAGCTGACTTGAGAATAGCAGGGAAGCCAGCAGGGACAATTAATGTGTAAGATCAGGGCCTCTTAAATGCCAGCTCTTGCTCCAGGGCTGAAAAGGCACTAATTGTAGCTGCACTTACCCCCTTCTTCTCCCACCCATGAAATAAATACATTTTTCCAGCCAAGGGGACTGGTTGCTTGCTTCTCCCTGAAGCAGTGTCTCTATTTAATTGAAATCCTGCTTCTTAGAAGTTTGCTTCCAAGCTACTGTTTTGAACTAGGCCAAGACTATAAGGTAAGGCAATCTAAGTATCTGGGACGCAAAATTTAAGGAGGTCTCCACTCTCAGCTGTTGACTTGCTCAACTCTGGAACAAGTCTCTCCTAAAATTTTGTGTGCTAAGCACTTGGCTTGTCTCATGCCATCCTGGCACTGGTTTTCACCCAAATGTTTTAATCAGGTTATCCGTTAGGTAATGATGGTGAGATTCGCAGGAGTTCAGAAAGCCCCCCTCCCTCCTGCAGATATTCCCTACTATCTTTCTATTGAACCCCAAAATGTTTTGTCAGTCCATAGCACTGCCCCACATATTACAGCTATGTTTTTTTTTTTGGGATAGGGTCTCATTCTGTCACCTGGGCTAGAGTGCAGTGGTGTCATCATAGCTCACTGCAGCCTCAAACTCTTGGGCTCAAGCAGTCCTCCTGCCTCAGCCTCCTGAGTAGCTGGGACTATAGATGCTGCCACCATACTTGGCTAATTTGTCTATTTTTTGTAGAGATGGGGTCTTGCTCTTGTTCAGGCTGGTCTTGAACTCCTGACCTCAAGTGATCCTCCTGCCTTGGCCTCCTAGAGTGCTAAGATTACAGGCATTCGCCACCACGCCTGGCCACAGCTGCTACTTATTGCGAGTTTGGTACATGCCACCTCTGAGCTGAGATCACTCTTGACTATTCTTTGGCATCCCACAGCCCTGTGACATTGGTGGCTGCCCCAGTGTTACAGATAAGAAAACTGAAGCTCAGAGAAGTCCTCCACACAGCCAGTGTGAGGCCGAGCCAGGATTTGACCTAGGCCTGCTAACTACTCCACATTCTATACTCACTGAGTTGTCCTTACACCTGATAAGGGATCTGTCCCCATGCAGGGTAAAGCCACTGAGGTTTTCAAAGACAGGGACTTGAGTGTGGGGAAAGACAAGGAGCCTGTGGTATTCCGAGCACGCAAGGCCCAGGAAAGGAGCGTAGAGAGGAGGTTCTGGAGGTAATATGTTGGGATAGTTGGAGAAGCCATATTCTCTGACCTCGCCTGTTCACAGCTGGGTTTTAGGGCTGACCTGACTCTAACTGTGGGCCCAAGAAGATGGTGCTGGGTTGGCCTAAGGCTCTGTGGACTCCTTTGGAAGGGGGGAGCCTTCTCTCTGCCCAGCCTGCCTGTCCGCACCTTCCTGCTGCCTGGTGGCAGCTCCACTCACACGGGTGCAGTTTGTAGCTCGGGCTGGTTATGATTATCAGCAGCCAGTGCCTGGCCCAGAGAACAAGCAGAGCCTGTTGCTTTGTTCAGTGAAATGTTGCCCTGGGTTTCTTTCAGAGCCGTTCTCTCCTCCTGGATACCCTCTTCCTTCTTTCCCACCAGCAAAACCCTACTTCCTCCTCAACGCCCATTGCGAGCATCAGCTCCGTAAGGAACGTTCTTCAGCCCATCGCTGTCCACCTCTCACCTTCTGCTCAAGGAAATGCTTCTGTCTCGGGCTGCCAGGGGTCTTCCTTCACCCGGCTTTGCAGGGTCTCCTGGGTAGAGCGGCTGCCTCTGTGTGCAGATCAGCTCCCCATCCAGCGGGAGCTCCTGGAAGGCCAAGGCTGGGCTCGTCTCAATGCTCCTCTGCCGTGTTCTGGTGGCACCACGCATAAATCTAGGGTTTCTCGCACCACCTTCCCGGAGAATGTTCTGTTTTGCTCAATAGACTGTTTTGAAAGAATCAAAGCACATAGAAGTATATAAAGTGGAAATCAAAACTTACTTCCTCTCTCCCAGTTCCACTTCCCAGTGGTGCCAATTGTTAAGTTTGATGTTCCTTCCTCCAGAAATTTCTGTGCACAAACAAAAATGCACAGACACAAAACCATCTGGAGACACATTTCTTTGATTTTTTCCAATAGCTCAGTCAAACAATACATATGTTTTGTGGATTCCTTTTTTTTTTTTTCTACTTAACAATGCAGTGCAGCCTTGGGTCCATTTCAGTGCACACAGAATTGTCTCGTTTGTTTAATAGCTATGTGTAGATGTACCAGAATTGTTAAATGTCCTCTGTTGATGGATATTTGGGCTGTACTAATTTTCCCTGGCAGTAAACTTCCTTGTACTATCTGCACATTTGAGTGGCTATTTTTATGGCTTGGAGTCCTAGAGATGGAGTTCTGGGACAAACAGCATATCCCTTTGGATCTGGGGGGACATTACAATGTTCCTTCCAAGGAAGCTGAGTAGGCTCTCTCTGAACCAGGAATGGGGAGTGCGGCACCTCCTCCACCCCACGGAACCTCATTACCATCATCACACTTTTAAAACCTTTGGCACTGTGAGAAGTGAAAGACGAGATTTGGCCAGGCGCGGTGGCTCACGCCTGTAATCCTAACACTCTGGGAGGCCGAGGCGGGCGGATTGCTCGAGGTCAGGAGTTCAAAACCAGCCTGAGCAAGAGCGAGACTTCGTCTCTACTATAAATAGAAAGAAATTAATTGGCCAACTAACATATATATAGAAAAAATTAGCTGGGCATGGTGGCGCATGCCTGTCGTCCCAGCTACTTGGGAGGCTGAGGCAGTAGGATTGCTTGAGCCCAGGAGTTTGAGGTTGCTGTGAGCTAGGCTGACGCCACGGCACTCACTCTAGCCTGGGCAACAAAGCGAGACTCTGTCTCAAAAAGAAAAAAAGATGAAATTTAATTGCTGCCTTGATTTTCCATTTGTTCCATTAATTCGTAAGGTTATTTTTATTTTTACATGTTTATTGCCATTAGTGTTGCTTATTTTTCTTTTGGCCTATTAGTCTTATTGATTTTTAAGAGCTCTTCTTTTATTAGACATTTGTTTGGCATATGGATATCAAATGTTTCCCCCAGCTTATCTTTTTGTTTATTCTATGGGTTATTATTATTAGTTATAAAATTATTATTATTATTATTTTTGGTTTTTACCAAATCCTTTTTAAATTTAAATGTGTGTTGAAAATTCAGATTAAGGGCATAAGCTTTGAATTCAGACAGATCCTAGTTCAAAGACAAGGCTGCACAGGTTACTTTGTGTAAGTCCCTTAAACAGCCTGAGCCTCGATGTCCTCGTCTGGTACTTGGGAGTAACGCAGAAACAAACGAGACGAGGGAACACACTTAGCATTGACCAGGACAGAGGGAACCGACAGACAGCAGCCTCTGGAGGGGTAGCAGGCTCTCTGCGGCCCGCTGCTGCCCTGACCTCCCTCTTCCCCTGACTGTGATCCTTCCCTGAAATTCTTCTTGGGCTGGAGGGTGGGTCCCCCTAAACATAGCCCCTTGTCCCTCCCTGGGAACAGCCAGGGGAGACACTTCTGGCTGGCTCCTCTCTGATTAACAGGTAAGGTGGAAGGAGACATTCTCTGAGTTAAACATTTGTTTCCCAGGCCAGGCCATCTGGCTACCCGACAAAGGTCACCCCGGCGTTCTCCCATCCTCATCGCCAAAACATACCGAACCTCATTTCAGCCTCAGATCAATTTGCTAGATTTTCATTTCGTTTTCAAGTTGCTCATTCCCTCTTTCACTCAGACTAGTAATTTCGGGGGCTATATTATAATTTCGAGATGTTGCCTCAGAAGCATTACAAAACATTAAAGTACATTTAGCCTTGAATTGTCACTTAACATTATTGCGGAAAATTAGGGCTTTCTCGGTCATAAATGTGACAGTAGATTGAGAACACAGCGTCTGACTAAATGGGGACAGAGTAAAGAAGTGTTAAGTACACAGCTGTTTCTCAGGTGGGCGCCAAGGAACCCAGGGAAACCCAGGCTTGGGGGGATGGGGCACGGGGAGGTGGGGGGCTGGGGAATGGGGCTGGGCTGGGGACTCCGGTCCTGCAGCAGGGGCCACGGTGCCCCCTCCCCATGTGAGCGTGCAAATTATGGGGAGGAGGCGCCTGGATTTCTCTCCATCTCCCATGCCATCCCGTCCTCTATCTTTAGCACCCCGCTTGCTGCACCTTTAACTGCCAGCCTCACTAACGCCAGGCTGTTGGCCCTCAGCTGCGAAGGTGCCCACGGAACCAAGGGCATCTAGAAGGGGAGGAGGAGGCCAAGGGTGCCTACAGCCCAGGGACCAGGATGTGGGCTCCTGGGGGAGCGGCCCTGCTCTTGCCTATCTCCTCCATTTGGGGCAGAAGTGTGCAAGGATTGCTGCAGGCTCCCGGGCAGCCTCTGTGCCCGGCAGGCACTGTCCCAGCGCCTGGCTTCTTGTGCGGGTTCTGCAGCCAGGGGCTTTGCTTTCGTCTCCACCTCAGAGCCTCCCGCGAGTGGCAGGTCATCGTGGGGCACAGCCTACCCTCTCTTTTGTGCTGTAGGGTTGGACTCAGCAGCCAGCTGAGGTCGCAGCCATTTCAGGCACTGGGTGAGGTGACTGAGAAGGCCAGGGAGGGACCTGGCAGGTGCAGGGATGGCCCCACAGCAGGCTCCCCATGACCGTGGCTGGCATGCCCACAGAGCGTGTGTCCAGTCCCGGTGGGGAAGGTGGCACTCACTTCCTGGCCTGGAGCCTGCAAGGGCAGAATCCTTTGAACCCTGTGGCAGGCAACACTAGCTCCATTTTATAGACAGGTGGGGAATGGCTGAGAAACCAGGCGGCAGAGCCCAGGTTCAAACCCGTTCTGCCCAGTTGTTCAAACCAGTTGTGATCCCTTTCTGTGGGCAGGAGGGCCACAGGCTTCCCCTCAGAGTGGGAGTTATGTAAAAGGTTGTCATTTAGGACATCTGTGTCCTCTGTAATATGTCTAGTGGTGTAACCTCCTGGGAGGGATGGTGGCCGTCCAGGTGGTGCAGATGAGACCTACCTTCCCTGCTCCCACCTGGGCAGTAAGGAATTTGGTTCTAGAGCCTCCTATATACGCTGGTCGATCCTTAGGGATGAGAGAGCTGCCCCCTTCCTGACTCCCGACACACACACGCAGGGCTGTGCTTGCTTGGGGATGACGGCCCCAGCCCTTCATCTCCACTGTGCTCAAGTCTCTTAGACTCCGGGCAGCTTCCTGAGGGGGTGAGGCCCGATGACCTGTGTTCGTAACAGACTCCCCAGGGATGTTTATTTGCATTAAAGATGACAAATGCCAACACAGTGCCCTCCTCGGGCAGGCAGGAGGCCCAGCTCCCTGCACGGTTGGTGTCAAGGTGCCCGTGGAGCAGCCTCAGAGGGGTAACCCTGCGGACGGGAGGTTGGAGGGGGCGTCCTCCTGCTCTCGGCCGCGATTTCCCAACACCTTTGGCCTGTGACAGAATCATGCAAGGGGCATTCTGGGGAGGGGGCCTTCAACTACCCACTCAACCATCTCCTCCCCTCCCACTGTGCACTCCGAGGCCACAGTGTCCCCAGGCTCACTGCAGACACGCCCTGCAATGCCCACACCTCACAGCTGGGCTCAGAGTCCCCTGCTTCCCCTCCCCCGCCCCGTGGGATCAG